>NW_008796044.1:626839-642535 GCF_000699145.1 Aptenodytes forsteri | reverse complement strand
CTGGGCATCGGTCAGCAGGTGGTGAGCAATTGCATCGTGCATCACTTGCTTTGTATATTGTGTTGTTATTATTATTACTATTATTATTACTACTATTTTTTTAATTTCAATTATTAAACTGTTCTTATGTCAACCCATGAGTTTTCTCACTTTTACTCTTCCGATTCTCTCCCCCATCCTACCAGGGCGGGGGGAGTGAGCGAGTAGCTGTGTGATGCTCAGTTGCCGGCTAGGGTTAAACCACGACAGCTGGTTATGACATGATAATTTGGTTCATGCTTCTCAGCTTATATTGGAATTGTTCCATTATGGAAAGATGCATTGTAATTTATGTCTGAAGACTATCTTTGCTAGATGTCCTTATTCCCATGTTTTAGCCCAATTATGTGTGTTTTGTGTTGTATTATATTTTTCCCTAACGTGTATGCTTGCATTTTATGACTCTTAATTTTCGCTTTAATTGGCATGGATCTTGCTTCATTTAAAATTGCGTTACTGGGATTGTTACCTGTTCCTTATTTTCCCTCTGTTCTCTCTGAACATGGGGGGGGAGGGGAAACAAAAACAAAGGATGTCTCTGTTGAGCTCAGTCTTTGAGGTATTTGATCTGTTCATTCCAGAAGCAAATGTGCTATTTCTTAAAATTTCTCCAAAGGAACAGGTACATGGCTACTTTTTGATTGAAAATCAGGGACTCTTAAAATGTCATTGTTACTGAAATTCAGAAAAAGCTGATCAAAGCCAGGGACTCCATATGCACAACAACAAAAAAAAAATGGGAAGACCACCATGATCCTTTTTTTTTTTTTTAATGATAAGAAGCGTATCTCTAGGAAATGACACACTTTGACTGACAAAACCAAATGTACTTTGGTTGTCAAAGACACTATTACTGTCTTGGATTTTTAAAAGGCATTTGAGCTACAGTATAAGTGATGCTAGATTGTGTGGAACTAAATCTTTTATTTCAAGTACAAAACATCTTTCTGGAAGGGCTGGTGGACAGGATTTTGACTCGGACTTTTAAATGAGACTGGTCAAATACTGCGTGTTCTCTTTTACTCTTCTTTCTAGGCCACACTCAAGTCATGAAATATTTACTGGGTACCTTCTAATGATGTGGCTGGTTCTTGATGAGAGTTCCATAGGCTTTGGGAACCTGGTGGATGCTAAAACTTCTGTTTGTGTAATGATTCCAAAACGTGCTCAAAGGGTTCATCTCTCCTGTGAGATAGGGACTAGTAGATATAAATCATAACCCTCACATAGGAGAGAGGTATTCCACCACCACCTTCTTTACCAAAGAGAACTTTTTCAGCTTCTGAGTGGAGAGGAACTTTAGCTCTTCTGTTGCTACTGTAGCTTCTGAATTGTTGCATCTTTCACTGCTATTTGCATCAACAGATATAGACAAATGCTATTTTTTTCCAGGTGTAGTTATTTGATGAGTAATTACAGCTTTTAAAATGAAATTTGCCGGAAGTTTTCCAAGTAGCATTGCTCAAACTGTTCTGTTCACTGTTCTCCATCTTTTCATCTCTCTTTGGAAAAGCTATGGACTTCCCATCTGAAGACTCAGAAAAACAGATGGATTGAACCATATTAAGAAATACTTTGGTAGCTGAGAGAATAAAAAATGGCAACTTAATTTTCAGAGTTATTTTTGGCTTCTTGTCACAGAAGGCCTCCTGTTTTTTGGTAGTTTAAATGTGAATCAACTGGAAAGCTTAGCATAGGTAACAGTTCATGTTACTGGTGTAGTGGTTGAAAAGTCTTCGTGGAAGTTTCAATTGTGTTCTTTCCTAACAGAGTCTGGCAGAACTAGAAGTCCTATGTAACCACCTATATGAAGGGACTGATCTAGCACAGCGAATGCAAGCTGAGAAGGTACTCTTGGAGCTTATTGATAGCCCAGAATGTCTTCGCCAATGCCAACTTCTGTTAGAACAAGGAACAGTAAGTATCTGAAAGATCTGTTATCCGTAAGTGTAATCATGCTTGTGGAAGCTCACATAGGTTTCTCAGTCATGGGCCATTACCCTGTCAGTACAATAAAGGCAAAATGCTTTTCCCTTTTTTGTATGTATTCTGTTTCATAAATGATTCCAGGATTCTTTTTCATTTGGAGGTGGTCTTTGTAGAAGTGACAGTACCTTGCATTAGAGATGTCAGGGACAAGAAGGGAAAGCATTTTAGCTTTCAGTACTCTCAGAAGGGTTGTAATCAGGGGTTGTGTCATCTGTAGAGCAGTGTCGGGACACAGTGTGGTATAACCTGGTGTTTGAACATCACCTTGTTCTTGTTTCTAGCTATTAGCTACAATGAAAAAAAATTGTATTAAAAAAATCCTTAAACTGCTTATCTGTTGTCTGTTAGTTTAAACCATTCTCTTATCATTACTCAGTTTCATTTTTGGTGTTTAATTTCATGGTTAACTCTAGATAAAGTGGTAGGGGAGTTGATGCTGATTTGATAGTCCAAGCTAAGTCCGGTATAATTCTTGCTGTGTTTTTCAAATCACTCAGAGAGAGAGAGAAAGAAAAAGAGGAAATGCATTTGAAAATATCTTTAATCCAGGGCTGGACCCATGGTAATCATCTCATGGTTCTAAATTATCCAGTGATTTAAAAACAGGTTTCAAAACTGAAGAACTGCACTGAATATTCTTGTTTCTAGCTATTAGCTACAATGAAAAAAAATTGTATTAAAAAAATCCTTAAACTGCTTATCTGTTGTCTGTTAGTTTAAACCATTCTCTTATCATTACTCAGTTTCATTTTTGGTGTTTAATTTCATGGTTAACTCTAGATAAAGTGGTAGGGGAGTTGATGCTGATTTGATAGTCCAAGCTAAGTCCGGTATAATTCTTGCTGTGTTTTTCAAATCACTCAGAGAGAGAGAGAAAGAAAAAGAGGAAACGCATTTGAAAATATCTTTAATCCAGGGCTGGACCCATGGTAATCATCTCATGGTTCTAAATTATCCAGTGATTTAAAAACAGGTTTCAAAACTAAAGAACTGCACTGAATAGTGAAATTACTTTTAGATGAATGATTTCCATCAAAGGGGATGATATTTTTAGTCTCCCCTATTTTATTAGTGTTTTGTAATTTATGTTCATTTATAATGAAACAAAGATATTGCTAAAACACATACATTTTATAAATTTTTGGTACACTTAAGCATAACCAAAACCTGATAACCAATCTGGGTTATTGATTATTTATCAGGTTTTGACTTATTGTCCCTGCCTTTAGTTAGCCTATTTTCAAATAATATCTTTTGATGTGTTTTTGTAGACGTCCTATGCTCAGCTTCTAGCAGCAACGTGCCTGTCTAAGCTTGTAAGCAGGGCATCTCCATTACCTATCGAACAAAGGATTGACATTCGTAAGTAATGTTTGTGGTTAAAATTTCATTATATTAGTTGGATCTAAAACTTCATGTTAGCACCGTAACCAGTCAGTGGATAGTCTGTTTTTTCTCTAGTACTCTCCATTTACCAAGCCTGTTATTCATAAGGTAGTCATTGTGAGGGAGTGGACGTAAAGGTGATTGTGAGCTCTTTCATCATATCTCTGCAATTAGGCCACAAACAACATTTCCTAGTTTCAAAATTAAGATAAATATGTTAGCTCAGATTATGTCATATTTAAAAAAAAACAACTCATTTTTCAAGGTAGACTTTGTATTTATCCCACAAGACGCTAAAGAGATTTGGTTCATGTTTGTAAAGGATGAAAGTTGCAGATATTGCTAGTACACCTGCCAGTCACTTACATGTAACATTGCTCATGATCAGCTCTTAACATTTGTAAAAGTCATGCCAGGGCAGGTTCTTGCAGGATTAAGAGCTTACAAAACTTTCCTTACTTTTTAGGATCTATATTAAAGTCATTGCTATATCCTAAAAGATATATCCTAAAAGAGTAAGCAAGTGTGTGTTAGGTCTTTAATAGTGAAAGGCTTTGCACGAGGAGCGTATGATTCGCTTTGGATTTTTACAACAGTGCAGACTTTCCATCGGTTCTGTGGATAGTAGTACTCTGAAATGCATGGCTGAGAATCCGCTGCTTCTGATAAAAGATTTCAGTATTCTTTTAGGTAAAAATTAACTTTAATCAACTTTAATTTTATACATTTCAACAGCTTTTGGAACAGGTTAACTTCCTTCTAGTTAGAGAGGAATTTCTGCAGCTGCAATGTGCAGTACCCAAAGGGATGTTCTAGATTGAATTGAGAACATTCGGTAGGGACTCTTGTCTGAAAAAACTTTTGTGTATTTTGAGTTGGCTGTGAGAGCTGCTGTTACATAGTGAAATAATCAGTGCCCAGTATATGGGACTATAATGAAAAATTACTGTTTTACCTGCCAGTGTTCTCTGAATTGACAAACTGTTGTCTTATGTGTCCTAGAATAATGATCATGTATGTAATGTGCTTTGTGCAACTAAATGTTTAGCTGTATTTAATGATTTAATGTAACTTACAGTTATTGTACTAACCATAAGAATATAGATTTTTTTAAAAAATCCATGCCTTAAGTTTCTATTAGAACCATTTAATTCATTTTCTTTACAGAAGACTTGTGTTGCTGATTTTAAAATGCTTCTTCACAGGAAACTACATTCTGAACTATGTAGCGTCTCAACCCAAACTGGCTCCTTTTGTCATCCAGGCTCTTGTTCAAGTCATTGCTAAAATTACAAAATTAGGATGGTTTGAGGCACTAAAAGATCAGCTCATCTTCAGAGACATTATTGCTGATGTAAAAAAATTCTTGCAGGTAGGAAACAATTGTTCACTTCTGCCATTTTTTTTCTGCTTGGAGCTCTTCATTTTTAGTGATTGGCATGTTATGGCACTTAGTTGTCACACACTTGGGTGGAAAAAGTGGGAAGAGCATTGCTTAAAACAGATCGCCCTACAATGAAGAACCAGGGTGGGTTTGATACTTGCGCGGGTTTGTGGGTTTTGATGCCTCACAGTATTCATAGTGCTGTCATGGTTTTTTGTTGGTTTTCTTTTTCCAAAGCACGTTTTCATAGTGTGGTTGTAAAACATCAGCCCCTGTTGTCAAGCCATTCTACTTAATGTCTTAATTTTTTTCAACTGATGTGGAGATACGTTTCTGATAGTGTTAGCTCCAGTTACCTGGTTAGAAATGCTGGTACTGCACTATGTGAAAAGCAAGACTGTCAAATATTTTAAAGCATGAGTGTGATTGTGATTCTTGTAATAATGACCGCTAAAATTGTGCCGAACTGTTCAGTTCTAGAACTAGTTCAAATGTATTTTTTCAAGTGTCTGTCATGGACGGTTGATGAAAAAGATACCTTTATAAACTATTTGTTGGAGTGTTCACTGTTACGGTCTTATATTGTTGCTTTTCTGTATAAGCAGTGGGACTTCACCTGCACTTTAATTTTTGGCAGAAATCATTAGATACCCCTGCTTCTGAAGTTACTGAGGAAAGCTTGTTTACAGATAGAACTGTGGTACATAAAATTGCAAGACACTGTATATATTTGTTATGTGGTTGTGGTCCTTGTTTGCCGCATTCTTTTTTCACTTTATGATAAATTGATGGTTCATATTTGTGTGCATGGGTACTTGGATGGAATCATAGAATTGGAAGGGACCTTAAAGATCATCTAGTTCCAACCCCCTTGTCATGGGCAGGGCCCCCTGCCACTAGACCAGGTTGCTCATAGCCCCATCCAACCTGACCTTGAACACTTCCAGGGAGGGGGCATCTACAACTTCTCTGGGCAACCTGTTCCTGTGCCCCACCAGATACCTGCATATATATATGTTCTCTCTCCGTACATGTAAAGAGGAGTGAAAGAAAAAAAACCCCAGACATTCTGTCTGTCCTAGGATTATGGTGTACAATATACAGAGATAGATAATAAATTTAGAGTGTTTTTATAACTTCACCTAAAATAGCATATGTATTTAAATCTAACATATCACAAAAATTATGCATTCTAGGTAGGGATATGGGGAAGGCTGGGAGGAAAGATCACTCATCTTCCCTCTCCAGTAATTGGATGAGGCAGGAATGTTCTTGTTTTACATTTCCTTCCACGTTATTTCCTGTTCCCCCACTGCATTGGTCACTGTTGCAAAGGAGATGCGTTACAGGATAGAGAAGTGATCTTGGTATTTGAAAATTGGAAATAATTTCTCCTAATGTCAGAGTGCAATCATTTGCTGTGGACTGTTTGCTATGCAAATTTACATGTCAAATATAGAGTAAGGACTGTCGGACACAGTGGCTAAAGATACAGGATATACAGCATCTTCTGTGAAAGTAAGTTTGGAGAAAGTGATTGGATGTCATGGGCTATTAGCCAGACTTGGTTATTTCATACATTTCACATGTATAAAAAGGTTCTTGATAAGTTTACTGGGAGATGGCTAATCTGTTTAAAAAGTTAATACAGATTAATCTTTCTGAGTGTCTGTGTGAATGTAAAGCCTAGTACTTATTTTGAGAAAAAATAATCAGAAAATTTAAGCTATTTGGAGATTTACTTCCAAAGTGATCCATTATGTGTGTATGTGTTGGTGATCCTGGTAACTCAACAAGAAAATATGACGTTAACAGTTTGTGTTTCTTGCCAAGGAGTTTCTCATTCGTTTTTCAGTCTTACCTTTGTTTATAATACTGTTCAAGTTAATGTACTTTTTGAGTTACACTGGGAATGTCTAATAAAAAATAAGTTGCAATATTCTGTTTATTAAAAACAAACTCAAGTATACTTTTCCACCATTTTGCAGTTATTTTTATGAATGTACTGTAATTGGATTTTGCATTTATTATTAAAATGATTGCAGTGTGACTCTTCAGTGTGTAGCTCATTAAAAATAGAGATTTAAATACAAAATTTAGCTTCTTAAGAGATTTCTTTAGTTAAATTAAGAATTCCTATAGAAAAGAAAATTAAGCCATAGATCTACTAGTGAATTAAATTTCAGATAAAAATTGAAAAAATAATCCCTAAACAATACTAATATACGTTAATAATTAGCATATGGTAGTTTCAGATACATATGCATTAGCATTCCGGATTAAAGTTCATCTAGTGTGAATTTGAGTGTGATTTAATTATTAGAAAAAGGGATAAGCAGCTAGGTCTGCACTTCTGTTCCTAACTCCTTCATAATTCACCACACAGCTTTTCACACCTGTGAAGAAGGGGAGGTTGCATTTTCCATTCTTGCAGGTTTGTGTGGTCTAAGGAACATTCATATAGACTATTTTAAGAATTTGAAATGTAAAAGAAAGTTGTGTTCAAATACAGTATGTTTTATAATATATATAAAAAATACATATTTTTATATAGAGAGAGAGCAGATAGGGCAACAATATAAATTTTGCCTGAGAGTTCTCTGAAATTTTCACTTTTGATTTGCTTTGGTGCAAATGATAATACAAACTAGATGACAGTGAAAAGTTAGGCCTCTTGGTAAGTAGCCAGGTTCTTCATGAATTGAACGTTGGGTGATCTTCAGAGTTGTGAAAATGAGGGTGGCTGTGACAAATACCAGGAAGATTTTGACGAGGATGACATTGCTTTTTGGACACCAGGGGAGCTGAGGCTGCAAACTGCAGCTGTGAGAGTAGACATAGAGATCTTCCCCCTGACTCAATGGCAAGGCCTAATTGCAGTTAATTTTAATTGTTTTTAACAAAGCAGATTTAATTTTTCTATAAATGCTTTGTAGTAGCTCAGTGAAGACAGCTAAATTTTATTAATCAAATGCAAAATTCTGCATTGTATCTGAATTTCGAAACATTCCAAGGAACTTAAATACTGATGATTAGATCACACCCTCAGATGGAAATATTTGACGCCTACGGCTTCACTTTTAGAGACAAGTTCTCAGAGATGGAATATATAATTCAGTTCAAACCAATGCATTGTATACGACTGTGGAGGTAAGAGAATTAGGTTTTTTTGATAGGTAGCATTTCAAAACTTCTTTTTCCTGAGAGTGCCCTGTGATCTTTTTCATCCATGCACAGCTTAATTTTTTTTAACGGTTTGAATTTCATGCAGCTTGCCTTACCAGTTCTAGAATACTGAACAGGCCTTTGAGAAATGTGTAATAGTGAATTTCTAGATTGCGGTTACTTAGAGTCTGTTTTCAGACAGGTTTTTTGTTATCATGCAATTCTTAAAACTTACAATGAGGTTTTTTTCCCAGAGCTAATTAGGGAGTTTGGAGGTCTAGTTCTATTAATGTTGACAGAATTTGGCATGAAAGCCTTCTAAACAGCTTAGGATATCTCAGCCTAAAAATTCCTCTTGATTCCAGAAATGTTGGAAAATATTAAATACAACCTGATTCTAGAAATGTTGGAAAATACTGAATACAAGCTGTGATGTTTGAGCAATCCTATCTGTTTTTTTCTGTAGGGCACTGTGGACCATTATATAATAGGAGTAATGATTCTCTCAGAACTGACTCAGGAAATGAATCTAGTAAGCATGTTTGTTTTTTTTTTCCTTCTGCAAGGGATGTATATATTGCTGATAAAGCAGTGTTGAATGTTTCTGCCCTTCATAAAAATGGTTGGAGAAACATTTCTTAGACGTGAAGGGTTTAACACACCTTCCTCCCCCTGCCAAAATACATAGAGAGACAAGAAATTCTTAGTGCAGGGACTCTGCCTGTACCAGATACATACCATATCTGATACAGGGTAGAGTTTCTCTCATCACAGTCACTAGAACTAGTAAAGCAAAGTGAATGATCAACTTTTTCAATTGAATTTCTGCTAATGATTTTCTTTGGCCTACATCTTAACCTGAGGAAGTGCCTCAGACCTTTCCATCCAGAAAGAGAGACAACCTTGAAGGGAAAAAAGGAGGCGCTTCAGGAAGCTGTCAAGATCTATATTTAGTGCTGGACCATAATTTTCATTTCTAGTGTCAAATAATTTATCTGCCAGATATACCTATCATCTAGTTTTAGCAAAGAAGGGAGCATTATTTATTATGTCCTAACTTTTCTTAGGTTGATTATTCAAGACCTTCAGCAAAACATCGTAAAATAGCTACCTCATTCCGTGACACCTCTCTAAAGGACATACTGATGCTTGCGTGCTCTCTTTTGAAGGAGGTGAGGCTTTTTATAATTGAACCTAAATTGTTAACATCATAATTGTCCCAGTTTGAGTCCTTAATATTTTCTGAATTTATGAATTCTGTACTTAAATGGATTACATGACACCCAATTAAGCTCAAGTGACGAAAAAACGTTCAAAGACAAAAATTCCAATCTTCCTCCCTCCATGTCTCTCTTGCTCTCTCTGTCTTCCTCTCTGTGCCATCTCTCTCTCTTTATATCTTGCCGTAAAGGATGAACTACCTAAATTCTGAACTTGTCTTATTTTTTGATGTTTTTCTCAATTTAATTATATCTCAGTTTTGCTGGGCCTACCATCTCAGTATTTGCTAAAAGAATTATATATTAAACTAGGAGCAACCAAAAAGAAAGACAAATTCTCTATCTTGTGGTATGGCAGCACAGTCAAATCTGGCCAAGGTGTTTTTCTTCAGTAGTTCCCTTATCCTCTCTGTAACATTTTGGGGTAATTCAGGCTGCAGACTCTCAAGAGCCTTGACAGGAGGTGGTGAAGAACAGCATGCTGTAAGCTAGGTCTCTCAGGACCAGGTAGGTTGAACTGAGATCAATGCTGGAATTTGCACTTTGCATTTTGGTGCGGATCAAGGCCTTCCATAGCAGTGGAAGCAGCACCATGAGGTACCATTCTACTTCTCTTAAGCTCAAGCAACTCTGAGACCAGCTTATTTTTTAAATGTTGCCTGATTTCTATTCTTTGACTTATTTGGGAGTGCTGGTTTAATCAGTTTTTCTGAAAACCAAATGAATTAGGTGTTGAAATTTGGACACAGGTGTTTAAGCGAAGAATTTAAACCTGGATGCCATCACAGTGGGTCAGTAGATAATGGTAGCGATTGCTTTCTGGCTAAAGGTATAATTCTCAAGGTTGAGGTATGTGATTGAGATACTGCTGTAAAAAACGAGATAAACTATTAAATTTCTTTCACGGTATGTTTTTAGTCTAACTAGCATGTTTTACCTCACATTTGCAGTAAGTTTAAAGGGCACACATGGTCAGCTACCAGTGCTCAGGTGACAGGCAGTATATTTTTTTAATATATAGAGCAAGTAAATAACATAAATTCCCTCGCCTCTAAAGAGGGAATGCTCTGCTAATGTACACAGGATGTTTTAAATCAGTGTCGGAATTGCATATTAATGGAGAAATCATACATAATTTAAAAGAAGAATTGGCTATTTTTGGAAAAATCTTCTTTAGATATAGTAAACCCCATTACACATCAAAACAATAAATGTATTTGTGAGAACCTGTGTCCTGCGGCAGCCACTTCCTAGCTTTCGTCAAGTTCAGCTGGTCTACAGGTACTTCTTTAGTCTCTCATATGTTGAAAGGTTTGTCTGAGTGACATCATACAGATTTCCAGACAGAAGTATAAGAAAATTATAATTAGTATCTTTATAATGCCAACTTTAGTGTAGGAAGCTGGTTTTAGAAATATTTCAGTGTCTGTAATGCACGGAACAATACACTTAACCAACAAATGTGGAATCATTAAAATAATTCCAAGAGTTTAAAAGTTACAGAGAGGATTGGTGGCAAAACAGGTTATGTTTATACAAGACATACAGAAATTCAATGTTGATTTCAAAGCCGAATTCATAATTTAGTGTCAATTCTAATGTGGTGCAACAGTTGTTATAAGTTAACGAGGCATATAATGACACACAGGTGATTTTAATTCCTATCATCTGAATTTAAAAACTTTTTGTTAATAAACTTGAGAGATGTGACTGAATCTAAATAAGGAGCAGATGAACTAGATAAAGTTGCTGCATTTGCATTTATTTTATTGTTTTTCTAGACAAAAGTATGTCAGTTTTCTTTCTGATGTTCACAAACTGCATCAGTGACTAATGAATTTGAGGTTTGTTTTCAGTGCCTTTATATTGTGTGTGTAATCTTGAGGTAGTAATTTCTTTAAGATAAAATGTTATTTAAATTATTATAATTACAGAAGGGGATCAATAAAAATGTGTTCTTACGCGCACAGTATGTTGAGTATAGACTTCCAAATCCCAACAGCTTGCTTTGCTTACAAAGCACCTTTTTATTCTGACACTGTAAGGGTTATAAAGCAGTGGAGACAGACAGCTGTATTTATACAGGTGTTGTAAATAGCTACATTCAGATTACAGACTGTTCATTTCATTGGTTTTTAATGCCAGGTTTTTCTAGACTTGCCAAAGGAACAGTCTTTGAGTATGCATACTGTGAAACTCATACTGTTTAGCAGCCTGGACATCAAACTGAAAAACAACCAATTGTTGAGATATTTTTTACCCATATGATGTATATGATGTATACTCCACTCTGGTCTGGAGTAACAGAAAGAGGAAAACATGAAACCTTACAGTTTAATTTTTGCAGTGAACGTTAGCACTGTTCTAACAGACAGTATCAGTGACATGCTGAGTTTTACCTCTAAGTATTTTATGCAAAAGGATTATTTCACCAGGCTTTTAAAAATTATTTATAACTCTGGGAGCTTTAGCTTGACATGGAAGATATCTCTGAGGTGGTAATAATGATTTTCCCCTTGCCTTTAAGGAAAGACTATACTTTTTATTGTTGAAGGATTTATTTTTCTCTTAGTATGTGTTCTCTTGCTCTGAACTTTGCAGTTTTACATCCAAACATTTTCCTTTTCAAAATTGTTTTTAAAGCATGTTCTGTGCAGGTGACCTAACAAGATTTCTTTTCTCCTTAGCTCTTGGCAAAACCTTTAACCCTTCAGGACCAACGGCAACAAAGTCTAGCAATGCAACTTTTGAAGCTTGTACTAAACTGTCTTAATTTTGATTTCATTGGAAATTCAGCTGATGAATCTGCAGATGACCTATGCACTGTACAGATTCCAACAAACTGGAGAACAAGTAAGAAAGGATCATAACTGTCAGTAGTCTGAAGTCTATACCCAGTGGATTGTGTAACTTCTTTTGTCACGATACTTGAAAATATAAAATAATTTTTAATGTGGAGTAGAGTTTTTTTGTTGGTGAGTTACTGGTAAACGTCTTCTGCTGTTTCTCTCATGCTTTTCCTATTGTTATTTTTACAGATAGAAATAATAAATGTAGTCTATAACATAGATATTCACAGTAAATCAAATTATTCTAATTAGACACTGAATACTATTCTCATCCTGGCATATGAACACCTTGAAGAGGTACAGCATTTGTAGCATGTCTATTTTCTCTTGTCTTCCTCCTGATGACAAAACTGTATGAAACTTTTTTTTTAGTGTACTTGTTTGCTCTAGTATGTGAGCTTGTTAATGAAGGCAGCAGAAGGGTTGCATCTTGGTTCTTAGACTCTAGAGGTTTGTCTTCCTGGGCTTATACAGTGCAGATGGCGGTCTAGTATAAATATGTCCAAGCTAGCTTTAATGAAATTACCTTGGGTAATGGACGCAGTTTAGTACTAGCAGCATGGAGCTCCTTGTAGGCTAATTTATCCTGCTTCTTGGCAAAATAAATGAGCCTGACTGGAAGTCTGTTACGTCTAGCTAAAGCAGCTACGCAGTTTCCCATACCCAAGATGGGAGGTTTAGATCTGGCTTACCTGTATAGCATGACACTCTGTAGTGTTTGATATTCCTCCTTATTTCAATGATACTATTCTTCATCAGTTTCCACGCATAACTCCATTCCTTCTGCATTAATGTACAGTAGCCTCTAATCGCAGTGTGAAGGATGAAGAGCAATAATATATGGCAAGCAAGGGAATACTGACAAAAGGCTGAATTTGGGCAAGTGACAGTAATTTCCCAAGATCCCTTAGGAAGGAGAAGGGGATAGGTTTTTCCCAAGATTTTAATTTAGATACTTTAAATTGTCCATGGAGGGATCTCCCTTTAGTCATTAAACACAGAGTGCCTAAGGAAATTAACCTTTGTTATGGGATGCTTTATTTTATACAAGTCTTCATATAAAATGATGCTTATAAATGGAACAACTTTGAAATGTTACTTAATTTGTGGGATTACTTAATTATGAATTATTGGTGAACTTTTTGTACCCGGTTGTTACCCCTTCATAAAATAGGGTAATGTTATAGTTCATTTGATGTGATTCCACAGTGAATTGGTAACTCGGTGTTTAAAGTATTTTTTGCTGTTCATCAGTCTGTAGACTTCAGGATAGTCTGTGGAACTTCTGTTAAAAACTTGCCTTTGTTTAAATATAGACTAAACTAATCCTTAGTATCTGGAACCTGTCTTGTCTTAGTGTACTACTGTAGTAACTTGAAGAAATCAATTTACCTACATCTATTACAGAACAGCGTTCTGTAAGCAACGGACAAAGTATTGCATCATCTGCAGTTTAAGGGAAGTATTCTTTGTGAGCTATAGGATAGATTAAATGTGATAAAAAGAGAATAGTGCTTTGTTTAATACTGTACAATGAACTAATGAATGCATCTATTCATAGTTTATTCTCAACTATGGTGATATCTCACTGTTTTTGTTAAAAAGAGGATGATTCTATTAAAATAAAGATACTTAATTATTGCTTGTAGAGAGTGATAAAACCAACTTATCTTTTTCCGTAGTCTTCCTGGAGCCAGAGACCTTGGACCTGTTTTTTGATTTGTATCATTCCCTTCCACCAATGCTGTCTCAGTTAGTAAGTGACATGTAGTGATTTACACTCAAGTAATTACGGAAAACAGTCTTTTTACATCTATACTTTGTCCAAAAGACCTGTTTTATTCTGTGCATTAGCATGTTATGAGTCCCCTGGCTCAGTGCCCAGTCACGATGTCTTTTCTTTTGAACTTCAGACCCAGTTTTCATTTCTGAATCTGAAAGCATTCAAATCCTTCCTCCCCCAATTCAGCACTACTGAGCCACGTGGAAAACAACCACCTAATTATTTTAATGAAGTCAGAAGCTGTTGTAAAAGGGAATTTTAAAACTGAGCCATATTTGTGTTCAATGATAGTATAGAGATTGCTGCAAAAATAATCTTCAGCCACAGAATGTACTACAGACAGCAGTAGGTTGGATTGCTCCAAACATTAAGAGATGATTATTCTGAAAGTTTAAATTTTTTTAATCTTACAGTATTTTTTTTTATTCTTCAGGCACTTTCTTGTTTAGTTCAGTTTGCTTCTACAAGGAGATCTTTATTCAGCAATCCAGAACGTGCCAAATATCTTGGTAATCTAATCAAAGGAGTGAAACAAATACTTGAAAATCCACAGGTATCTTTTTGATTTTATTTACTTGAAATGCTAAAACAGCTGTGGATTTGTTTTTCCATTTACAGTCTTCATTAATTTACTAGATCTATCAAAACCACTTTCAGCCAGACATCTGTTTGCTTGGATTTTCTGTTCAAAACAAAGGAAAACCTCTATGCAAATAAAATTGTCACCCAATTAGCAATAGTATTAATGAAATTTCTATTAGATTAAGCTGTTAACTTTTAAAAATTTGCTTCTTCAAATTTAGGGTTTATCTGATCCGGGTAATTACCATGAATTCTGTCGTTTTTTGGCTCGGCTAAAGACAAACTATCAACTAGGAGAGCTAGTAATGGTGAAAGATTACCCAGAAGTCATCCAACTTATAGCAAATTTTACTATTACTAGCCTACAGGTAAGAATATATACAGAAGTCTTCTCTTCAATTCTTGAATGACAAAGAGGACTGATGCTGGTTCTCTGTGTTGGTGTTTTTTGAGGAAGTGGTGAGGCTTGTCTTTATGTAAAAATGTATTTTGTCAGTGATGTAACTCAGATTTCTGAATTCTCTAGAACTGGTTCTCACTCTTCCTATGAAGTTTTGTAATGGGAGCAGATTTAAAGAAGAAAATGACAACTGAAGTAGGGGATAGATGGATGTTAATTCTCCAGCCTTTGTCCTCACCCTCATAAAAAATCCAACAAACTAAACTCTTTATCCAGCCCTAAAATACTTACACCTGTGCTCCCATGTAAACTTCAGAGTGCCTACACTGACTAGGTTCTTGAGTTCTGCTTTTGTGCCTGTATGTGTACACACACACAGTTGCCTATATGCTGAGCTGCTGAGTGCAAAGTTCCCATATGAGCTGGATTCAGAAGCTACGTGGAATAATGTCTAAATTTTTGAGGGACCAACCTTTTTGAGAAGGACACATATAACAGGATCAAGATTCTCACAGTGTTAAAAATTTTACAGGTTTGTTTTTGAAACACACCAATATAAAGGTATGCACACTGTTTGAGTAATACTACAATTGTTATTTTAGCATTTCCTCCAGAGTCTTTCTCTGGTCTTCAGAATAACAGCTGAAGATAGTGACCTTTAGGAGAAGATTTTGACCTTTGAATTTCTGAGTTGCCAATGGCAGTGCCATAAGCTTGGAAGAGCAAAGAAAGTTGAGATGCATTTCTGTTCTTTACATTTCCTGTTAGGTGGCTCTAGACAGTTTCCCACTAAACACTTAGGATTTTTGAATGGCCCTCTTGTAGCACTTAAATCCCACCGTGCACTGTTGTCATGGTTTAACCCCAGCTGGCAACTGAGCACCACACAGCCGCTTGCT
>NW_008796044.1:566568-626592 GCF_000699145.1 Aptenodytes forsteri | reverse complement strand
TTCTCACTGGCAGGGCATGAGAAGCTGAAAAGTCCTTGACTAGTGTAAGCACTGCTGAGCAACAACTAAAACATCAGTGTGTTATCCCATTATTCTCATCCTAAATCCAGAACACAGCACTGTACCAGCTACTAGGATGAAAATTAACTCTATCCCAGCCGAAACCAGGACAACTGTGTAAGAATACAGGCCTAGCTCTGAGTTTCGCATCATGGATCTCACCTGAAGGAGGCAAGAGGGCCTACAAGTAATTCTGGATCTACTCTATAATGTGTGCCGTAGTATGTCTCAGTTCTGACTGGATCCTTCAGTGGTTATATGAATGAATAAGCCTACTTAAGATAGAAGCATCATGTTTCGCAACTAAAATTTCACACTGGGATGCTTTAACAGAAGTATGTTTTGTTTTCTTATAGCACTGGGAGTTCGCTCCAAATAGTGTTCATTATTTGCTAACTCTGTGGCAAAGAATGGTAGCATCTGTACCTTTTGTGAAAACGGCAGAACCCCACCTCTTAGATACATATGCACCTGAGATAACAAAAGCTTATATTACTTCTAGACTGGAATGTGTTCCTGTAGTTATAAGGTAAACTTGTAATTGCAACTTTGAAACTGTAATACGGAATGTTTAATTTTCTGATTTGTTGGCATATTATATTTTGGTTATGTTTAAAATCTAAGTACACTGGTTCTGATTACCATGGCGATTTCTTTAGATTATCTTAATTGGCTGATATAATTTTACTCCTTTTGCTTATTAAATCCAGGCCAAAATCAAATGTAAATTCTAATTGTTTTTCCTCTCACGGGCCCTTGTGTTTTGAAAAAAGCCTATTCTCTCCCCCCCTTTTTTTAAGACTATGTAAATTAACTATATTGTTCGGAATGTTTAATTTTCTGATTTGTTGGCATATTATATTTTGGTTATGTTTAAAATCTAAGTACACTGGTTCTGATTACCATGGCGATTTCTTTAGATTATCTTAATTGGCTGATATAATTTTACTCCTTTTGCTTATTAAATCCAGGCCAAAATCAAATGTAAATTCTAATTGTTTTTCCTCTCACGGGCCCTTGTGTTTTGAAAAAAGCCTATTCTCTCCCCCCCTTTTTTTAAGACTATGTAAATTAACTATATTGTTCAGCTGTGATGTGTTTTCTTAATGAGTCACTTTCTAGGGCCATGGAGGGTAGGGTAATGGGGACATAAAGGAGAATGAACCCCATGCACAAGAAAGGGTGAGACCGAATAGAACAAGGTAGAGAGTGGCAAGATTGAAATTGGCCAATTTAAAATTTCTTAGTTCAAATCTTCTTTTTAATAGTTTAAGTAAATGACCTTATAGTCCACACTATAATATAGCAAATAAGGAAAAAGTGTTTAGATTGCTGAAAGGATTTAATTTCCTCCAACGGCTTTTATGAATTCCTCCCGGTAGGATCTCCTGTCAGACTACGGGACTGCAGAACAAGCCACATCTGCTTTTTCTTTTTCAATTTTACATTACTGAGATGATGTCATTTGTTCAGTTTGTGTGAGGAAGTACATTCACCTTCACTTTTGTTGTCCTTTTGTCTCAGCTCAGCCAAAATCTCATGTCTGCAAATTGTGTAATCTGTCATCTTACTGTTTAGTGACTAAGCTATAGTTGGTGTTACTTGCCTTATGTTATCACCATAGGTATGTTAAAGGCTGACTTCCTAATGGTTCAAAATCGTGAGCTTCTCTATCGTTGTCTCGGGAAGAAGAATTAATAGTACCTAGGGGAGCTTCCAGTGTTCCAGTGCTAGGACAGGGAAGGACAAGCAGCTGATTGCAGGTGCAGTCAGTTTTCCTGGGCCTCCTCTCAACCAGCCTACACTTCTTCCGGCATTTTTAAGTTATCTTCTCTGTTCAGCTTTTCTGTAATGGAATCTCAGGGTTGAACCTTCATGTCTCAGCTTTCTTCTCTACTGAGTGGTACGTTCCATATCAGCTTCCAGACTTGAAGCACTCAGTAGGGCTGAGCTTCTGGGTCAAACCATCTGGCATGACCAGCTCCACTGAAATGTGCTGTCGTCTTCATCAGCATCACCATTAGCACTGAAAATTCAGTTTCTTTGTTTGGCACTGATGAGAGATTCTCCTGGATGTCCTTGTTACGTTGTGGAGGAGTAAACTTCCTTATCTGTGAAAAAAGCCAACAGGGAGAAGGTGAGGAAAGTACTGATCTTTTCTACCGGTGTGCATCGTTCTTAAGACAGTCTTGGTAATGCTGTTGGCATGTACTAGCTCTAAATGATTTGTATACCGCTGTGGTATTGTCTTATGTGATGAAGATCCTCAGTTCTGGCATTTCTGTAGACAGCAATATCAAATGTAGACTTTAATATCAAACGTCCAGACCATTCTTGAGAAACATGGGATGTCTGGGAACTGATTTCATAAGACTTCTTCGTTTGCTCTGAGAAGATTAATTGATATCTTTGCAAAGAAATCCTGTTTTCTGGAATGGCCATTTTTCTTACAAACCAGTATAGTCAATAACATCACCCTCCATTCAGGAGCCACCCAGCTGGTCCTTCAGACAGGGAAAGAAGTAGCTTGGAACAATGGAAGGAAAGTCACTTTTGCCCTTTTGGGGGGTTTCAAAGCTGTTCTCCCTTTTGAGTAAGGGTGAGTGAGGAACTGATGATTCTTCTACAAAGGGTCTACAAGAGGATGCTTTTCTACAAACTAGAAGGAGAACTTTTATTTCAAATATTTGTAAATACCTGAGAAGAGGTCTGTTTCAGCCCATCTTGAACGTTAGTATTTTCAGCAGCTGTGTATCTTTCAAAGTTTGGATGTTAGCACTGTTAGCTTTGTTAGCTGTTTGGATGTTACCTTTATCTGTCGATTGTTTGATGCCTGTGCAACAAAAGGGTAACCTTCTGATGAATAAACCTTTCCTGTTGTGATTTGTGTAATGAGTATAGTTACGCTTTATGGCAAGAGCTATTGGTCTGTTATAGGTATTCCATAAGGTCACAGCTTGTTTACAGCAGAATAAAATAAAGATTTATAAAGCAGTTGCATGGAATTTTACTGAAGCTTGCTTGTTGGCTTTGGTATCATGGTCTTGTGCTTAATTTGATGAATATACAAAATCCATTTCTACTAAGTATTCCGTTCTTTCCTCCCATCATCCTCTGAGAAAGATGCTGCTTGTTAATATTCTATTCAGGCACAGTGGACCTTAGTTCTTCAGGATTTACCTTTCTGTGTTCATACTGCCAACCTCATCTCCTCTCTTCTTTGCTTTCTAAAATACGTGTTAAGAGGAAGGCACAAATAGAATACTGTTCTGTGTTTGTGTGGATGTGTATGGGTGTGTATGTAAATAAAATGAGGTCTTATGTCTGCCTGTTGTATTCACCAGCTGCTAAGGCTTTTATAGTTCAGCAGTTCAGTGACAGTGGTTCAAGATCTGGATGGGAAAACAGCATCAGCTTTTAAGCAATAGTGGCTAAGTGGTTACTTTTTATCTCTATTCCAGAGATGGCTTAGAAGATCCACTGGATGATACAGCTACAGTTTTCCAACAGCTGGAGCAACTGTGCACAGTTAGCAGGTGTGAATATGAAAAGACCTGTACGCTTCTGGTACAGTTGTTTGACCAAAATGCACAAAACTACCAAAAACTATTACACTCTTCTAGTAGGAATCCGTTAGAATTCACAGTTCAGGAAGGTTAGTATTTAATTTAATTTTTAGACTGTGTTTTATGTGCCAATAACCGTATACTTGCATATGAAAGAGTTGTGACCTTATGACAGATATACCTAGACCTTGTCTCAAACTAGGAATTAATGATCCAAGTCACCTTGCACCACATTTTCACTAGTTGTCTTTGTATTACTTAATACAAAGGGTACATTGGCAGTTGATGTGTTTGTTTTAACATCTTGTTACATCTTTAGAACATAGGCATGAGAGCTGTAAAAACTCTTAATTTCTGAAAATCAACGTTTTAGTGCCCCAGGTGCCCTCACGGGAGCCAGCTGCAACTTGATGAACATTTTTTGAAAATGAAGATGTTAACTTTCATTCTTTTTGCATTTATCTGTCTGTAAAAATTAATGTAACATTAAAAACCTTAATTTATTTTATACAGCTCTGTTAAGATGAATTACCGAATTTTCAAGAAACTCAAGTTATTTATTGTAGTGTAAGTTGTAAAAATAATAAGTACTTTTTTTTTTTCATATACCTATTTCAGTTCTCTCTGTCTCACTCAAATTGTCTTTATAACTACTGGCTCTTTCCTAATATAGTTGTCTTATGGCTGTTGCATCTTTTCATGGATAATGGTGTTGTTTTGAAAAGGTGAGACAGGTTACTGGATAATACAGCTGTTTCTTTGCATGCTATTAAATGTTTGAGATTTATTTTGCTGTTCTTTTGTTGACAGTTTGAATATGCTGATTTTCTTCTATGTAGGAGCCATTTTTTCACTAATTTATAGAAGACCTCCTACTTATCTCTTTTATTAATTCCACTTTCTTCCGTGTACCTATCAACTTTTATTTGGGAGAACTTTCATTAATGACCTGACTTCATTGAACAGCTGCAGTCTGACATTCCCCAGTCATGGGGGGCCAAAGAAAAACAATCAGCTGGAGTCTTTCAGTGTTAGTGCTCTGGGGATTGCTGTTATGCATTAGAAAATATTTGATGCAGTTTAAATATTGTGTTTCTTTTCTGCAAACTAAACATTTGTGCTCATATTGAACAATAACTGTTATATCCCCTAGATATACATAGTTAAATTTAGACGTTTAATGGCTTTTAATGTTACAAAATAAGTTAATGTAATATTAAGATCTCATTTTATTATACTGTCTTGCTCTCTGTATCAATAGTGATGCGGTCATGGTTTACTAAAACAATAATCCCCAAGAAATGGGTCATTAACAGTAGTTAATGATTACTTGTGATCTACGGTAATGACTGATTTCTTTGGGATTATTGCTGTTATAAACCATAATTACAGATTATTACAGCAATAATTATTTTCTAAAAGAAAAGATGATGTCTGCCTCAGTAATTGCAAAAGCAAATGCACTGAAAATTTTAAATAGTGGAGGTATAAAAGAGGGAAGGAAGTCATACCTATTAATTGGTATTGTGCTAAGAGAAGAGGGCTATCATCAGAAAAATAACTATGTACTTAAAAATGAGCTACTGCAATTTGTTAAAAGGAAGGCAGGTTTTTATTTTAAAAAAGATTATTGGCCAATGTGGTGGCTCTGCTCTTTGAACCAGCTAGCACCACTTCACAGTTGCTTTTTGATACCATCTTCAAATAGCCATTCTTTAGTAGCTGTTGTTGCTAAATTCATTTGAGCAATGTCTGTTCTCCTAGATACTTCAGCTCCTTGGTGTTTTGCTAATGATGGTGCAATCTCTTAGCGTCCTAAATTAACAGTGGTTTGTACTGCAATGTGTAGTGTGTCTGACGGGGTTTTCCTTGGAAGTGTCCTGTTTGTGAAGAAGCACAGGTCTTGAAACAGGGAAATATGTTGGTTGTAGAGCAGCTGATACTGTCCGTCCAGATTACTAGGAATGGAACAGAACAATATGAGAAGATAGTTGGAAGTCTTCCTCATATATCTTGTCTCAAAAGTCAACACTTGTTCCCTGTCACAAAGTGTTTTCTGTTACAGATCTCAGACTGTATTACATATTCATGTGTTGTTTTTTTTTAAATAAGACTGAGATTTGAGATAAACCTGAATGCTTTCCTGTACTTGTGTTGAAATCATCTGCATGTTATTCCATACTCTGCATTATCTTTTCATGTATATTTGATCTCAGCATCTTTTTTATACGTAGAACACGCTGTACTATATACCTCTGACTGAAACAGAATTACTTATGATGTATAGTCACCAGATTCAGGTCATAAGGATACTGGAACACCTCAGAACTATTAATCATTCCTGGTTGAAGGAGCCTAGGAAGTAGAGCATTTGGTGCTATTGCAGTTCTGGGTTTTTCAAACTGCAACAATGCAAAATATGAGGGAAATTAAGTGAAGTTTAATGTTATGTAAATGAAGACTAGTTTATCAGAGATTTGAAACAAACATGAAATAAAACCGCAAGACTTTTGGTAGCTACTGTGCATGTCCTGATATGTACGTAGATATATCCACAATAAAATACTGTTTTACAGTCATAATGTGACATGATTTGTTTATCTGTAGTTTATCCTTTATGTTAAACTTCAAAATGTGTTCAGAAGACACTTTATTCATCACGGTATTGTCTTCGCTCTTGTAAGTTATGCTGTCATCACTTGGTAAAGTCCTAGTAATGAAGGCAAGACATCTTCTAGTTTATGTAAATATCTCACTTATTGAGAAGCCTTGTTTGTAACTTGATTTAACTTACATGGAAACTCTTCCAAGTTGTCTTCGCTGTGTTGTTATTTTCAAGCAATTCATTTTAATTTATTACAAAGTATATTTTGCCAAATGAAGATGGAGTCTAAAAGTAGCTTTACTGTTCTGTAGTCTCAGTGCATTTCAGTTGAGGAAGAAACCTTTAGGGGTATCCTGAAGTTTTAACAGGTCTGTATGTTACTTTGCTATTCAGTTCTTTAGTTTTGATCTTACTTAAGGGAAAAATACTGCATCTTTTCTGAGAGAGGATACCATTAGTTACTGGATTCACAGATTAAAAAGCTTAAGTAGGCATCGACGTGGCTTGAGTAGTATCAGTAGGTCAAATTTAAAGATATTCCACCTTAACGTGCCAGAGAGATTAGAATAATCCAGGTTTTGCAACATGGAAATGATTTTCCATCAGAGAGGCCAAAAGAATTCCCCCAAGTTCAGTGTTTGTAAATTTAAGAGTTCTAGATTTATAAAGCAGGATTTCAGTATTTGAAAGTCTGTACAAAATACACTACATACACAAACTCAAGGAGTTATTTATGGGAACCTTATGTTTACAGAAATTATGATCCTTGCATTGTACTTTACTTGATAAGGACTTTGCCAGTGGATCCTGTAAGTACTTTAGTGGAAACTGACAGCGAAATAATCTGCAGGATTGAAGGCATGCCAGCATGGCTTGACATGGATGAGCTCTGTCTTTCAAACCCTTTTAGAAAACAGTCCACAGAGACTTTCAAAACTATGTGGTAGTTCACAAACTCTTTTCTTGGAGAGTATGTCTGACTTCTGACATAAATATTTTCTTATATGCAAATCACTTTAGATAGTAGTTTAATATTACAAAGAATTCTTTATTTGAAATAGAACTAGAATCATAGAATCATTAAGGTTGGAAGAGACCTCTAAGATCGAGTCCACTCGTCTTTTAAATACGTCCAGGGATGGGGACTCAACCACTTCCCTGGGCAGCCTGTTCCAATGTTTAACCACTCGTTCAGTAAAGACATTTTTCCTCACGTCCAATCTAAACCTCCCCTGGCGCAACTTGAGGCCGTTTCCTCTTATCCTGTCACTTCTTCCTTGGGAGAAGAGACCGACACCCACCTCGCTACAACCTCCTTTCAGGGAGTTGTAGAGAGCGATGAGGTCTCCCCTCAGCCTCCTTTTCTCCAGGCTAAACAACCCCAGTTCCCTCAGCCGCTCCTCAGAAGACTTGTTCTCCAGACCCCTCACCAGCCTCGTTGCCCTTCTCTGGACACGCTCCAGCCCCTCGATGTCCTTCCTGTAGTGAGGGGCCCAAAACTGAACACAGTGTTTGAGGTGTGGCCTCACCAGTGCCGAGTACAGGGGCACAACTAAGAAACAAGTAGATTGTAGTGAGTCTCAGTTACTTCCTAATGCTATGATAAGTAGATGTAACGGCCCCACTGTAGATAAAATTGTTCCATGCCTTGAAATAACTTGTGGCAGGCAAGTGAGGATACTAGATTAATTGTATATCTAATCTTACCAGGCTGAGTTTGTTAATTTGTATTTTAGGTTAATTCTTTGTGTTTTATTTATAAGCATGTCTAGGTTAATAGGCTGTTCTAGTTTATCTGTCAGTTCCGCTCAGAATTTTTTGTTAGTTGATTTGTCTGGGTAGGTTTTAAATCTGGTAAGGGGAGAAACCTAACCATTCTCTTGACAGCGTTCCGCAGTCTGATACCTTATAGAACAGCTGATACCTTATGGAAGTGTATTGTACTAGCATAATGTTTATAGTCATTAACTGTTCTTTCTTTTTCATGTTAGGACGTCTGGCATGGCTTGTCTATTTTGTGGGTACTTTTGTGGGAGGACGATTAACGTACACTAGTACTGATGAACATGATGCCATGGATGGAGAATTATCCTGTCGGTAAGTATTGCTTGTTTTGAATTCTTTATTTTGATTTTTTTTAAATGACATTTAGTATCAGCAGATACTTTGAATTTAAATGTCTCAGTTTTTGTCCAGTTCTCGGATGGTGGGTGTTCAAGGACTGTACTGAGTTTCCGTGGATTGAGACTATTCCACTGGCTTTGATCTTTCCTGATTCATCATCCTGAGCAGTGAAGGAGTCATTAAGGCTATCATTTCAAAACTATGTTTCAGAGGAAGGGAAGAGGATTAGAGACAAATATGTCTCTTACTATAAGGAGTGTTTAGATAATGCCCATGTAGCTACCTATTTTCATTTGTGCAGTATACTTGTATACAAGTGTTAATTTCATTAGTTGTGAGTTATGGCTATTATTTTCTGCACTACTTCCTTTACATTAATTATTGCAGGTGAAGAAGTGCAGAGGAATTGCTGGTCAACCATTGAAAATTTAGACTTATTTTTAGACTAGAGCTTGGGATAAAAAAGAAGGCTCTAGATTAAGGCTCTAGATTTAAAAATGTGCGTGCTAGAGTCGTCTTTCTGCAAGTTTTAGGGCAAAGGGTGAGCTAGGGATTTATTGTGAATGACGTGTATTCCTTGTGGCAAACACAAAGTATGTGGCAAACACTTCCTTAATCCTTGTTTTCACCCACAAGTATGTTAAAAAAGGCATGCATATTTGATCCTGTTGTTTACATCCACTAGCTAACACATGAAAAAGGGCGTACAATGTAGAACTGGATAAAAAGCTTTACATTTTCTCCTTTGTTTCTTGCCTTCCTAATCTACCCTGGGACTCTGTGGTGTTAGCCATCTTCCACTATATTTTTATTAAAAGTGAGAGGTTTTAATATACAGGCTTACAGATGAAGTAGCTACTGACTTCTAATCCAGTGACTATATATTCCAGAATTGGCAAAAGGTGAGAATAATTTTTTGAGTTGCTTAGGGAATTAAGATCTCAAGGAATAGATAGCAGAAGAACACGGGAAAATAAATAAAGGAATACTCCTTTAAAAAAAAAAGTATTAAATTTTCTTAGCTGACACAGGCTGAAATTGATTCTTTGAAATCAGTCCTGGTAATATGGAGATATATACCAAGTAAGGATTTAGGTCAGAAAATACATGTTTGTTCAGATGTTTTAGGAGAGACAGAAGTGGGAAGCAGCAAGGCAGACTGTGCATTATATACTGCATATGTAAACTTATTTCTTAGTACAGTAGTTTCAGCTTCCAGGGAACTTGAACAGCTCTTACCTTACACTTTTAAGTTTGAGACCCATACTTCTCAAATTTCGTTGTTTCTTTCATCATGGAATTGATGCTCTAACAAAGAAAAAAACATTTTACAAACTCACCACAGTATAACATATGTATCTGAGAAAATTTCAAGTGACAGAGTAATTAGAAAAGCATTATGTTGATGTTTATGTTTATTAGTGGTCAATTAGCATAATTAGCATCTAAAAAACCCCAGAATCTTAGAAGAAACTTAGGCGAACAAAAAATGACTGATGGGTTCCTAAAGAAATTAGCTGTGACAATATAATTTAATTTGAGAATTCTTCCTGAAAATGTTTTTTTCTGTCATTAAGAGTTTTTCAGCTGATATCTTTGATGGATGCCCAGTTACCCCAGTCTAGTAATGAAAAAGTAGAACTGGCAATTCTGTGGTTCTTGGATCAGTTCCGTAAAACATATGTGGGAGACCAGCTTCAGCACACCTCAAAGGTAAATATTTGCTGTAAACCACAACATTTGAAATAAAAAAGCCTGTGCAGACATTGACCTGCCAATATATCTTACACATAAAAGCTCTCGAGCTTAGCTGGTGGCTGACTGGCTAGATGGAGAGATAGATGGATAGCTAGATGACTTGTTAATGTGTTGTTCATCTGAGCGGGCTTCCTACCATGTATGCTTTTGAGTTTTGGCATGCAAGGAGTTAATATTTTAACAGCTATGTTCATTAAACAATTTTAGGTTACTTTGCATTTCAATTTTTTATTTCAAACATTTAGCTGGGTTCTGCTATATTGTGTTATATTTCACAGCTGGGTACGCAAGATTTATTCTTTTAATAGTTCTGTTCTTTTGACAGTTACTCATTTATGTGGTTTCCACTGTATTTCTCACATTACTTGGCTTTTCTGCATTTTAAATAGGGAAGAGGGAAAAGTAAGATGCATTTTTGAGGAAGCAGCAGTTAATTCACCTTAACTGTAGGGGACAGTCATAATATAGATGTTATAAAGAGAATGTCAGTAGGATGAGATCAATTGATCTTGAGAAAGACTGAAAGAATTCTGTTGGAGCCCCAAGCAAATCTTTAGCAAGAATTGTGACAGTGACTGAGATTTGGTTTTACTTGTGTAGTACTCTGTCCTTGCTTTCTGGTGAACGGTCCCAATCTCAAGAATTCTTTTATCCCTTCAGGTTTGAACTTTACTTCAACTTTATTGAATGGTTCCTCACTTAATATTAAAAATAAAGTTTTACACTATACTGAATTACTTTTTCATGAAAGCAATGAGTTCCTTTTCAATTGTCAAAGCTGATTTGTTATTTTTGAATATGGTGCACTGCTCTAATGCTAAGTAACAGAAGGCACACAGTAAAAATGTACTCGTGCTCCTGGTATTTTCATTAGCAAAACTCCTGTTGATGGCAATTCGAAGGCAACATGGCTGTACAGTAGTTGTAGTTCCCGGATTATTTTTTCTTTCTATCCAATTTTGAGGGTTTTGATTTCACCTTATACTCTGACTGATTGAGGTGTAACTGTGTGGAGAAGCCCTATCAATGTATAGTATGCTATAACAGATTGTTATAGGAGATTGTATACCCAAGCTTTTTATGCCCATCCTTATAGAAAGCTGGAAGAAACGTTTGTATGTGGGTGAAGCAGTGGGCAAAATACTGAAGTGCCTTATTTATATTTAATCACCTGGAGCTCCGTTGTCAGGAGAAAAAAAAAATGTAAAACTCGAATGTTTGCCAGCTACACCAGAATTCAATACATATGAATCTATGCAGCTCAGCAATGTGTTTTGCATAAGCATAAGACTGCCTCTGCGATTGCATTGTGTGTGGAAGGTTAAATGGTTAATTATTGAGTAATTATATAGCCAGCATAAAAAAATGCTGGCTAATGTTTCCATTTGATTTATTGAAGAGCACTTTGAATAGAAAGAATTAACTTTTACTGAAAGGACATGGAGGAAAACTGTAGGATGAATTTAAGAAAACAGTTTTGTGTTGCTTTGTTTTATTGTTTTGGTTTTCCCCCCCGCCCCGATAAGTGGACGTGAATCAAACTGGTAATATATCATATTCCATATACTGCCTTTGCTTATGACATGTGTCATGTATGTAACCAGACTGGGAAAGTGGGAATTTTGCAAGGCTTTCACGGTGCATAACAGTTCAAGGGGTGTTTCTAAATTCTAGCCCCAGTCTAGCAACTCCATAATTCATTGCAAATGCATTTTCAAAGTGTGCTTTTTTTTATGGTTTGATTACATTATCTACCAGTATAATTTAGTTTGCAGTCAAATTACACTTTCTTTTTTGTTTTGTTCTAGTAGGCCTGATAAAACAGCCTCTCATTTGCATTGATAGAATCCTGTGGTCTGTATCACATTATTTTACCAGATCTTATAACAAAAGCTGTGTGTAAAGGCATCTGAGCTCCCAGTTTTGGTGGTTTTTTTTAAATTTTTAATAAAACAAAATGAGATGTTTGTATACATTTTGCGGTTAAGAGAAAAGCAGAAGGCAGCACTTGTATGATTCTTCTGTTTTATCCTGCTGTAGCAGCAAGTATAGCAGCAGATGGCATTCTACCCTCACAGTTGTAAATCCTCTGATACTGTGTCTTGCTGGCAGCTATCTACAAATATGCAATAAAAAGGCTCACACTTGGAAGCAGAAAAATCAGACATATATCAAATGACTAAGTTAATACACATTTATATAAATATTCAGGATTGCTTGAATTGTTTTATTTACAGAATGGATAATGGAAATTCTGCATGCTTCAGCCATGTTGAAATAATTTTTGAGACTATTTGATCATATGCTTGCATACAGAAAAACAGACAATGGTTAGAGAAGGCTGAATAGTTTAATGAAATTGTAGAACAAGTCTTCTACATAAATATACAAATTTTGTTCATTAATTAACTCATATTCTTAAGTAAGTGCATATAATAAAAGCAAACTTATTGTAGAAAAAGAAAATTGGCTAGGTAAATTAATGCATTCTTATTAAACAATCCACTGGGGCTTGCTGTCTAAGGAAAAATAGCAAAACCTTGGCGATCTCTTCCATGATACTGTCATATAATTTTAGTATATTTCTGATACAAAGTAATACATCAAGATACTGTTTTTTGGATCAGGTAGACCTTTGAATGAATAGATATGTACTGTATTTCTGTTGAATACTAGACTGGATTCTCTGGTACTGTACAGCACTATTGATATCTATTTGTCTATCGATACCTATTTTGTTTTAGTGCTGATATGACTTAGCCTTCATAGAGTCATCTTTTTGTGGCATATTGCTGATTTGGATGCTGGCAGGGTGGTAGAAAAGAAGTTGGCTGGAAAAGCACTGCATTGTGCTTTCCTGAAATTGTAGTCTCAGCTTCTATCTGTGGTAGCTCTAGCATTACTGTAGTGTGCCACTATTAGCCACTACTGTAAGTGTAATATTGCATTGAAATCTGATTCCTGACATCAAACACATGTTATTTATTAGAGAAAACATTGCTGTTTTGAATGAGACTTTTCCTTTGCAATATTATTAATGTATCAACACTGTACAATTATTTATTTATATTTGCAAGCGACACTAGACTGGGAGGAAATGTGATCACAAAGGACAGAATTTGAATTTAGAAAGATCTTCGTAAGCTGGAGAAATAAGCTGAAAATTTAAAATGCTGGTGAAACACCGTGCTTAGGAACGAAAACTCCCGCTTACAACTACCACTGGGAAATCTCTGAGCAGGCAGCATTATTTCAGGAAATGCTGTGGAGATTGCAAGCAGGGGTAACTCAACAGTATGTGTTGTTTTTGCACAGAAGAAACATACAACATCTTTGTGGATGTAGTAGTAGGAATATTGTGTCAGGTGCTGGAATTTCTTATTCAGTTCTGAATATTTGGTTCTGACTGGGCTTCAGCTGGAATAATGTGTCTAATTTTGGGCACCACACTTTTGAGAAAACTGTAGACAAACGGGAGAGTACGACAACACAAATAAAATGCAGAAGGTACTGCTTTGGTTTAGTTTAACAAATAGAATATTGGGGTGGGACAAAAATCAAGGATGTCAAGAGTTGTTTTAGAAAAGCTAGTGATCAGATGTTTTCAGCGCCCTTCAAGGGAAAGACAGGATGTAGTTGGCTTAATTTGTAGCTAGGAAGACTTAGGGAAAGCTTTTTAACCATGCCAGTAACGTAGTACTGGTGCGTACTACCCAAGATGCTACGGGGGCTTTTGATTTATGTCCAGGTATACTTAATTCTTTCTTCCATAAAGTACAGAATAAACCAGAAGTTCTGCTGGTCTAATCTCGTGCTTCCTAATAAGACTATTATAAACGGCCATGGTGGTTTGCTGTGGCTTAGCCAGTGAAAAGCATGCTTAGGGGGGAGATGAGCCCTCCTATTTGTATTGTGTGTTATGTCAATCAACCACCATTAAGGAATTTTATTTTAGCCCGGCATGTTTCAAGTAACTCATTACAGCCATTTTAAAAGGAAAAAGAGTATGAGTACTAAGAGTGACAGGAATTGCAGTGTCTTTGAACATGGAGAGTTGGCAGAGGGGACTGACTCCTTTTCCAGCTCAAAACATGGGTTCACTCCTCATTTATCCATGCTAAGGAAGATCTCTTCTTAGTTATCCAGCCACAAGTGGGACTTTGACTGGATAGCCTGCAGTTTAGAGAGACTATCTGGTAACATCTCTGCTAAGTTGTGTAACTTCCCATGGCAAGTGCAAAAAATAAGTTGGGGGTGCTAAGAATGTGTTTTAGCTGCCTTTTTTTATTGTGGGTTAGAGCAGAGTTGTCACTTTATGAGCAGGTGCTTCATGAGTTACATGCAAGTTCTTACTTTGCTGTGGCAGGTAGACCAGTTCGTGAGGTCTGCTCCTTGCGCTTGAATGCTGATTGTATTATTGCAGAGTGTATTTGTTAACACAGATAATATAGTTTAACATTTTTGCACTTGCACTAATTTAGGCTAAATAGGGATAAAAAGGCAAGACTTGTTAGCCAGGACCTTTTCCTGCTTCCAGACACATCAGACACTTGTCCTTGGAGGGAGAAAAAAGGAACAGGAGGGGTTCGTAGCCTTCCCTAGAGTGGTTCGAACTGCATCTATTCCAAACTCTCCCCTGGGGGAGAGGCTGGGTTCAGCAGTTGATGGCATGGGCGGGCGTATTTGGCTCTCTGACTGTCTCTAATTGGTGGTGAGAGATTGCCAAGAGTAAATCAAACTGTAAGTTGTTGGATAAGTTTTACTGATTAATGTCATAGGAAATTCCACTTAGCTAAGTTAATTACTAAAAGTTCCTACGTTAACTTAGAACTGTATCTTTAACTTGAAACAAGTTTAACACTAAGGTGTCTTCATAATCTGGAGTCCTGACACTTTTAGCAGTGTTCAGTTCAGTTTTTCAGATCTGTACAGCTTATAATGATTTTATAAAACAGATGGTTTTGGTTGAAGACTTTTCTCTTGCAGTACAATTAAGGGTTATTCTAATAGTGTGCTCTTGAAAAATGTATGTGTACAGAAATCAGGTTCTTTTTATTGTTAGTTCCTTTGCATCTTCAGTTTTTGGGGGGAATGGTTTTTGTTGTTAAGTATTTTGTGATTGAAAATAGAAATATTTAGTGGACAATTGCAGTGGTTTTATACGTGAGAAAGAAATTACATTTAAAATATTAATGTAATTAGTAAGTGTAAAGTAGGGTTTAGAATTAGGGTATAGAACTGTCTGTCATGTCACTTATTTACAGTCTGGGGTTTTTTGTGGCATTCTAACTGAGATTAAGAAATTTATCTTAATTTTTCACTTGTCATGTTTACTTTCTACGGCATGTGGCGCTATTTAACTAGAGTTATCCCTTTAGTTGACTATTGCTGTTCCTGAAACATAGAGGTCAAAACTGGAACCTATTCACATCTTGGATAAGGGTAGCATGGTGAAAACAACATTAGTAATAGCAAGTGTTTGAAACTGAGCTATGCTCTTTAGCAGAGCCTGATTACAGATTATTTCTGGAGTTCTGTTTTCAGCTTTTATAAGCAGAGCAATTTTTAAGAAATCCCACCCATAATCTTAACCAGAATAGTTATGCTTGCAAGGTTGGTGTTTGTTTTGTATATTAAAAAGAATTTATTGGTTAAAATGCATTTAGGTAAACTCTTTTGCTCAACTGTGCAGTAATTAATGGCTCCCTGTTCTGCTCTTTCTAATCAAACAGTAGCCCTGAATGTGCTTAGAGAAGTCTGGAGGTAATTTTAATCTGTAGCAGGTGGCTCTAGTTTGAGGGATACTTCCAGAAGCGAAGGGCACTGGCAATACGGTGTTCCAGCAAGCCATTCTTTTCTTTTGCCCCAGCCTTAAGTAAAAGTGATAGGGACCCAAGTAGGAGTAGGAATTCTGACTCTTCTGTTTCTGGGAAACAGTCCCATGTACAAATGAAGAGATACAGCTGTCACCTTCTTTAGGTGCCTCAGTTGAGTAATCTGGGGAATCCGGTCTGTTTTTCAATCTAGGGCAGGTGAGAGTGAAGGAGGAAGTAGGAGTATGGATTAATGTTTGATAAAGAGCCTTTACAAATACAAGTTGAAGCATGATTATAAAGTGGGGTGGGAGGGAGCAAATGGGATTTCTTACTGTATCCTGCGCATATTTTATTTGCTTATGTAGTCAATATAAAGAAGTTACTGTATTAACATTTCGGATTGCATCTGTATGTGTTTTTAAAGCTTTTAAATTATAGACTTGACGTATGAGGTAGATCTGCGTTGTGGTAAAAAAAATATCTAGAGGGTTTAGAATTTAGACTTGAATGTGTTTAGACAGGAGGAAAAACTATAATTTCCTTGCTATATGTTGTTTGCAGTAGCTGAAAGCAAAAAATGCATGTAACCAGGTATCATCTAACCACTGAACACAGGCTTGTCTTCTAATGTGTAATGTGTATTCTCTTAACTTATGTTATTTTGGTATTTCTTCAGTATATGTATATTTCTTTGATTACATTGCCTGCAGACATGGAAGCATGACCTAGCCAAAAAAAAAAAAAAAAAAGGAAAAGACATAGTTGCTCAGAATGTGACTGCTTTTCACCCTGCACAATATAAGACCCAGAGATCTGCAGCAGTCCCACTGACTTCAGTGGGGATCTTTGCAAGTGAAGGTGTTGATCTGTGCGTGTCTCATAAAAGATTCTGGGTCCTAGCATCTTCATGATTAATGATATCTTAACACTTATGATTATCCTTTTCTGAGCTGTAAAATATATATACTGTTTTATTCCATTACAGTGAGGTGAAGATCACAACACTGACAGGTGCTGGAAATTAGCAGGCACTTTTGAAATTGTTCTGTGCACTAGAAATTAGATCTCATTTTAATTCAGCTTTTCCAAACTGGTAAATGAGGTTAATGCCATACATATTCAGCTGATATGGATGAAGAAATTGATATAAAATAGATCAACATAGCTACAGGGCTACTTTAATTTATAGCTAAAGAGGCAGTGATAAATGAAAGTAATGTAGTAGTGGTCACTAAACTCCTCAGCCATCAGGGATTCAATAGTGTTAGTTGCTCATTAAAGGCATTGTTGGGGTACATAAAATAGAAATTTGAAAAGAAATAGCCAACTAACCCTTAATTATCAAAACATAGAAAATACTAATTATCCCTTAATTAGCTTTTCTTTTAATGTACTGAAATTGTTACTTTTTGTGTAGCACAAATGGATAGTTATATCAACAATAAATAGGTTGTTTTAATAACTTTCTTTTACCTCTGGGAAAACCACACTCCAATTTTTAATATGCAATAATGCTTCTCTAGCCTGTAGGAGATGAAAATTATTAAGTAGCTTTATTTTTTGAAGATTTTACAGCAGCTTTGGGAAGAATTATTTCACCATGCATCAATTATTTTTAATTGAACTGAATATTTTTCAGATTGCATGAAATGCCGCTCATTTAAGTTTAACGTTTACAGTTTGTTAAGGAAGCATGATAGAATTGGGTACAACTTACTTCTATGGCATATTCTAGGAAGAATAAAGAACGATTGTTTCAGAAGAAAAATATTGTCACTGGTATTTTTCACTTAACTGGGCCAAATCTCATTTTTACTCTGTTTCATAGGTACCACACTGTTCTCATCCAGTCTCCTTGCAGTTCATATAGGGAAAGAAAGTAGGGATTGACTTCAGTGGGGCTTGGATCCATCTGGTACTGATGAAAAGCTTTAACAGCTGTTGCAAAATTATTTTCCTTTTGAGGCAGCGTGTAGCCTTCCCTCTGTGGTTATATGTGCAGGAAAGGAATGTCGTAAGCAGAACTGGGTTTGTTTTATCAAACACAACAGGTATGTGTTTTTTCCAGATAAGTGGTGGGAGGGAAACACTGCATAGTGCTGGTCATAAAAGCCTCCAAATCCATGTAATGGTCCATGCTGAATTAAATAGAAAATAACTGCTAGTACAGAAATCAAAATAAGTAGATATTATCACGGCGGGTGATCAAAGTATTGCAGGATTTTTCCAAATCTGTAGAACTGATGCAAACATCCTAAGAAATCTTATTAATGACATTTTTGTAAACTACTACTTCTCAACATTTTTAGCTTTAAAATACAGCAAGTAAGATACTACACTTACCTACAGAATTTAAGAGGGTACAAGGTACCAACTTAAATTTCAAAGAGATTTCAAGCATTTTACATACACTCAGCATTCAGTATGGTCAAAATGCTGGGAAGGGTAAGACTGAAATGGAAAATACAGTTGTATTATTTGACAAGTAATTTCCTGGTGATTTTAGTCACACCTTTAAAGAAAAATCTTGTTTAAAAAAAAAACTTTAAAGAGTTTTATTTTTTAAAAAAAACTTTAAAGAGCAAAAATGAGATGAGAACATTTAATGTTTCTTGAACTAAGTATCTGTCTTCCAGCAAGGGGACAAACACAAAACTAGTCAAATTTGTAGCTCAGACTTTAAAGTGTAGCATCTTTTTGTGGGATTGGAGTTGCCAGTTTGGCTTGCAGCAGCTCAGTGTTCAGAATTCATCAGGTTTTTTGGACAAAAGAATTGGCAGTGTGGTTTTTTTATTACAGTCCTCAGAAAAAACATTGCTTCGTATGTATGTGAATTACGTTGGTTCTCTCCTCTTTGAGGCTCTGACTTCTCGACTGACTGACCAATTTCTAGCAAGTTTAGGAGCTAGAAAAGATTTACTTAGGTAAATGTTACTCAGGCAGATCTCCTTTCATGTTTTCTATCATAGTTCCTATCCTGCCATGAGCAGAAAGAACTTTCAGCAAATGTTCCTGAACTAATACTTGAACTTAGCTTGTCCAATCTTTAGGCAATTAAGTTAATTCTTCCATTGCTTATAAAAATGTATAGTTATTTCTAATTCTAGATTGTGGCATGCACTGACAACCATCTTGCTTCATGTGAAAAATTGGATTTCCTTTGAAGAAATCTAATACTTTGAAGGATTCTTTAAGTACTTAGTGCAGAATTTTTTTTGTTTTTCTGCTTTTAAATTAAAAAAAAAAAAACAAACCAGTGACAACAAACCAAAAACAAGTAAGCTAGAATCTGTGACATTTTAATTCATGGGACTAGACAGCAATTCTTACTTACAATGCCTTGGCAAACTTTCAATCACAATACACCGTGCCTGTTCTTTAACTACTTTTAGAAATGTCTTTAATTTCTCCATTACTTGGAAATTCTGTACAGCAAAGAACCTATCAGGACATAAAGACAAACACAAAGAACTTTGCAGAGTCATAAATGTTGGTTTCCTCATCAGACTGAGTTGTAAAGCATTCTTCATTTTACATATCCTCAATTCTGTCATTTTTTACTTGGTGGTTTTATGCAGGAGTTGATACCTTTTTCTTCTTGGTCTATGCAGCACTTTCTTTTCTGTGTTTGCTTGGGGAATTTTTGTTTTGCTTTCTCTTTTCCCAAATTTTACATTATATACTCCTAGTCTTCCTCCTTTATCTTACTAACTTGTTATCTTTTGGCTCCTTGCTCATGGCAACTAAAACCTGCATGAATCTTTATATAGATACTATTTACTCACATGTTTGCAATTAAAACACTGGTTTAAGTGCTGTGCTATTTTATTTTAGAATTCTATATCACAAATCAGGCAATCTTAAAAATAAATAATTAGCATAGTTCAGTTCTACACTTGGCTGTAACTGAGCTTTATTTTGTAGCTGCTAATAAAGGCACATTATCATGTTCAGGCATTGCAATTATCATTGAAATGTGTATGTTCTTTAACTGCAACATTAGGCTGAGGATATAATTACTGTCTAGAGCCAATATCTTTGTGAAGTTACGTCTGTGATGCTATTAAGATATAAGCAATATTTGTAAACTAATATTTAAACGTTTCAGAATTGATACCATCACTTGCGGACTTAAAAACTAATCCTACTTCCACTCCAAATTATTGACTTCTTAAGTGTTTCGCAAATATATTATTGGGTTATTTGGATGTGAGTATAATTTGTGATTTGAGAGCGACTACTATTTTTCTAATAGCAAGTGCCCAGAACAAACTGAACTGGTGGCAGAGAGATGCTGTGGTAACAGCAAAATGCTGATAAAACAGTGGTACAGTATGTCACAAAATGCTGCAAACATGATTAATTTTTCTTGTAGTAGAGTTAAATCTCAGACAATTTAGGATAGCAATTTAACTACAGAAAAACCTGTTGCATGCTAAGAAGAGAATAAGAAAAAGATTTTTTTAATAATGTTAGAAGCATGTTTTAAAGAGGAATGAGATTGAGTCTGTTCATTGATTTGCTTTCTGAAAATTTCTAGTATTTATGCTGCAGAATAACTTGAAATTTCTTGTGAAGTTAGGTGGATAGTTCATTTGCAAAACTAGGCTAAGTCACCTATAAGTAATTCCACACATGTGGAGATGTTTGGATCTATAATGAAAGGCCCTTTTTTTCACATTTTGTTTTTATATGCAAAATAGGCATGGTAGTAGTTGACTTTTAAGTATTTGCATCAATTAATTTTCTGTTCTATTCCCTTGGTATGTGAGTGATAGCCACTAGTTTGTTTAATTTGCTTACCTGTCTCAGAAATTGAGATTTAGGGAATGCTGATATGGGGGGGGGCAGGTAAATGTTAGAGAACCAATCTTTCAGCATTTTTCATCTTATTTTGAATGCAAGAATGTTTAAATTTTTTCTGCACAGAGGAACAAGTACATTGCTTAGTGGTTTTTATCTGATATAGCCTAGTAGAATTCCTTTTTCTATTTTACAAAAGTAGTTTCAAATTTTGCTTTCACGTATGTCTGCTTTTTGGCTTACCTGCCTCTGCTTTGTCTTTGATGACTGGACTCGGTTGTAATCACACTACTTATGTTTTCTATGTCGCTAAATACTACTTTGTATTTATTATATTTTTGTATTTATTATATTGATTTTGTTCTTTGTTTAATAATTCAGTTGTTATTTCACCTCAAGCAGATTCTCTTCTCTGAGTAACTTTTAACTGCTGGACCTTTCCACTTGTGCTGTATATCCCATACCAACTTAGCAAGAAGGAATAAACAGCAGATGGGGCATCTTGGGGAAAAAAAACAGGCTATCTTGTGGCTTACTTATCTAAAATATATTGGTTTTGTTGCTGTATGTTGGCCTCATATCCTCATTATTTAAGTAGCTTAATGAATTAATTTCCCAGACCTTGCAGTAAGTAAATTAACCATCAGAGTTCAGAGCAGAGTGAATAATTCTTTAATATTAGACTACGGCAATTTTTATGACTCAAGTTAAATTTAATTATGAAATTGCTTATTGCATATTTGTGTAATTCAGAGAGGAAAAATATGCAAAATAACACATGATAAGTACATCTGTCAAAAAAGAACAAAACAGTAAAATCCTAGGAGGTTAGATTACTCTTGTGGATACTGGTTGGATTATACGTCATTCAGTTTAGGTATTGTGTTTATAGTCCACACTGGCCAGCAGTGCTAGAAGGTTTTTGTTTGATTTTAGCTGATCAGCAGTTTAGCATCTCCTTCAAAATTACTTAACTTAATTTAGCTACCAGTGACTAGTACATTACTAAAACAGTCCTCTAGATGATCTTCTAGATTTTCCTCTAGAATAGTGTTGTCATTTTAGATTTATATGGGGAATATATATTAGTGTAGCAGTGTTCTTAAATAGGAATTGTTCTAAAGCACTAACTTAAGTTCATTTTAAAGATTCCCCACACACACACACCTTGAGAAAATACTTAACCCAAGTAATAATCTTTCCAGGTGACTTTATGCGCTGACATTTTCTATTCTTCCACGTGAAACAAATGTGATAATTGAGTAGATAAAGTACAAAATTCCACTCTTTGTGACCTCAAGGTGAGTTGGTTTTGACCTTACAAAAAAGTGTGGTTTCTGACCTGTGTTAAACATTGCACATAAACTGTCAGTCTCTTGGAGTATTTTCTGCTTATTTTGTTATAGGCACAAGTTCTGGTATAATCCAGAATTCTGTATAATCCAGAAAGAACATTCTGTTTCTTTTTTTGCCTTTTCCTCTCATATCACTACTCCTGTTTTTTTTAATTAAACAGGGTTGGATAGTTTGCATTCCTGTTATGATGGTTTATTCATATTTTTTTCACGCTTATTTACACGTATTTGTATTGAATGATCAACGTTGACCTGATCCTTTAAAAATGAAGAAGACAAGCATTTGCAGAGCAGCATGTACGGAGAACTTTGTCTCTTTTCATCAAGCTGTTGTCACCTAACCATCCAGTCTAACCAGCAATACATCAGTTCCACTCTAGAAGAGATAAAGTCAATGGAGCTGAATTGCTAAGGACTATTTCCTGCAGAGCAGCAGCAGTCATATCCAGGACATAGTATAAGAAACCTTTTGGGGTTTGAGATATAAACAAGGCTTCAGTGACTTCCTCTATTTCGCAGTTCCTTTGATTTGGAAACTTTCCAGGTTGATGAAGTCATCAGATTTCTGAATCAAGGTGGTTTTTTTATTTGGACATTTATTTTGCCTTATGTAAATGGCCTGATATGCTGTCTGAGATTATCAAAGTAAAGAAAACATCCACATCATTGTAAAACACTTCATGATTAATTAAGTGAAAGATTTCCTCTGAAACAGATGAGACGTTGTACCTATGTCCTTCCTTTTGCATCTGTATGAAAATACCTTTACCAAGAAAGGTTTGCACAGAAATCTCTGCAGAAACTGCATTTTGCTCAGTCAAGGAAAGGGCTTCCAGCATGCACTCCTGTTCCTATTTGTGTGTCAACTCATGGCTCATCCAAACATTTTGATAATGCCTACACTCTCTTTTCCCAGTGCTTTCAGCAAATTAAAGATATGCTCTAGTGAAATACGATGTTCCAGGCAAAGTTGGATTTAGTGAAAGTTGTTTGCAAATATAGAAAAAAGAATTGAACCATGAGGTATTTCTTGATGTCTGTGCTGTTGATGTTAGGGGGTTTTAGCTTGCTCCTGCCATATTCCATCAATGTGAATATGGACGGTCCAATTTTTTTCTTTATCATTATCTACCCACCTTGTGTATACGGTTACTAATGTCAAATAAATTAAAATTCAGACATGATGAGGTTCAGAATTTACATCTATGTTTCCAAATGCTTTCAGCAGCATTGCTTCCTGATGACTAGCAGGTCAGCTGTGGCCTTTCAGTCTGGAGGACTTACTGGTCATCAAGTGTAAGATGGATATTTGCTAGACCTTTAATGTTCTTTAGTGCAGTCTTTCAGTGCTTTAAAATTTCCCAGAATATTGAAAATATTTTTGTACTGGTCTGCATAACTACAATAGATAGTCTTATGCTTCAAGTTGATTGAAGAGATCTAAGGACGCTGAAGAAACAATAGTTGTTAATTCCTAATAGGAATAGGAATAAGTAAACTTGTTTGATAGTTGGTGATCAGATGATCAGTAAATCTGTGCAGGGGAATTTCCCTTTCTCAGTTGACATTTAAAAGCTCATGCTATAATTGGAGAATCTCTGTGACAGAAAGGTTTAACTTAATTTTGATTTTTCTGGCTACGGCACTTAGTCCCTCTTTTGATTACATGGTGGACATGTGAATCCCTAAAACATACTCTTCTGAGAGAATGGACTTCTTGGGCTAAGAACACATGAAACCAGCAGTTCAAAATGTCTATCCAAACATCAATTAAGTGCACGTTCCTTCAATACACTAGTGGGATCTTTCATTTAAGTCAGTTGCTTTGGTGAGTTTCTTAATTACTATTTTAAGCTTTACTTTTTCTATAGTAAGCCCAGGGAGTTCAGAAAGTGAATTTCTTCTGTTTCTGTCATTAAAAGTAATCAATGAAATGATAAGGAAAAGAAAAGCAGAGATTGCTGCAGAGAAATTGTGAGTGACTTTTATGGACTCTTCTGAATTTTAACTGGGTATTTTAAACCTATTTTTCTCATCCTTTTTAGAGTTGTTCTTGCTTCAGTGCTCATTGGAAATATTTACTGAGATTCAACAGCAGTCATTCACCAAAAAAGTAGGATAGGGATTTTTTTTTTTCTCCCCACAGCCTTAACTGTCATAAAAGTGGGGTTGTTGGGGAAAGGAAGACGTTGAATCATTCTTAAGTCAGATTTCTCTCTTTGTGACCAGATAATTTTGAGTGTAGAAAATGTGTAGAGTGATTATTAATTAGAACAGAACTATTTCTTTTTCATAAGATACTTAAGTATGTACTCAGAAGTTATATTTCCTTCAGCAAATATATTTCCTTACAAATAGGTAGGAAGAATTTTAGCAATTCGGAGAAATTTGGTCAACTTTCTATGAGTTACTATTTAAGGCCTTATTTTCTATTCAGTCGGCCTAGTAAGTTCAGAAACTAAGGCAACCAGCATTATCTGAAGTTTCTGTATTAGGACTCTTGGTATGAAAGCTTGAGAGAGATACTGCATGTCCTTGAAAATTTGGAGCAAAAATTTACCTAACTTAGAGAGTAAAAGACCAAGACAATTTAATGGAGTTGGTATGAGAGTTTTTTTAGCCCAGCAGCATTCTGAAACTATTCAGAAATGGGTTGGTGAAGGTGGGCAGGCTGACTGGGTGATAAAATCTGATCCTTTTTTTCCCCCTTTCCACTAAATATCTGGATCATTTGCACTTTTCATCCCATTTTATTGTACCATTAGGAAAAGCAGTAAGTTTTCTCAGACCAGATCTTTTTGTTGTCTTAAAGTTTAAGAAATTCCAAGTTTAACTGGGAAAATACTTAAAAAATAATAGATACGGAGATTTTTTTCTTTGATGTGATTGGCTTTGGTGGTCACAATCAAAAGAGCATACAAGGCGTGGTGTTAGAGGCTACCATATATGATTTTTCTCTCTGGGAAAAGGAAAATGAACCCATTGCTACTGTGTTATTTCCTTTTTTGTGTTGCACAGAAGATTGGCGCATCTTTCTGGGAGGTCTTATGGGAAACCAACCTACCTTGGGTCATTCTTCTCCTTAGGGAAGATTTGGCTTGTCACCTTCAGATCGAGGACCACTCATAAAGGTCCAGGTGACAGGTCAGTGTCTTTAAGTGTGCTTTCCATCCAAGTAAGGTAAGCCAGTGAGGATTATTTTAAGCAATGAGAGATGAGCAACTTCAGTTTAGGAATCTGTAGTAGGGTTGGTATAGATATTTTGAAGAAGCCTGTTTCTTCTAAAGCCTTTCAAGGCATTGACATGAGCTTGTTTTTGCAAGGGCAAACAAACTGCTTAGGCTAGAAACCCTTTCACATCTCTTGTCAACCATTTTGAATACATTTACAGTATGAACATGTTGAAGTTTAGGAATTCCCATGGTTTTATTTAAATATACAGTCTTCTGCTTTTCCTTCAAACAGAATATTGGATTCTGTAACTTTGACTAATGAGACTCTTTTGAAGGTGTTCATAGCATGCTATGAAATCAATGATTTCAACCAAGAATAGAGTTGAAAATGATACATGTACTCTTTCTGGTTGTGCTGTCCGTGATCTTGGCTATACAGGGCACTGGATAATTTTTCAAGTAGAATCTATGACAATTTGTGATTTTCTTGCAGGAAGTGAGTTCACTGGTAAGTTTCCATGAACTAGAGATTCCAGGACTTGTAGTAGTTGCAGCACATATACATCATTCTTTTTCACATACACTGTTGCCCGTGTTCAGCCACACATCCAAATGAGGCTTCAAAGACTTCTTGAGAATCATTCCAAATCTACTTTTTTTTTTGTGAGAATAGGATGTACTGCTTCCTGTTGCTGTTACGAAAATGCCATCTTTTATTACAGAGACGTAAATCCCAGATGTGGGTTTTCTAATGATCTAATACAGACCCAAGGAGTTCATATATATCTATCCCATCATTTTAGACTTCCACATTTTCTTGGAAGTTGCTATAAAAAATTTCAAACTAATTATATGTTTAAACAAACACACACATCCTGTGAATTATAAAAGAATACTGATTTCATGAACATTTATCTAAAATAATCACACACCAGCTCACTGAAGTCAATTAGTTGTTCCTAGGTCAAGGAAGGGATTTTAGAATTTTTACTAGACAACAGCCACAGAGGAAATAATTCACTAGCAATTGTGTTTCCTTCTACCTATCTATCTCATAGATATAGGTGTATCTTATCTTTCCTTGCAGATGCCTATATTAGTATATTACTGTGTGTAGCTTTTTGAATCAGAGAGAGATCTATTAACTTACCATCCTTTAAATTATTGTAAATTATGGTCGTTGGAAATTCAAATGCAGTGAAGTGAGAATGGCCAGTTGTTTCTCTGGATTCTCTCCTCATACATAAGATTTCATTCTTCTCATGCTAATCAGGAATTTGTGAACATGGTAAAGTCATTTGCTCTGTGTCAGTCACTTTTGAAATTCATTGATAGATGATAAATGCCGCTTATTTCCTCAACATCATCATCTTTTAGAGAAGTTGCTTGCTGAAAGTATGGAGATGGTCTTCGTCATATGAGAGACTTGTTCTAACTACACAGGCTTTGCAACTGACTTTAATTTATACAGCCCTTCTGTATAAGTGATTTCTGAGTGTCATAGTACTGTGGCTAAATTTAGTATAGTACCAGGACTGCTTTGTAAGGCTGCCAGTACCCTTTGAAGCTAAGGAGAAAAGGTGTTCTCCTAAACAGTTCATATTTTGCAAAGTAAGTATCTAGAACCCTTTGAAGCTAAGGAGAAAAGGTGTTCTCCTAAACAACTGGGAGTTAAATGAAGTTCATATTTTGCAAAGTAAATATCTAGAATCAGAGAGGCAATTTATGATTCATATTTATTAGTACTTGTGGTAATCCTTTTAAAAGTAGAGCGTTTTAATTGTACATGTTATGAAATCCACCATTTTCTTTACAAATAAATAAATAAATAGCACCTATTGGGAAAGATATAATATGTCTTACAACTAGAAAGTCAGCAGAGGGAGCACAAGTTAACAAACAGAATTGTATTCAGTGTGATGGACTGGTGGTAGTAACGGTTCTGGTGAACAAGCAGTGAATAATCAAATACTTGTTTGTTTTGTATTCTGTAAAGATTTAATCACAGTAATGCTTTCATACTACCAGCTCAAATACACTTAGATGGTAAACTATATAATGTTATTTCTAGAGGCATATAGAACTGTCAAGTAGAACTGAACATGAGGATGAGAATATGTAGGGGTGTTTCAATTGTGAACCTTGGATTACTCTTAGCAGTTGATTACGAGGCAGTTCAACTTTGTTCCAGTTTGCCTTTTGCTTTCTTCATTTGCCAATAAGCAAGTACCTTGTGCAAATATATCCCTTCTGTTCATCTCCGGAGGGCCAGGGGGAAGGGAAGCAGGTGTGTGGAGGCTCCTTGCTCTTCAGTGTCTTCACCTACAGGTTGGTGGCACTAAGCTTCCTACCTGCCTTGACACTACTTTGGCCCAAAACAAGTGAGAAAATACTTTTGAGAAAATATGTTTCATTTTTAAGCATGCTTAACCTTAATAGTTATGACACTTCTTTAAAAATCTGTGCATTTGAGATGGCATTAATAATTCATGCGTGCTTCATTAAAGAAAGAACAAACTGTCTGTAGGATCATTAAGTTCTTACTTGGCTAAGATCATCAAAGTTTAGATGACCTAAAATGGTACATTGTTGGGGTTGTAATATGCTGCTTGAAAAAAAAAATACCCTGTGATTTAGTTTTGATTCTGACAATACTCAAAAGGATTTGTTATGTCTTACAGACCTTTCTGCAAACTACTAATGGGATGAACACAATATATCACTTTTATAATAGTGAGCTATTAAAGGCCAACATAAAGCAGTCTGAAGCCCATAAGTGCTGCCAACAGCTCCTGCTTTAATGAATTCCCTTTTAGATGTCCATTAAATGCTCATGGCAAATGTACTCATAATGGAAATGGCAAATCTAAATGGGTAGATATGAATAATCCATGGAGTTTAAATTCTGTTTATGATCATCTTCACATTTAGTTTTCAAGACAACGCAGTTTAGTTTTCATTACAGTTTGGAATAAAGAGGACAGGGAGTAATTGATTGCTTCAAGCAGATTAAAATCAATGGGTTGCTTTTCAAAGAACCCGTTCAATGCAGTAATTTCAACTTTAAACATTGATTTAGGAAACTCAACACAAAATGTTTTGTGCCGTGTGAACTTTTATGTGGAAAGACTAATACTAATTTTATTTCTATATATCTGTATATAGAAATATATAGAGGTTGTTATCAGTATGTGCATGAGTAAATAGTGATCTATATTAAGTCATTTTGATATTATTGCACTCATATAATGAATCAATGAGATTCCCGTCATCATTGTGATACTGTTTGTAAACCATTAGCACACAGAAATTACAGCCCATCATACATCATTACTGTGATTGAGGCTTTATTACCATATTCTCAAATTGCTTGCTTGCTATAAAACTAAATAGACACCAGACAACTATAGGTAGACGATAGACTGTGCATTATTGTACTGGAATAATGAAGGATTATTGTAGCATAATGGGGCACAACTTATGAGGAAAATAAACTTGGCAGCAAAGGAGAACTTGAGTGTTTTTAATGTTTGTTGTTACTACTTTAAAGGTCAAATATATTTGTTATGATCAAGTTACTGGTTCCTTATTTCATGAATCATACCCTTTTCATATTTCAAATAGGCTTTCTTTTTTATTTAAGCATTTAAAAACTGGGAACTGCATTGCAACATTCAACTCCAGAGACAGATTGACAGCTTTTGAAGTACTGGCATGGTTGTGGAGGTGGTGGGGTGGGCGATAGGGCATCCGTAGCAATGCACACTTATATTGTATTGTGCTGAAAAGAAACAGGGAAGAAAAACTGCATCAACAGACATCAGCTGTTAAGAAACGATTAAGTTCTCCAAACTGACAGAAGCAAAGCATACATTAGGAATTTTAGGAGCTGTAGTGAAAGACTCCATCATATCTTGATCTTAAAAGAGGAGAAAACGCACTGAATTTGGACTTTGGGAATTTAACAATCTCTCGTGATACAGCTGGGGGCTTTACTGGACAGCACTAGGACTCGCAGGGTACGCTCAGGTGTTACTTTCTCCAGCTACAAGAAAAATCAGTTTTACTTTAATTTTCTAAACTTTGGAGTGAATTTAGACCCATAGGTCACCCAGTGTTAATCCCAAAGAGTCAGTGGAGACAGAACTGCAGCTCCAAAAGCAGTTTTGTATCGTTCTCTGGAGATACCTCAAGCCCGCTCACGTACTCATTCTCTCCCACTTCTGTTCCCACATTCTTGCTTACGCCTTTCTCTCCCCGCTTGCTCACGCTCACTTTTTCTCCTGCTTCTTTCACAATGATTTCCATCTTTGATACGTCTCTTCAGTGAATTTGAAGTGACACTTGAGATAACTCATTCATAATCCTAAAGCATTTTTTTCGGTGTAGAATTCAAGATACTCCATTACAGGATTTATTCTGACTAGGCCAGGTAGGCACTGTTTGGCTGAGGAGTAATGGAAACATTCAGAGTTTCTGAATTGGTTCCAGGTTATTACAGTGATCAATTATTTGTGTTTCAGTAGGACCTACAAGCTTTGGTTGTGTTCAAGTACCAAACTATTAGTGTATGTTTTGAGAAGGTATGTAGAAACATGCTTTGCTTTAACAATGGATGTTATCAGCCATAGTGAAAATATAATTATTGTTTCTGAGAGCTTGTAGGCAAGTGTACAGTGAGAGACAGCGGATCCTTACAACAAATAGAAAGTAAAATAAGAATGTGACTGTGAACTCCTATACAGTCTGGGAGTGGGATTCAATGTCTGGGAGTATTATGTTGCTACAAGACTTGAATGATTGGCTGCCGAGTGATGATAAATCTTCACGTTTACCCTACTGTAGCTTGGCTGGGATCTCAGGGACTCAGTTGTGTGCTCCTGACTCTCGTGTTTATTCTCAAGTAGCAGTAAGGTGTGTTGATTCTAGTAACTGTTATTAAAAACAGGCATCTAATGTATTTCTTTGGAGGAATCATCTAAATACAGGCGTAAAATTCACTTCACTGGGCGGCACTAATACTTGCTATCATACAAGAGCTTTATTACCATCTGTCCCATTAGCTAGGCAGAACTGAATGAGTTGGGAGACAAAGAGAATGAAGCAAAGTTAATTTTTAAAAACTGTACTGCTGGTATAATATAAATGTATAAAGTGTGTGAGAGAATAAATATGTGTAATTATTTCAAATTTTCTTGCGTTGCATGTTCTATTTGAAAAATAGTCTAACTTTTTGGTCAGAAGGCTTAGTTATAAATAAGTGTTGACTTTTTTCATGCAGTTTTCTTTATATAAAAACTACAGGACAGAATGAGTGAGAGTATTTAAATGTTAATGCAATTGTTCGTGTAGGTATTTAACCATTTTAAAGCATACTCCAATTAGCTTTGCCAACACCATAATTGAGCAGAAAGCCAAAGTCAGATTAGTAAGCATATAAGATACTAGAGTCAAATATATCTTTACTGAGAACATTCTTACCTCACAGAGCTGCTTGTTTTCTCGTTTTTGTGAAACATATTTCTGATTTTAGCGTTGTCAATCCAACAGTTTTTCTAACAGTCAAGCTCAGGTAGGTACATTTTGGAGATAAATGAGATTTCTTAAGGCTTTCAGCTAAGTTTCTTTAAATAAAATAACACTTAACCTGCCAATCACTTAATCGTGACTCATGACCCATTTTTATTAAAAGTTAGATTTAGTAAGTGTGAATAAGGCTTTGACTGTATAAGCAAGTCTTTTACGGAATTAAATGTTTTCTTGGTTTGTTTTTTTTTTCCCCCAATAATGGGAAGATCCTGTATAATTCTTATGAATGTATTTATGTGTAAGTGACCTAACAGATGTTACAACATTTTCATTATGAAAGTTTGTTGTTAAAGAGGGAAAGTATAAGTAGCCTTTTAACTTCTTTCATTTCTGCATGTGTTGCTATCCTGTGAACAAATAGTATAGCCTCACCAGAACAGTTTATGACAGCACCTCTGCTGTTACAGTCATACAGGTAGAACATCGGTGTATGTGTTCTCACACCCCGTTCTCTGTCATCCCCACTGCATGGGTATGAGTGTAAAGGCAAAGTACTCTTAGCTCTATTTAAGTTCTTTTTTTTATAACAAAGCTTTTCTTCATGTATTCTTTCAATTCCACCTCTGGCCTTCCATATCACTAAAGTGTTCCAGCTTGGTCACCTCTCCTGAACTGACAGCCCAACTGAAGGCAGTTTTTGTCTGCCCGTTCTGTGGGAGGCATATCCCTTGAAATGTAAGTGCATTTTCTTTCCACTTTTAAGATCTGCATGTCCATTAAGCCATATTCTTGCTGTGAGCAGGAAGAGAATATTTGGGATTTTCTTCTTAGAAAAGTGTTGATATACTTTACTGTAGATAAGTGAAAAATTGAGATTAGCTCTGTACTTTCTGGTAAGCTGAAATGATTGTTATTCTGCTTACACAATAACGACTGTTGATCTCATACAGAAAGTCCTTGCTGTTTTCTAGGAGAATCCGTTCCCATCATCACTACAATGAAGGAATCGTATTCAACACTGTTCTAACTGTAACGTGGATGTGGTTCTCCATTCTTGAAATCTCTGTCCATGTGTGTGCTCATTTACAATACTTCAAGCATGGCATCCAGGTCTTGAACTTGCATTCCTTTGGTTGCTCTCTCAGATGGCAGGTTACAGCAAAAAAATTCTCTCCCCTGTCTTTAATCAGAAAAGTTTTGCCATCTGAGACCTAAAGTTTGAAGTATCCCACTGCTTTTCCTGAAAACTCATGTCAGGGATAGTTGGTAGCTAAGCCCTGACAAGGCCAGTTTGGGCAATATTGATTGTAATAGGTGTTTTAGGATGGCGATGGATGTGTTTTCACCTATCTGGCTTGGCGTGACAAGGTCAAAAAGCTAAATAAATTTTAGTCCTCCTTATTTACTCGTGACCAGTACTTAGGCCTTCTGGCCATGAGACATTCAGAGAGGGAAGCTTCTCTTCATACTCCTCATTTGTTAATGTGAGATTTCGAAGATAGGTTCTGAAAGGGAAAAAGATGTAGTAGTCTGTTATGGTGACGAGAAGGTGTCAACATCCTTCAGCAATGTTGTAACATCCTTTTTACTAGCCTCCTCAGAAGGATCCAAATCTTCACACCCTTCTAAATTTGTGCTATAGTCTATGCCATCTTTCATCAATATTCGATTCTTCCCTTCTAGACTTTTCAGAATATTACAGCAAAATGTGGTAACTGCTTCTCATTTTAGGAAGGTAGAAACATGTTGCTTCTGGAAGTTACGAGTAGCTGAATTTTTGCATGAGCAAGGGTTGTAAGCATTTGGATGCTGAGGTGTTGGGAGAGCAGACTCCTTAGGGCTTGGTTATCTCCATGCAGAGATTGCTGAAAAAGGTAACAGACAGTGTTAAAACTTCTCAGAGGCTATCAAAACAAAGCCTTATCCATTTATCCCGATGCTTTCTTCCAGAGTTAAATCTACATTTGTGTCCACGCAGAAAAGTTTCTTCATTCTTCTCATCTGCTGAGCAGCTACTTGGAGCTTTCTATAACATAAATATGAATCTCGGTGTTATTACTTGGTTTTTCTCACTGTATGAATATCCATCTGAATTATTATTAAAAAAAAAAAGAAGAATTACCAGTAAAAGGAATCTTTGAGATGCATAGTCCAAATACACATTTACTTCCTGTCTGTCTTCTCTTTCTAAGCTCACTTATCTCTAGCACTTAGTGAAATGGTGCTGGACATAGTTTGCATTAAATAGTCTTGTCATGCATGCAGCAGTCAGGGTTTAAGTTTAATCTTGCAGATATGATATGTTTACCAAAGAGGAAAAAAAACCCTATCCTTAAGTAATAGGCTATATTTACAATTGCAGTAAGACACATAAGTGAACCTTACACTGCGGGGAGTTCTGGGTATTGGTAAGTGGTCTCATTTGACTAAAAAGCTAATTTTGTGCTTGAAATGCATGTATGGTCTGTTGGAAGGGGAATCAATGTAGATGTCACAGCTCCAGAAATCACACTTAATGAAGTTTGACAGTACAGTTTCATGGTCCATTTAAGTTGATATAAAACCACTCTACTGCTGAAAAGGTGATTCTGCCCTTTTTCCATCTTGCTTGCGTTGTCATTGCTGTTTGTATGGCTGTGTAGTTACTACTGTTTCTTCTTTTTAGGATTGGCTTTTGGTCCTGACTGCATAATTGCTAGTGTCTATGCAAGAAAGCAAGTGGGAGCTACCGTAGATGTGACTGTCTTGCTAGCAAGCAGTCTTGTGAAAAAACATGTTGATTAATCATTCTTCTTTGCTATTTATTTATATTGTACTACTGTTCTCAGGCACATGTGCAGCTGTCAGAAAGGAGTTTTTAAAACACATTCACTCATTTTATAACCTCCTTTGTAATTTTAATTACAGGTTTCCAATTAAAGCAACAGATCTTAGTTTGGGGGTTATATTGAAAGAACTTATGCAGCTCTTCCTGTTGAACACATCACAGCTGAGCAGATATTGCCACAAAAATATTCTTGAGATGCCCATTTTCTATAAGGTGTGCTACAGCACTGATGCATCAGGACTTTTGTATTTATATGGAAGTAAAAGCCTTTAAGTACATGAAGAGTCCTGTTGAGTTCTGTAAAACAGTATATTTACTGTAAGTTAATGTACTGCTATGTACCTGACAATTCAAGTTTCAGAACTTAAAATAGTAGTAATATTCCATATTTTTGCATGATAGGTTCTGGACTTCTTAATAGGTACCAGTGAAACCATCAGTGTACAGTATGCAATTACTGAGAGGCAGCAAGTGACTTTATGTGAAATCACTTTTGCCAGGGTTTTTGGAAATATGTGCTTTTTAATAAAGTCCATTTGACCTTTCTTTTGCTTCCATTTGGCATGAATCCACAATGTCATTTCAGTTCTTAAAGAAGTAGAGGCAATGTCTGTAAACCACAACAAATTATTATATACTAATCCAAATAGGAGGAGGTAAGGGTAGGGTAGGAAATGATGGTTTTGTTGTATTTATAGATGTTTGACCATAAACATGTATATAAGATACTTTTAACTAGGATATCTAGAGTAAGAGCATTCCACGTTAAGAAATGGTCACAAGATACAGCTGATACGGAATCTACATACAAAAACATGTTTGCTGCTTATGAATAGGATGTGTTAGACCTGGAAAACCTGAAGAGGAGCTTTCGTCTGAGGTTCACGTGAACACCTCTTTTTCTTTTATTCACTGTTAAGCAGTTTTTACTGTTCAGATGCTGACAGACAATACGTGTGTGCTCTATTTTCATTATGTGGATACTTAGCGCTCTGATATTCAGCTGCAGTACTTTTCCTTTGCAGCTGTAAAACTACTTACAGTCCCCCTCATTATAAAAGCAACTTCCTTGTCTCAAGGAAAAATACTTTGAAGTAATAATGATGTTCTAATATATTGATAGAAGTTTGCGTAATTCCATTATCTCTTTAATGGACATTAGTTTAGACAGAGCTTTTCCATTGTCCTCTGGTCCTTTCATCATGAATTGGTTAGCTCAGTTGTAAATGAGTCAGTATCTTATTTCTTCAGAGAGATGTCTGTCAAGAGGTTGGAATATTCTGGGAGTAATTTTTATTAGGCAATATTCTTTTCTTGAGTTTAAGACAGCTGTAATTATAAACATCTCACAAATTGTTTTTTTAATAGACGTGATTCCTAACAGCAAATATCTTCATATTAGGTTCGGAGAATCTATTTCTTTTAACGTTTAGGCAATTCTTCCATGTAGTTGCAGAAAGAGTCTCTAACTTTATGTTGTGGTAATACCATTTCCACATAATAATGCCTTTTGTCTTATAGAATGCTACGTGAAGCCATTTATTTATGTTAAATCTCTTCATACGTATTTGGTAATATTCTTATATATGTGTTTTCATTTAGTCAGCTAGTGGAAATCAAATAACTTGTTTGCTTGTTTCTTAGAAATCGTGAGGTATGTTTGGTTTGTTTAATAATTTAAATTATTTTGGTATAAAATATTTTTTTAAAACATTACATTTGGAAGTATCACTCACGTTTTGACTATTAGATTTAACACATGATTGCATTTGGTTTGCTCATCAAAAGTGGAGAACATTTAATATTTATTCATAACAAAAGTATTAGAGAAGCTGTCAATAAATTTTCTGTCATAATTGAATCATAGGATATCTAAATTGTTGATAATATGATCTGCTCGTTAAACAAAAGTGTCTGGAGAAAATGATGGATTAATTGACTGATGGCTAAGGTTTCTTTCAAATATAATGGTTTACCCAGTTTGATTTGATTTGTGTAAAATAACTTTCTCTAATAAACAATTTGCTCAGAGGCAATAGAAGAAATGAATGGTTATCAAACCAAACTTAATTAGTCTATCCTAGATTGATATTACTTGGGGAGTCTTCGTTTTAATTGTGGAGGGCTGGATACAAAGAGTTTTTGGTTCATTATATTTTTCCTGTATAAACACTATTGTGTAACTACCTATGGAATATAACATGTGAATTCATTTTAATAAATGCTTGTAAAGTGAATTAGCTAATTATGCCAGGCTAAAAATGATTCCTTTAATTATTTTAGATATTTAACTAGTACTTCAATTTTATTATTGTTAGTCTGTAAACGTAATTTGTATTAGCTCTGCCAAACTAATTAGAATGTATAACTTAAACAGTTTCAGCAGTTTTGTAATGCTCATAATGGACTACTCTCTGGAAAACACATTTCTATTTTCAAAATATTCAAATGATGAAGAAATTCTTGGCATAGAAAGATTTTTGAAATGTGAGGTAGAATAACTTTTTTCTGAAAAATACGATTTCAGAAAAGTTGATACGGTTCAAGACTCTTGAATGCGTGTCAAGTGAAGAAAAAATCACTTTCTTTTCCTCAGAGATGGGATCAAACTAAAGATAAATCATTGAGTAACATAATTCCCTGAGGTTCCGGATCAGTAGATTATCCATGTATAACATAAAACACAAATACAGTTAAATTCCACTGTTTTCAAAGGTTAAGCAAATGCTTAATTGCATTAGTAGATGAAAATCTGCACATTCAAACTAAGAAGAGTTGGTCTTGAAGGCTTCCAGTTAATTTAGTCTAAATAATTTCCTCTTTCCTTTAAAAAAAAAAAAAAGAATTTTCAAAACATCTGTAGAAGGTTTACTGGATTTTAATATAAAATGTACATGAGAGGGCTGTTGTTTGAAGCTGAGTAAGTGTGGAAAGCAAAACATTATTAGTGAAGAGTAATTTAGGTGTTCTTAATTATATTCCTTCATGATTAATCTTGGGCTTATAAAAGCAGAAATTAATCTGTTTTATTGTTTCTTCTCACACGTGAAGTTTTCCTTTTGACAGTCTGTTACTTTAGTTTTCTTTAGATAGTGTAGGAAACTTAGTTTTACAGATAACTGAAAATCCAGTGAGGAAATAAGGACCATCTTTTTTGTTTTGTCTGTGTATAGTCATTGAATGTAGGTTTGTGTTCTGACTTTGAAAAGTTAAGATTTATGTGCATAAATTTCTGCTATGAAGATGACTGTCCTGTCTCATCTATTTGAGTGACAGAAAACAGCTACAAAATGGCAAGTTAGGCATATCTTTAGAGCGGGAACAGTATCAAACAAAAACTTTGGCATTATCAATTAACATATTCTCATGAACTCTTTCTGATATGTGGCTACTTTATCTCCTGATTATCTAGCCATCTAAAGAATAGTCCTACAGCAGGTATATGTATACTCATCACTAGTATGACTCGCTGTGAGTCTCAAAGAGGATTTTGGGAGCAAGATACTGAGAATATATAGTAGTCTTCAGACTACTGTAGATGGATGAAAATAAATTTAAAAAGTAAAGTCTAGCAAGTCCCTGGACTCTTCTTACGTATCAAACTTTATCAGTTAAATCTCATTAAAGTCCGTGAGAGTCTCACAACTACCTTGAGGATTAGCCAGCGTTTTTACTTCGGGATTTTGAGAGCTCCTGTTATACGGCACTTCTCCCTGTTCATGACGGCAGGAGAATTTCTCACGCTCCAGGATTCTGTGCTAATTTTGGAGGTCCAGAACTAAACCTTGCTCTTCTGCTTAGATCAACAAAATTTCTTCCTCTAGCTTTGGAAAAAAATCACTATTACATTTTTTAAATTTTGGTTTGGTTTGATTTGTTTATATCAACATCAAGCATCTGCTAATTAAGAAGCACTAAACTTCGTTCCTTGTACCCACTGGCATACCTCCTGCTGTGACTCAACAGTGCAGTGGAGAGACCATGTGGCCACTGAATCAAATCCAAATGTCAGATTCTTGACTATGTGAACATTTTTCTGCTGAAAATACTGTGTTACGTTGCCCTGTCATGCTGGGCTGTTAAATCTCTTGTTAGAAAACTCGACCAGGAGCGTGAGTCTTTCCAAAAAGATGAGAAGTCTTCACAGCCAACAGTAGCCTAAAACTTGCAAACTTCAAGGACTCTGAGAGCCAGGAAAACAACAGAAATAGGGTGTCTTACAGGGCAACAGTTTATTTTCATAGTGAGCATGTAGTGTGAAAATTAAGGTTGAAATTTAAACTCCTTCATCCTTAGGAGATACTTCTTTTGGACTGAAATCCTTGTAATACGAATTTCTTCCACAAACTTGCAGCGTGTTCTGTACCTCCCCTTTGTATATAACAGGTAAGCAGCTAGAATATTTCCCCCCGGAAGTGGAAGACTGCTGTTTAGCTTGTGGTAAGCTTGTGGGGGGTCAGGTCTGCATCTCCTACCTGTGAAGTGGGTGCCCGAGCTGCTAGACTGCGAGTTGCGCTGTGTTGAAGTGTCCTCTGCTCTTCTTGTTCAATCAATGCCATTATGCGAATAAGAATGATGGATTGGAAGGAGAGCAAGAAAGCACCTCTGTACATAGAGGTTATCTTGTTTGGACTGGAGGGAGGTCATCTTTGCACTGCAGATTATTTATACGTCTATATTTAACACTTATTGATTTACAAATAAAATCCAATGATCCTGAGATAGGGCTCATAACCAATATACTAGCCAACCATAGAAGGCAAAGACATAAAGGAAAAGAGTGTAGCAAGATTTTCTAGCAGTTCCAACTAATATTTGTAATTTTAAAGATTCTTAGCAATAATTTCTTTTGTTTGGTAAACTATAACGTTTTCCTATACAAATCATTATTTCATTAGGCAATTTTACTCCTAAAATAAACAAAAAAACCCCTTGTATACAAATTTGTGCCTTACAGGCAGAAAATAAAGATTTTTTGACTTTTTGAAAGCCTTTAAGAGTCAGGATAGTATAAATCATAGAAAAATTTTTAATTGGATCAGAAAATGCAAGGTTTTTCCTAAAGCATTTAGGTGTTGATATCTGAAATGAGTATTTAAGAAATATTAAAAAGTATACATGTTAATATAGGAAGTGATCTTGACATATCTAAAATACTTAAAGCATGAAAATGATTTGTGTTTAGAATTATACTAAACTCGTATTTTATAATGTTTGCAGATCAAGTTTTAAAGTTGTAATAATGAAGAGATATGTGTAATATGCTTAACTCAGGTTATTCTGAATAAGCACGTTTCACTCCATTGACCGACAAATTCTTAAGGTGTGATATAGGCTAAATATTTGTAATCTATATGTTTATCCAACCATACTGTGTATAGTTAGATAACCATGTATAAAATGTCATGTTCTGTTGGTGTTGCAGTTAACATACCATCCATAATGTTTAGCAAAAGTAATGGTGATTTTTTTTTTTTAGTTTTTTTTATATTTTTATTCTGATAGTTTCAGCTACAGAGTTTCAGCGCACACTTAGGTGGAGTTGTGGTGCTCATTGTGCTTCCCAAGGAGTATTTTATGGGAAGACGTAATTCCTTGTTGAATGTATCGCAGAACTAATGCAGGTCTTACAGGTTCTCTACCTTCTCTGTTTTCTCTGTTATATCACTGCCAGGCCATAAGCATATCTAATAATCTATCCTTGTTTTCCTGTCCGCTAAACAGAGCGTATGGAGTGAACAACTTGTGTTAATGTTGTGTTTTACAGTCAAGGATTGAGACCCTTCACGGACATCTCTTTTCACACCAGAGTCTTGTGGGAGCAAGATAAAACTCAAAAAAAAAAAAAAAGTTGGCATATAGCAAATAATAATTTCCTATGTAGTTATTTTGATTTTAAAAGCTAACCAGTTGGTTATTAATTAGAAGAGTAACAACTTTGGTTTTACTGTGCTTCATGATTTTTAATGATCTGTGGTGAAAACTGATGGCATTTTATTAATATTCCTCTCTTGATATTAAAGCCTATCACAGAATAATCCTCCTTTTTCTCCAGTATGATGTCCTGCTATACCTCCTATCATCTTTCAGTACAGTAAAACTGCAGGCAGCGTTAGGTAGCTTATCAGTATACGTAGCACAGCTCCAACATGAGCTGGTCTTAAATCAGTTGTGCTTGCTGATAAGTGAGCTAACTCTTCTAAGAGTTAAGCAAATCCATATTGCTTATGCAAATCCACGTGCAATATCAATTTGTAGCCAGGTGCACAAAATACATGCGTGGTTACATAGGTAAGAAGTGTGCATAAATAAATTGAGCTATTTCCACTACAAACTGGGAATACTATGTAAGTGCTTGGTAGATCAACTCAAAGACGACGAGACTCAACAGTCCCTTACTGCTTACAGGCAACATTACAAAAGCAAAAGCGGCTTAAGTTTTGTCATTTAGAACCCACTGAGGATAAAGAGATTCTTTCCTCATCCTAACTCCTGTGAATATCTCATTTATGTTGTTAATGTATTCTAAACTGGAGCAATCTTTTGTAGTTAGATTGGCAAGCCGGACGAAAACTTTAAAGTTATCTGCTTAAATAAACTCACAGTTAGTTATACAAAAGTAGTATTTTCACCCTTGGCTGTCTTTGTACCGTATTTAAGATTTACCTTCACAGTTTATTATATAGTTACTTGCAGGCTTCCAATCACCCTGGAAGTTTGGCTCTACACATGGTGGTTTCATGGTTTTCCTCAGGATACGAGTAACTGTTTAAAAGGTTGAAGAAAGTAATTAGTTTTAGGATTGAACTTGATAAGTTTATGAATGAAGTAATATAGTCTGGTTGCCTGAAGTAGCAGTAGTCTGGATAAAAAGCCACGGGAAGCCCCTTTCAGGGCTGTGTTCTGTATTCCTCTGTTCATATATGTATATATTCAAGCATACAATGGTTTCTAGTTTAAAATACTGTATAGATAATTAGCAATTAATTTGGTTTTGTTTTAGGGAGTCCTTTGGATGTCTTTTGGTTACCTGTATACTGGCTTTGTATTCAGCAGCAGCTGTAAAAATACTTGCTTCCTGGATGAAGTTCAGAATAAAATAAAAACAATCCTTGTAATACTTCAGTCATATACTAAATGGCATTTGGGGGTAAATAGAGGAGACGACTGCAAGCTTTAATGGAAAAAGGATTTTTAAAAGGATTGTGTCAAACATAGTACAATAACTCTAAAATAAGAAAGGGGGTTAAAGATGCAAAAGTGAAAGAATGTGCTCTTACCTGTTGCCAAATGTTTTTTCATGTATGCATTATAGCTCTTTTTTGTAATGGTCAGTATTACCCTTATTGTGTACTGTTTACATGTCTGACTTCTTGTTTGGATTTTACTTGGTGATTTGGTATTAATTTTTAATGTGAAAGCACTTAGCATTAGGAGTTTGACATTTTGTCTGACCTTAATCACCAAGAGGATCATGAGAGGTTTATTCAGTGGGAAGAGAACTGTTACAGCTCTGACAGAAATGATGGGAAATAAGTAAACAGCCTTTTAAATCTTCACCAGAAATCAATAGAGTTTAAAGATGATGGACGTTGGTGTTTTTTGCTGCTTAAGGACTTCAACCTTTTACGGGAAAATATCTTCTCAAAGTGTCAGCATTTTTTTCCCCTAGCACAATGAATCACCGCTGCAAATAGAACACTCTGCATAGAACACTTCATCATGATTATAAAGATGATGTTACAGATGTCTCTCTATGATAATGCAGATGTTTTGTATTTTTAGACATAGAAGTGTGGTGCTACTTCATAACATTGCTAATTAATGGATGGTGTAGGTCAGCAAAATAATTTTATGTGTATTTGATAATATTTAAACTGATGAACTCATGTCTTCGTTCTGTCATTTTAATGGCTGCTGTTTATAACTTTTTCGGTTTTAGCTGTTTTCCCCATGTCAATAGAAATAGCTTTATTTAGGTAAGAGTTCTCAACTTCTTTTAATAACTGAGAATAAAAGCTACTCTAAAGTCATTGCATCAGCAGTCATTTAGAAACGATGCAGGTTTTGAGCAGTTGCACAACAAATTGTATAGTTTTGCTTTTCATGAATGATTTATTAGACGCTAGGATGGTACAGTATTTAGCAGTATATCCACAAACAGCACTAGTCAGACCCAAGTATTCATACATTTGCATCATCATCAATCATTTGTTGTGCTATTTGGGTTTTTATTGTACAGTATTGGATTCCATTTTAAAACAGCTAAGTATACAGTAAATTATATTCAAATATAGTAAAGTTGCTGTTAAATAGTAATTGAGAACTTGACTTTCAAGCTTTCAGTAAATTTGTCTGCATCCTTATGCAGCCATTTACTCTGAATAAAGTGAAGGGGATTTAATTTTGATTTGTAGACAACCTTTTATATTGAAAATAACTGTAGCGACTGTAGTTTTATGCTAATATCTAAGCATGCCACATATACTCTTAGACAAAATCGTCCCTTAAGACCTCCTGATATGAAGTGATCTTTGATTTAAGGTTGCAGTACTTTGGCTAAAACTGTGTTCAATGATTATTAAACTGGAGTTATTACATACAAGCTGATGGAATATTTTCAGTAGTTTATCTCAATTGATTAGCCATATTGAGTAGAGAGTGGCGAAAAACATTTAAAGCGGTTCCTCCTTGTTTCTTGTGAGGCAGCCTGTCTCTGCCTGCATTGCGTTTAGCTTTGTGCTTTTCCTTGTATTGCATAGTGGTGGAGCTGTAATATAGCCGGATCAGATTAACGTTATCATTTCTGCAGGGTGCTGAGAAATCTGACCTCAGTCAGTAAATTGCCTAAGCATGTGCTTATTTTTAAGCACAGCTCTAGTCCTCCTGAAATCTGTGGGATTATTTACCTGCTTGAAGAGTGTGTGTGTGTGTGTGTACACAATGAGTGTTTATGTTGTCTCGTTAGCCAGCAAACGCATTGCAGAGTGCCCAAATTTGAGAACAGCGTGTGGAAGATAAGGAAAATGTTCCTTATAGGACAGCTCTATAGACATTTTCCTACATACATTCCAGTGTGTGGATTTTGAGGGCAGTAGATAGTCTTGCTTTCGTTTAACATAAAACTAATCTCTAAACTAACAGAAATGGCAGTGATATTTCAGGACTGGAACCTTTTTTTTGGATTACTTTGGTGTCTTTAAATATAAATACTCATTTTTAATAACTAATAATACACAGCAAAGCATAGAATAGGGAAATACGCATATAATATGCCAGCTCTTCAGCTCATGTTAAGTAGTTTAGCTGATCACGTCCTAGATGTGCCATTGTTAAGTAGGTAATTTTGCTTACTTTGTAGTAGACTTTTATGCATTCAGGGAATTCTTGCTGTGATGACAGGCTGAAGTTTTGCCTTTAGTTCTCTTTCATTATTTTAAGAGGAAAGGCATGGATACTTGACTCTGGGCCAGAGACATCCTGACTCTTTCAGGGCCAGAAGTTTGGACTTCTTTGGAGGTTTTCCCTGGATAGCAAGCACTTCTCTTAATATTTTTCAACCTTTCAGTATCATATACTTTTTATCATTTTAATATCTGCAAGATAGTAATGTTGAATATGGATTTTCTTTATTAGCCTTTTTTTGATGATTTCATGTAGTTTTACTAAAGATGAATAAGCTTTCTGTGGATTGATTAACCACTGAATGCCTCAGTAGCAAGTTGCAAGCTTTATTTTTCTCAATTTATGAATTTTTTTCCTTTTATATCCATTTATGAAGATTATGTTATCTTAAAAAATTTCACCTCCTTTGGCCTGGAGGTTCAGAATTTTTCTTTGGCTTATCTTTATAATAGTGGCATGGTGAGATGATGACAAAAGGTTGTGTTCTAGTAGTTTAATTGCTCAGCACCTGAGGTATAGCAATCTATTATCTGAGACTGTCTGTCCCATTGCAAACGTGAAGTAAAAAATGTGTGAATGTTAACCACCTTTGTATGGAATGCCAGAGATTCTGTCATAACTGCAGTTACATCTGTTTGAGAGAGATTCATTCAAAATAGAACGGATGTGCAGAAAGGCTGTAAACGTGAAATGGAGACCTTGTCTTGCTGCTTTGGTTAGCCCTGGAAATGAGTGCTGAGATAGGACGTGATTGATCGCCGTAAATATGTATGGGGGAAGGGACAGGGCTAAAAATGCTGGGGAGGTAAAAGAGCTTTTTAAACTAAGGATGCTGTTGGCACAGGAACAAATGGATATGGCTATCAATAACCTTTGGCTAGAAATTCAAAAATGGTTTCTACTCATCCAAAGATCGAGGTTCCAGAACAGCCTCCCAGAGGGGGAATTATGGAGGGAAAGTTATTAACAGATTTTAAAATGAAGTTTGAGCGATTTATAAAAGGATTAAGTGACGTGGTTGCCTGTACTGGTACGAAACTGTACTCGGCATCCACAAGGTTCCTTCTATATATTTTAGGTCTCTTTATATACTTTAACTGTTCTTTAACACAATTGAATCGTGTAGAAGTTAATTTTAGATTTCCCTTTTAAAACCTTGTGTTCATACTTGTGAATCTGTGAATATAGAGTATAACTAATGAGATTTTCATCTCCTTTTTCTATCTGAAAATGAAACTTGAAAATAATCTCTTAAAGATTTTCAGGTTGGAGAGAAAAAGAAGGTAGGACTTCTTCAGAAGGTAGTCATGTTTCTGCAGATGAACATCCTCATTGAGTTAGCTGGAAAAATGCAACTGTCTGGCATTGTTTTTTCACTGCCTATTGTACTTTCTGAGCTACTGTCAATGACTGCCTTTTGCATAAGGAGTACAATACAGTAGGTCAAAAGAGGGTTTGATTAATCTGTGCTCTGTAATGTAAGTCAAGTTAAGTTTGAAAATACTATTACTGTTCTCCAGTGCACCCCAACAGATAATCGTGATGCTAAGGATCTCCAGGAGATCACTGTATTGCCTCATCTTCAGTTTGTGAGGAAAGACTGAAAAAAGCACACTATGCATCTGCAGTAAATTTCTGCTTCTTTTTTTGAGTAATGGAATTGGATGTGTGGCTGGAAGTGTGAGATTTGGTACAGTTACTGTAGCACTAAGTGGGATCATAGAATTGTTTAGGTTGGAAAAGAGTTTGGTCCGGTGGTTTTTCTGCTCTGTCATCTTAGATTTTTGCTAAATTGTAAGCCCCTTTCTTCTGCACTGGAAGCTGTGTTTTATGTGTGGTCTTATTTTTGCTGGATTTTCATCTTCTGGGTGAAATCATTTAACCACTTATAATGTAATGCTTGTTATATCATTGCTTGCCTTATAAGTGGTTTGTTATGGTAATTCTCAGATGTCTTTTTAAAATTTATATATATTGTGTATGCGTATCATTAAAAGACACCGAGACTACTTTGATGCATGGTTAAATTCAGTGTCACAGAGGAAGGTGACTGAAAAAGTCGCAAAGCGTTGATCCTTCCTCATGTTAATTTTGTTGGATATTAATCGGTAACACATTTTGGATTGACACGCTATTATTGATCCCTGGATTTAATAGAATAAAAAACTGAAGCAAAAGGTATCTGAAAGGACAAACAGAGCAATATATTTTCTGAATGAAAGAGTGACAGGGTTGTAAACGATGACGTTGACAGTTAAACTGACAGAGTGAATGTTAATGCTTGTTGCAGGGATGTTAGAGGTCCCGATCATTTGTCAGTGAGCTGCTGTAATACATGCAGTACATCTTCATTAAATAGGCATACAGCAAGCAGCTTCATGTTTCCGGATGAGCTGTGGCCGGGCCATAATTAACCTTTTGAACCTGGATTTGTAACAGAATGTAAAATCAGCTTAGGTTATCAATTACAGTCACACTCAATTGATAGTTGCCCAAAGAGGGTTTCTTATGAAGAGAAAGACATTATAATTTGCTCATTTCCTCAGAAAGTAACAAAAGTACTTAGGATTCATTAACTAACAAATATAAGTAATACCTAATTCATAGCTTTAATATCACCTTATTCTGGTGCATTATACACAGAAGGTCACGGGCAGTATTGTGTCTGTCGTTAACAGGGCTCACAAATAAATTTGTGTTAAAACTGAATTAGGAAATGTTTTTTATAAAAAGAAATCCACATTTTTTAAAATGAGATAATTTTATCAATGTTTTGATATTTTAATATGAACATTTTGATCCATATTGCAAATACTTAACCCTTCAGTCTGTGGAAAACTAGTTTTACATACTTTAGGGACTTCAGAGTCCATGTATTTGTTTTAGATTTTAAAGAAAATCATGAATTAAAAACAATATTTGTGATTATTATCCTTCGAGTCTATTAACTGTCCTCAGATAAACTGAATTTATATATTTATTAGTACTCAATGATAATGCTTTATAGCTACTTACTTTGTTATATACAAAACAAATGATATTCTAGTTAGATTTCATTTTTTATTGTTACACAGTACTTTATGAATATGCACAGTATTTTTAAAGAAACTTTTTACATTTGTTTTCCCTGTAATATACTTCATTCATCATAAAAATGAATGAGGCTATCCGTCACGGACTGACTGCTTTTTCTTAAGTTGATTGCTGCTGTCACCAGTGTTTTACAGATCTGGAAGGATTTCCCTTTAAGAGTAGTTTTTCATTATTATTCTATGAATATAGACAGTAATTTATCTGTCTACCCGTGCAATATCTTATGATAGAGAAAAAAAATCCTATTACATGTCCATAATATATAGAAGATTTTTAGCATGTGCTTCAATAATTCTTATTCGCTGTTTTCTCTTGTTAGTACTGAAAATTTGATTTTTTTAAAACCCACTTAAACAAATAAACACAGAATTACTAGAATATGTCATCTTTGAAAGGCAATAAATGTTATTTTCTTGAGAAGACTTGTAACATACTTTGTCTTTCACATATTACTGTCTTTACCTACTAATAATACCCATATTCCATGCATGAGCAATCTTTTTTTAAACTTCTCTTAATCTTTTTCCTTACTTCATTTTCTGTAAGTATGGATTCGTTAACTGGTTTAAAGATATTTGGGTCATATTTTAAATTAAGGCTGTCTATCAGCAAACAAGTAAGGGGCCTTTAGGAGACCATTTGTCCTCACAAGAAAGGAGCCTTATAAAGTTGGGTTTTTTGGGTTTTTTACCAGTCCACAATTTAAACAGAGTCTTATTTAAAAAATAGTATGAGCCTTGTGTAAGAGTAGTCCATCCATGGTACGCGAATTCAAAATGTTACATTTCTTTCTGTATCTGTACTTACTAGATTTGGAAAAAAAAATTGTATTTAATTCTGTAGAATCCCTCTGTAGAACATAGGGAAAACACCTGAACTGTAACATTCAAGTAACTTAAGTTTGTACTTACAAAAAAAAAAACCGAAAATTATTTAATTTTGTTTTCAATCAGGATTTAATGATGTAAATTTTCATACTCTGCTATCTCTGCAAAAGTTCACTGCCCACTCTGAGTGTTATTTTTCCAACTTGACCTCTGTCCTCTTTGTCACTTAGAAGTGTATTACAATTTGCGTAAGGTACTGCAGGATTTCTTGAGCAAACGAAGGGATGTGTTGGGAATGAGGTGACAGTGGGAAATTCAGGGGGGTTTGTTTTGTTTTATTTTTTAGAGCAAACACATTAAGCCCATGACCACATGATATATCTTGTGCAACTGTTGGTTTTGAAGTCTGTTGAGGAAAATCAGTATTTGTTAGTTTAGATTTTATATGTCCGGCAAGAATTTGTAAGGGCTGTATGCAAACTTTCACGGAAGATTGCTATTACCAATTACCAGTGCATGAAATGTCACCCAAATTCAATTCTGAATCTTTGAAACCAATTCAAAAATATTACCTATTGAATTTCTTTCTCTGTCATTCCTTTCTCTGCTTTCTCCTTCTGTCTTTCTGGTGAATGAATGACTTCATATCATCTTTTAGTAAATACATTATGAAGAGTTGCTTGAATAATAGTATAAAATGCAGTGTTAAAATAATTATCCCTCTCGAATGCATTTGCACATAGGTGATATCTGCATTATACAAACAAAAACCTTCCAGTTTCTTTTTTAGCTTGTGAAGACACAAGCTCAAAATCTTGGGTAAACAGGATTCCTTAATGTGCTTTCCCCCCCCATCTTAATTAGGAAAGGGGAAAAGTTTTCCCCACAAGTATAAATGTATAAAATACAAACTAGGCTTCCATATCTGAACAATATTTTCTGTACCACACTTCTGCTACAATATTTAAGATACATGAATGGAAAAGCCCACTGGCTTAATTTTTGGAAGCAATGAGCATTATTAATGCCATGGAAATCAGCAGGAATTTAACACAGCTGAAAATCAGATTGCTTAATAATAGGATCTCTTCTCATGCATTTGGGAACCTAAAAATACTTTAATTCTCAGATTTATCATTTCAGGCTCTCAAAGTTCATTTCTTCCCTCAATGAGAGGGTGATTTATGGTTGCTCTGTTACAGATCAAACAGTTTCATCTTTCAAACTTGCTGCACTTTCTCTAGCATTTCTATCACTTATGACTTCGATTCTCAAAATAAAGGCAAGATAAGATGAATGTGTGTGTGTATAAGAACTCTCGATTGGGCCCACCCACAGGTATCTGAAACTTTACAGTTCTCAAAGTTTAATGAATGCTTATTTTGCTCAGCATAGCAAATCTGAAAGGTCAAATGAAAAACAAAAGTATTATTCCACTCCTTTTTCACTGATTTTCATCCCTGCCACTGCTGGTAAAAAGGGGAAGGGAAAATAAAATTAAAAAAAAAAAAAAAAAAAAAAAAAAAGACAAATCCTTGTGTCCAAAAACTTGTGACTGATACTGTGGGTTTGTGTTGTGTAAAACAATCTGAAGCAAACCTTTGTCAAAAGTGGCATTGTCTGATTAAAGGGAAAGGAAAAAACCCCCTAACCTTAAACTCAAGCATCTATACTGTGAATAAGATTTCAATCACCACCTGTAATTCTGTATGGCCAAGAAGCTTTATCCACAATTCAAGTGGCCGTGCTGGGAACTGTACAAACCCCTACAGAATGGTGGTCGCTACCACCCAACTGTTCATGCTTCACAAAATGTGACTGGGGAGTGTTTTGTGCGGATGTGCATGCATTCACTTATGAGAACTCTGCACTATATTTTTTCTTTATTTGCTCCTTCACAACGGACTTTTCAATCCTAAGTCATAATTTTAAAGATATTTGAAGTATACTTGCTAGTGTGGATAAAAAAAAAATGTTCTGTTGTAGAAGATAGCTGTAGAAAAATCACAAGAGACAGTTCTGTGTTTGCAAATTGTCCCCTTCTGGTAGTACAGCTGACTTCAGTGCGCATTTAGAGGAACACGAACTTAGTATAGCCTAAACAAAACTTAGTATAATTATAAGTAATATTTGAGGGCTCAGTTCCGGATATCAGATAAAACCCCATCACGGAGAAGATTTTAACTGAATATGCAAGTTCCCCTGCTGTCAAGGTCTGCTTTCTAGTGTTTTTTGTTACATACATGTCTTCAAAAGCTGTATAGAAGGACTTTAAAAATTCTTTACTCTGATTCTGCTGCTATCAAAGGTACAAGATACTAGGTGCAAGATGACCACACACTTTCTTATTATTGCCTTCTGTTCGCATATCCTGTAACTAGCGTCTGAGGTTCAAGGTGTGATTTAGTCCTATGCCCAGCATGCTTCCCACACCAAGCAGTCGGCCTCCCAGCTAGTAGTGTCACCTCTCATAATCTGCAATTAGAGCTATGAATATGCTACATCTGCCCATCTCTCTGAGTAAAAAAAGGAAAGATCCTAAAGCATATCTTAACCTACGTTATGCTCAGATATCAATAGCCCAAGGTACTGTGCTTTTTCTTTTTTTTTTTTTTTCCTGGTGAGTGTTGGGTCCGCTTTAAGATGTTCTTTAGCTGTCCCCTAGCCTGGATGGTGGCTTCAGTGGATGTATGTATTACCCAGCATTAAATGTAGGAGTATCTGTGGGAGACATAAACACATACCTTTGTTTCCTGATTTCATCCTTTCATTATATTTCCAGTGATGTAGTAGAGGAAAAAATGTATTTTGTAAGAAAATGAGCATGCTATTTCCTATATTCAGGTAGTTGGCACACATGGGGAATGCATGCAGGCAGAACTGACGCACCTGCATGCTTGGGTGTGCGATTCTAGCACGGTTGTTCCCTAATTTGTGTATTCCTTTAAAGATTCCAAGATACAAATACGTGCAGATAATGATCTTAACGTAAAAGAAGTAAGTGGCTGAGTAAGTAGGAGAAAATACCCTTTCCTTCACTGTGGTTTGATGGTTTTAGTTGGTTCTAAGCTAAAGGCAAGAATCTGCAATAAGATATTTTAGTCTATGATTGTGAAACCGAGTCTAAAGGCACAGGTAGCTTCGGCATGTAGATTTCTGTATAAAAGTGTTCTCCGTCGACTCTGAAGGATGCTGAAAGCAGCTATGCGTTAGTGTTATATGAGGGTGACTGTTTCTTTCCTGTCTGTCCTGAATTGTGCTGAGAAACGTGTATAAGAAAGCTGTGATAATGAGCAGTACAGTAGAGAGAGGTGATTTATGATACCTGTTTCTGACAGCTATAGTGCTGAGATTCCCAGGGTATCTGATCACTGCATTAGCATGCTGACAGCTCAGCATTTAGGACATTATGGTAATTTATCCTGCATATGCTGTCACCTGCACTGTCAGAGTTTCTTTTTAATGATGGTATAACTATTTTGTTTGTTTGTACTGCATTCTTTTCATTTGGCTAATGTCTTCTCATTAGATTGCACCTAGTAAATGAGAGTAATTAAGTGTTTCCTATAGCTCAGATGCAATGATTAAGTTGCAGAGTTGGTGCTGATTATGTTTTGTCATTTATCTCTATTAATCTGAGAATAATCCAGATGATAAACACATGTAATTTTTTAGCTAATGTTCAATAGATGAAATTTATAGCTTCTCAATGGAGCCAAACAGTAAGTGTGTATTTATATATGAATAGTAAGTTATTGTACTTGTATTTCTGTTAAATAAACATAAAATTATCTGTGCAACTAAGGAAAAAACAGAACATCTACTGAATATAGAGGTTTTCACCTTTTTAAAATGCATTTTTTATGGGAAATTACTATTCATAATTCACAGTGAAGTGACTGTTTCTTTTTAATCTTCTTTCTCAAGTATCTACATAGAGAATCCTGTGGCCGTATTTTTGAGGATTTTTCCTACAGTTGTTGTCTGTATTTGTCACTATTAATTCTGGAATACAAAATTCATCTCTAGTAGCAAAATGTAGTTTTCGTATAAACACTTCCAAATTAAAGTGCTCAGTTTAAAAAAGAAAAAATTACAGTAATGCATCAAATTAAGCACCTTACAACAATTTGTAAATCTTTGTTTAACTTTCAAGCTGCGGATAGAGATAGGAAAAAAGCTCCAAAGTTTTTTCTTCAACATATGAAGTTGCCATAATAAAATGTTGATACAAATAATAATGGCAACACTAAATTTCAGGAGCACCCTGAGTTGTTTGATCATGTTCCTTTGTTTTCCTGGTTCTGTAAACTTCCTAGCACATTACACTATTTTTTATAAATATGTAACTTAAGGAAGGTAGACAGCATAGCCCCATAATTGTTCGGGTTTTATACATCAAAATTCTGATTGGTTTCAAAAGAAGCAAGTTTTGTGTGTCCCCAGTTAATAAACTTCTTTAAAATGTAGAACTTGCAGTTACAATAGATGCTGAGGGAAAGACCCTAGATACTTTGAGTTTTGTGTTAAATATAGTGATATAAATAAATAAGCTGAACAATTTTTTAGCATACACATACTGTACTGTATTACTGTCTAATATAGGAATGTTGTCTTTATTATATCTGTGTCTATATGGTATCTGAAACTCTGTTATGTTTTGACAAGTGTCATTTAATCATCTGGAGTTGCAACCAGTACCCCTTTGTTGCATGCTTCATTCAGTTTCGTACTTTAAAGTAGGATTACCACATATACAATTACATTTTGATTTGCAACAGTTCCTCTGATTTGGACTACTGTTTCTTCCCCGTTGTTTTTCACTGAAGCAATTACTAACCTTTTCTGGGGAAATACTTCCCCAGATACCCCCCCCCCCCCCCCCCCCCCCCCAAATTGCACTCAGGCTGTTTTGCTCTCCTAGGCGTGCTCCAGGGCACTGCCTGGCCGTTGCAGGCACATCTCAGATCTAACCGCTTTTGCTGTTGTGGAGCTAAATCTGAAAGAGTTGGGGTTTTTTCCAGAATGACTCTTCTCAATACTGTGAAGACTGATCAATAAAATCACTCAGGTTTGTCATTTGTCCCTGTTTTGAGGTGCTGCCACCTTCACTGGTTGAAGAGAGGGAGATGGTGGGTTTGGAGCTGTAGGGAGGAAGTGGGCACAGAGGGAGTTGGACATAGAAAGTTGTGATGAGATTGAGCATGGTTGCAAAGACAGCTGAAAATGTGCTGGTGCAGGAGAGCTAAGGGATCTGATGTGGACAGTCCAGCATTAGTCCATAAATATAAGGGGGTTTTTTCAATCTGTGCACATTTGTTAGGCTTGCTCAGATTTTTCCACTATGTCTTCTAGATGAGTACACAATTATTTAAGGATTCAGTTTTCATTTTTTAATACATAAAATTATGTTACTTGTACAACTCAATAGAATGCTAGCTTGAAATATATGTTAATTGGATCAAATTGTTGTTCATCAACAATTATTTTCTTCCTATGAACATAAATTTTAGGGCACCGGCATTCTTTCTGGAAAAGCAAATACTCTGTTCGGTTTATGTGGGTCAGTTCTAGAGTAGCTGCTTAAAATCCCACGTACTGAATTCTGTTATCTTTTCTCTTGGGTGGGTCAGGAAAACAGTTGAAGCAGCCAGTGATGGCTGCTGGGCTTTCATTTCTTTGTGACTGGTAAATGAAACACATGCAGCCTCACCAAACTACATGACTAATGACAACCTCCAGTGGCTCCTGCAATCAAAGATTAATTTGCTTTATCAAGTTTAAAGAATAGTAGGCGATAAATCATGTCAAAAAGAAATAATCAGTGGCAGGCTGATGTTCTTTTGCACAGTGGAGGACAGGTGCAATAGAGGATTCATCTGCCATAGACCGTTAATTTTGTTCTCATGCTGTTGTGTTAATCTTAATTTTTATTTAGTCGATTTTTAAGTCAAACAGGATGCATTGTCAACTAATATTTTTGTCTCAAATGTATAGTATCAGTGTTTAGTTCTAAAATTAAATACTTGTTCAGAGTCTATCACTTGGTGTCAAAATATTTTCAACTTAATTCCTTTAATAATTGATAGATATATTTCATTCCCATCAGTTTTGCTGTCTTGGAGCACAGTTTAATGTGGACAGGAATAAAAATGTGTTGTATATATCTGCTGCATACATAATCTATTTCTTTTCCTTCCTGTTGATTCCTGTTTAGCTAGATCTCCTCTCTTACTCTTCTGGGAGAAGTATAACGTTAGTCCTAGCAGTTACTCTACTGCTGCAGTTGTTTTGGGTGTTGGCTTCTTAAGAGGAGAACTGCTGATGCTGGGCAATTAAGGCCTGACCCGCCATGGGGCTTTAGACCATCTACTCTTATCACAGTTAACAGCACAGGAAGCGATCATCATGTTGCAGGATGGAGTTCTATATGGTTCTCACTAAATGAAGTGATTCAGAGACAGCATCTCTATCACGTTTGTAGTTACTGAATATAATCATTCCAATTAAACCTGCATTTAAAAAGAAATAGCAAGATTAAGTCACCATTAAGTGTGTAAGGCTATCTATAGTATGTCATTATAGTATTGCATTACATCGTATGACACTGACTCTGACCAGCATTTAATGGTGAATTGTATTGTACAGAAAGCAAGGATTGCAACTGTTTATTTTTCACGGAAAATACAGATATCCTGTGCTGACTTAACACTCTAGCTACAGAATTGATTGTTGACCATTTTCAGTCTATTATTTCAGTTAAACCATGGCCCAATAACATATTTGGCAACAATGTTGTTTTCTGTGTTAAAAGAATTTTAGTAATGGAATAATGCAGATTCTGTAAACTTCCGTAATGCATAGAAGTGACGTGATATCTTTATAATAGTATGTGAGCCCTCTAGTGGCATTCTCCATGTTTGAAGTTGAGATAGCTAATTGTGTACAAGAGTGTACAACAGTGCACATGTTTAGGTAGGAGATCTTACAGCAGAACAGAATTACTCTCCTGTGAAAAGGAGTCTAAGGAAAAGACCAGCCTGCTAGCCTCGGTACGGGGATGGCAGGAAACCAGGCTTCTGCTGCAGCTCTCAGGGCAATTGAGATATTTGCAATGAATCTTTAATACTGATGGAGTTGCATTTTGCAAGGAGAAAAATTGTAAAACTTCTAACTGGCTCCCGTAGTTGGGTCTTGCGTATGTGGTAAACGGGCTTATTAGGACCCATCTGTCCCAATTTGATCATATTTAGATTGAAAGATGCAACACTTACCATGCAGATATTAAAAGTTACATTGCATAAAGATTAAAAGATTAAAAAAACCCCCAACCTTCTTGTGAAGTAAAAGAAAAAATTTTGCACAAAGGCTGAGCTTGAGAAAAGTAGATTTTAAGTAAGCCATTAGCAATTTAACATAGCTTCTGGATGTACGTAGGCTATAGTCAGTACTGTTAAATGTGGTTTCATTAGAGTGTCAGAGTTAACTACCTACCTTCCTTCCCTTACACTGAATTTGTATGCCATTAGTCTGTTGGTTGTAAAGACTAAATAGTAAGAGGGAGAGTAGTAGGACAGGTTGTGTCACATTGTGTTAATAAGTCTGTCTTTTCACTGTACCATTTGAAGATTTATACCTGCGTTCTGGCTTGGGCACTGGCACTCAGAAGACTGACTGATGCTGATTCCTTAGTGCTGCTAACAGTGCTGGAAGAATTAAAGCAGGGACGTACGGAGGAGTCCTGAAAGTACAGCTATGTAAAAACTGGCCTCCCTCACCTTTATTTAATTTTATTCTTAGTAACTCAGACTTCTGAATTGATACAGCAATACTGCTTCAATTCCTTTGTGCCATTCTGGTGATGCTAGAAAGCTGAAAATGCAGGTTAATCCTCCAGTAAAGTCTTGTTACTTGTGAATCTACATTTAAAAGGGGGGGAAAAAACCCGCTTTTTACTTATTTGCGTGTATCTTCAATTACTAAAAAACCCATATTGACTTTTTTCTGGCGCTCTTAATTTTTAATGTTAAAGGTTTAACACGTAAATTAGTGATTAAAATAATTCTCAGAGCAAAAACTTAAAATAGAATTAAATTTGAGTTAACATTAGTGATTTAAATTTAAAATTCATAATGGTTGAAACAAAACTACCTTAAAAGTAAGTATTATAAGAAAATACAAGCGTATCACCGAATCGGGATGTGTCTCATCAGTACTGAGCAGAGGGGAAGGATCACCTCCCTCGACCTGCTGGGCATGCTTTGCCTAATGCAGCCCCGCGCACTGTTTGTCTCTGCTGCGAGGGCACGGTGCTGGCTCATGTATGGTACGGTTCATTTCAAAGACGTTCAGATGTTAAGGTAAGAAATGCCTATAAAGCCATCTTAAATTGCATTGTGATGCTGGTGGGAAGGAGAGAAGAGTACTTAGAAACGTTTCTTAAAAAGCATGGTCCTCTCTTAGCTGAAATCGCACATACTATTACACATCGGCTATAACAGTACGGAGTATGGCATGATACTACTGTTCATTTCCACCACTTCATGTTCCATAACTTCGTATCTTTTCTTACTCTGGGGTTTAGAGTGCAATGCAAACTTGAACTGGAGTTCAAAAGGCTGGAATTGAGATAATTATAGTTATGCCTGTTTTACTGTGGTGTTACTCATACATAAGTATGTATGAGCTCCTTTTTAATATAAGGGTGTCTCTGGGAATAGATTTGGAGAGTGAGGCAAGAAGAGTCTGTGTTTAGAAAATAGAAAAAAAAGAAAAGTATCCCCCTCTCAATTTTAATTTACAGTTCTGTAACTAAAATTGCAGAATTAAGACATTTCATAAATTTCTTTCAGCAGTCTTAGGAATATAACCCATCATAGCAGCTCTTTCACCCTGGAAAAAATCTCTAGCTGTCTTCAAGTTAGTAACAGATGAGTAAAGATACGTAATAAATAATAGTATGGAAACTCTTCTTGTTTGAACATATTTTGCCAAAAGCACTGAATATAAAGTTGGGTGAGAGAAAGGAGTAACGTTTTCTGGGTACTACTGACATACTTTATGATGACTTAGTGGAACACCTTATGGCCAACTGTCTCCTTTACTCACAGATGCTCTAAAGCTGTCAGAGCTCCATTTCTTTCATAAAAGAAAGTCAAGAGCTAATTCATTGTTAATTGTTGAATGTTGCTTTCTATAGTATCTAGAGTCACCACAGGAGCCACTTGGCTTCCTTAGCCTGTGTGTAATGTGTTAAAAAAGTGGGAGACTCTGAAAACCTTAATATTTAAAGCACTACGACTTGATTTTGTACGTGGAGTGCTTGAACTAGGAAGGGTTTTTTTTCCCTTATGAAAACGTGTATTTCAGTTAAAACAAAAATGCAAGTAAACATTTTCTACAGTGTCTGGTTCAGGTTTGTGTTAGACTTGGTCAGTATCTTGTATATCAGCATGTGATTTTCATACCTAATTGAATTAGTAGAAGGCAGAATAACTAGTTCATCTTCCTGCATCTGACCAGTGAAAGAGCAATGATACAGCTGTTTCACCCAGAGAGTGTAAGGGCTGGGTCAGTGGTGACTGTTATCTTGTGTACAAGCATTTTACATATCCTGAAATCAAATTTGCAGACCATACAGCATTTCAGCTATACTTTGTATTTCATTAGATACGCAGATCCTCCCAAAATTACTTTTATCAGACTATTCAGAGCTCTTTCTGACATTGCTTTTGTGTGCTTTTCCAAAGCACGAGTAATCCAGAATTGTTAGTGATGTTGTCCTGGTATAGATCTGTTTCACATAAAGGAATATATTTTTAAAGTACTCTTCTCAGATTTAAATGCACTTTTGTTAAATGTCATAGGAAGGCAAATAGTTGTTTGTCTTCTGCCAGTCTTCTGAAGCAAGGAGGAAAACCTCCCCCAGTTATTTCAGTGATCTGTTCCACATAAGTTTCATCTGTATCTTCTTTGTTGGAAGAGTCAGTGGTTGGCATCAATTTGGATCAAAAGAACTGCAGTTAGGAAGGCCATGAGGAAGGTTCCATATTATTTCTCCAGAGCATTCTCACTACTGACTTGTTGTTTCTTGAGGCATGTAGCTCTATTGAGAAAGAAGTCTTCTGGGAACAAAAGTTTTATTTCTGAAGCCAGGTTTTTTATATCAATTTAAGTATTAAATGATTTGTATAGATACCATCTACACAATAATGTGGCTTATCGCAAGATATGTAGAAACTTTTGTATGTAAGTTGATTTAAAATCATATTATTATTTTAGATTTTGTAACTATATGCCCAGAAACTGATGATTTAAGTAGCATTAATATAATAAACCATCTTTGAATGAACTATTAACAGCACAAGTACATGCTAGTTTATGCATTTTCTTTAATAACCAATTTCATTCTAATCTGAATAGCAATAACATTTAGAATATTATTTAGATTTTTATGTAATCATCTACATGCATGTGCTGTTGGAGCTAAAAAATTAGTTTTGCAATATCCTTTAAGATAAGCATGAGTCAGCACCTGATAGTACACCTTACCAGATCGCTTTGCTTCTGAAGTGTTTCAGATTCTTTGACTGTAGGGAGTAGTCGTGTCTGACAGTGTTCTGTTATCCATCATGTTTGCATGGATTTGATTATCTTGTTTGCTTAAGAGGTCAGCAAAATGAACCAAAATATTGCTCTGTATATTATTAAAGACCATTACTATCAGTCATACTGTAAAAAGATGACATTACATGAAGGACTGCACGCAGAATGTAGATGATATGGCCACACTTGCAAGTGGTGCAGCACCCAACGATGTGTGTGCATGACATCTGGCTGTTTAGGTGCTGCCTGTTGGGTCATCTGGTGTTGCTTCTTGACTCTGTAACATGAACCACTGGGTTCTTTGCTGTGTTCGCTCTAGCGTGACTAATTCAAATGTTGGATGAGATGGCCTTTTTTTATTTTCTTCTGTATTTTTCCCTCTCGGCCTGAATGCTAGCCTGTGTTTCTCCAGCCAGAGCCAAGACAGTTTAGGCTGTGTGTTTTTCTGTGCACAACTTCAGGGTGTCACCCTTTTTTTCAGAAGACTTCAACATCAGAGTCTGAAGTCGGAGACTTCCCACATGTTACTGAGAATAATTATTGATCAAGATTCTTGACCAATTTTGATTGATCAGTTTCATTATTTTTTATTAGTTTTGTAAGCTTTTCAATAAATACTCGTGTAACTATAATTCTATTCCCTGCTGGTGATCCAGAGTTGGGTCAATTTCTGTGTTATCTGTACAGTATATTTGTGTTTGGAATTCCTTAACTTATAGTATGCTCTGTCAAATTTTGGCTACAGTTATAGTTGCTTAATTTCCACAAAAGCTTGATACTGACAACTTTCTTTTCAAAATACACCTCTCAAATACTTTCTGTGTTCATAGGTCAGACCATGTCACTCCTTTCTCCTAAGCTCTTGCTTGATTTCAGTGTCCTGTGTTTTAGCTTAAACTCTTGGGTGAAATTAGGAGGTGTTGAATTTTCAGTGTCTGAGTGTCACTATTTTTGTTTTTAAATATATCTGTAACTCCTCTTGAACCAAACTGTTGTTTCTAAGAGTCGTGTTAAATTCTCTCTCCACTCTTTGCAGTGCTTTCTAGGCACCCTGTTAGGCAAAGGACACTCTCCTGGTATAGACGCACCAGGCTCCATTCACTCTTTATTCTCTACCATCTTAAAATTACACCTGTATTTCATCCCCACAAGTAGACAGACTAACTTGAATTAGGAAACCATGGGGTTTGCTTTGCTTGCTGTCCTGGCCGCTTGGTTTGTTAAACCTCCTTTTTGTCCGCTTTAGCTAATGAATGTCTTTGTCTTGATATTTTAAGCATTGATGACGTGCAAAATACAAGAAAACACATATTACTGAAGTAAACCTTTGGTTACCATAGGGAAAAGTGGCCCTAGGATTAAGGGAGTAGAAAAGTGTCTGAAAACTATTTCCCATCTCATTTTGCATCGAGCAATGCTCAGTCAGACTGAAAGATCTGCCCCACAGCATCTCCATTCAGAATGATTGATAGTCATGGTGGTGGTGTGCTTGGTGAGGAATTCAGAATCTTGCAGCATCTTTACTAACATGTCATGGGTTGTTATCTTAAAATTGAATAGCAGTATTTTAAATGTTTTTATTTATTAGTAGGCAGTTAAGGTTTGTTTTCACGCTCAATTAAAGAGCTGCTGTTTTGGAACTACAGCAATGAGAAAAAGTTGTGTGAGCAAAGCAGAAGCAAAGCCACAGATGCTATAAAAATAACCGTGTGTGGAGGAAATTAATATTAGAACTACACATCTCAAATGTAGATGCATGATGATACAGAGACAATTTAAAAGAACATAATGCTTAGTTTAATGATTTATGAGACAATCAAATTCTAAGGAACAAATGTATGAAAATAGTTTAGCACATCAGCCTAAAAATAATGCAGTACAAAAGTAAAAGACAATGCACCTCAGCATTCTGTGCAGATTAGCTATGATTGCTAGGCCAGCCATGAAGAGAAAATATTTTAAGAGCAGTTCAATTAGTTTAATAGATACGTATAGATTTAAAGCATTTCTTGGAGAGATACATGATGAAATAAGACTGCAGGGTTTTTTTTGGTTTTAAATCTGTTTTAACTAAAAAATGCTTTCCCAAACCTCTGATATTTAGTTTAATTAAAAATACAAATCCTGGTTTTCATGGTATGTGAGGGAGAATTATTGTTTTATATTACAGTAATATGTTGCAATTATTATTGAAAACCTTATGTAATTCTTAGATTCAGGAGTAAATCATGGTTATCATGCAATAATTGAAAAATTGGTGATCACTTTTTTCCTGAAAGTAGCTTGAAGGGCTTACTTAAAAAACGTGTTTTATTTTAAAAATACTTTGCATCTGAACTGCTGAGGCCAATTTTTTGTTACATTTTATGTATAATTATGTATATCTGTAGAAAAGCCTTAAAAAGTTACCCTTTGTTTAATCTCATATGTAGCCCCTGTTTCATACTCGGCTGTTTTATAAAAGGGCAGATTTTTTTT
>NW_008796044.1:556189-566487 GCF_000699145.1 Aptenodytes forsteri | reverse complement strand
CCTGTTTCATACTCGGCTGTTTAATAAAGGGTCAGATCATATTTATGTGGTTAAATTGAACATAAATATAGACATTTCACACGATGTACCATGTAAATGTAAGCCTTTGTAGTTACAAGTTTTTGTAGCTGGAGAATTGTTTTAAAAGGCATGTAATTTATTAGCTATCAGTAGCTGCTTTATTGCCTTGCCGCGCTGCAGTAATAAATAAAAGAAAGTGAGCTGATTTTACAAATGGCACACAAGGTGCACATTTTGTGAAAAAAGTCTTTTTTTAAAGAATTGGCATTAAATCCTTTTTTTGTGATGACAAAGAGGCTAAGAGTGCAAACTGTATTTTCTGTTTATCGAAAACAGAGTCTCTTTTTCTCGAGGGCATTTTTTCCTATGATCATCAAGGGATTTCAAAAGCAATAAAGTGTGGAATCATTGTTCGACTTGAACAGTATTAAAACTTAGGTTTTAATTTCAGTGAAGTAATAAGATTTGAACCTGTCTCACATTACAGCACTGTAAGGCATTTAGCAATTGTATTTTAAAGGAGGTTTTTAAAATGCAGCTCACTTGTAAGCTAACTGTCTGTCTCGTAATTAATAGTTTCTCTTCAACAGAGGCTGTTGTGAATCATACTAAGAAATCTCAGTTTTGTTAATAACAAATTATGATAATTGTAAGGATGTTAATTCCTAATTAGTTTAAACCTACAATCTGTTTTGACCCTTTCTGAGATTGATTTTCAAATGAAGACAAAAAAGTAGAGATTGAGGGTTTCAGCATGATTTTCACCCTAGAATTAAAAAGAAATTATCCACATTTATCTGTAAATTTCAAGAAACTTCGAAGATTCCTTGGTTAAGGGCGTACGTCAGCTTCCTGCTAAGAACTGGTGAAGTGTTTAATCTGTAACCATACTTTATATCATTAATGCAATTCCTTTTTCAAAATTGTATGTTGAAGATAATTCTGCAGAGCGCTTCTCCTTTCTGTACCGACGCGGTGAACTCCAGGATACTGGAACCTACTGTGCACATTTTTGCACAGATATTCTCGAGGTTCAAAATGTGAATATTTCTTTGGGTTGGTTGATAAAATGTTGGCTGATGAGAGAATAGCAATCACTGTACACTGTAGCTGGAAATGAGCATGTGTGATTTTGGAGGAGGGAAAGTTTATAGACAGGTGCATGTTCGAAACAGCCATCAGTGCTTAACATTGGAGTGGTGAGCTATGACCTTCTGTGATGATTTTGAACGGTAACTGCCTCCATTAGCCATAAGGTTTGTTTCTTTATTTTAGTAGATGGCCTAGACTGTAAATATTAGAGGATCTAAAATAAATCAACATATTATCCTAAGGATACAAAACGTAAGAGCTATTTGTGGTTAGGAACCTTTGACAGATAGTTTGGATGAGGCAGATGATTGCCCGCCTCTCGTATCTGGCTTCCATTGCTGTGCCTGCAGGCAGTTTAGTGTTATAGTTGTATATTGATGTCAGGGTTACTACTGAGTGGCTAGCAATGACAGATGTCTATAATTACAGGCAATGCTTCCAGTATTTCAGAAGAGCCAGCCTATGTTGAACAATTACCTTATTTCTGGCTTGCCAAAGAGGGTTGTTCAGATAGCTAGTATTAGCTGTGGTGGCTGTAACACCTCTCCTTATGCCGTGGGATAAATGTGCAAAAGCACGCTCAGGTACAACCCCAGTGCAAAACCTTTTCAAAATATGTGATATCGCTAAATTTCGTATGCTTCAGGCTTGATCCTGAGAGATGCGGAACACCTGCAGCTATGTTAGTCAGTACAAAGACATAGTTTTTGATACAGAAATTTTAGAACTATAATAAGTAGCTATTATTTTTATTACTTGGTTTTAAGTGCCAAACTAATGTTGATGCTTTAGCATTGAGGTTTATTGCACATAAGCATGCTGAGTGGGCCACTCATTTAGATACAATTAAGCAACTCAATAAAATTAAACTGGACACTTTTAATAGTTACAGGGGCAAGTAAGAGTGTTGATTACTGCTACTGAAGTACCTATAATACTTTATCTTTTGGAGTTTTCTGACTGGCACAAATCTACTCTTGTAATCTGTACAGTATCGGTTTATTTCAATCATCAGAGGATTTTAAAAGCAGCATTTTTGGCTTCTTGTTAAGCAAATATCTGACTGCATATATGGCTTGAATCTCTGCAGTGCAGCGTATAGCTCTGATGGAAAGTGCAGCCCAGAACTGTGCTTCGAAAACTGAAAATCTTCCGGATGATGTTCAAAAAGTAATAGCTGTTAATAGTATTTCTCAGTTTTCACTATAATATTTGTGCTTTAAGCCCTGGAGGGGAACAAAAGAGACGGAGGAATTAAAAATCTCTAACAGTGCTTTACAAAAATGAAAGTCTAAATAAGACTTTTAAAGCTAAACACCTTTTTGACAATTGGGTAACTGAAGACGTAGCAGATAAACCAATTTCTTTTTTTTTTTTTTTCTTTTTCCCAGAGAATGCTTCTCATGCCGCATCAGTAGTAACAGCAGTTAGTTCATAGTAGGTCCCCCATAGTAGGTTTACCAGAATTGTAAATCTTTCTTTCAGGATTTTCAGAACACAGGAATTAAGAAAGGAAGGAAGGAAGGAAGAAAGAAAGAAGTAAATAAAAGCTGAAAGTCATTGAAATAGAGATCAATTTCCATTTCAGAACAGGTTTATTGCCAGCATCGTGTGGGCGCTCTATGGAGCAAGAGGTGGGGAGTTAACCCCTCCCACCCCCCAGACTCTTGTGAATTCTCTTGCTCCGTTGAGCTAGCGGGGAAGGGACTGGGGAAGAGGGCCTGGAAAACAGCCTTTGTGGGAACTGTTAATACCTCTTACTACCTGAACTTGTGATGACAGAGTATTTCAACAGACTGGGAAGGAAATAGCATCCATAACAATGACTCTGAGCCACACAGCAGATTTACCCTTTCCCCTACAACATTAGACTTTGTTGTAATAACACTACCCTAATTTTTAAATGTTATTTTACAGTAGGTCGCTTTCAATTGAGGATAACTTTATGCAGTATTTTAATTAAGCTAGGTTTATAGGTAAGGCGGTAGATAGTATATCATTTATATAATCAGTGTAGTTCCTCTGTTTGCTTACAAACACATGTAGCAGTGAATTGGAGAGTAGCCTACTTTTTATGTAGCGCAAAGCCCAACTTAACCTTCAGAGATCCTGTCTGAAACTAACTGAGGCGATTTCTCATGGCCTGTCTTGGAATTTTTTTCATTTAGGGAGCTAACTATTAAACAACAGATTAGCCCATTCTCTTGATTTAGACTCTGAGTTAAGGGTGTTTTGAGATCTTAGCTTTTTAAGACAGCTAGTCAGGGATGGAGGTTTTATGAGTGACCAAGGTTTTCCTCTGTTATGGAGAGGATAGAAAAGCCAAGGCTTTTTAAGCCCTTGTTTTGGTCAGGAGGTAAAGATGAACCATCTGGCACCCTGATATACTAATTAGGGGATTCAGTTCAGATTTTCAGAAGTTGTCTGTGGGATTTAGAAGCTAGATTTCTGCTGTGTTGTAATGGAGCTTTTAAGTGCTGAAAATGCAAAATACCTGATTTTGACTTAAAAAGCAGTGGAAATAACTAAATGTGTCGTGGCACTTGACACCGAGAAAGAAACTCGTGATTAGTGTGGAGTTTTAGTGGGTGACGCAGAGGGGTAGGACGGCAGCTTCAGAAATTTGCTGTAGTTGCCCCTGCATTGTGTGAATTCCCAAACAGACAATGGGGAAGGAGGTTCTCTCCTCGACCTGCCACGTGTGCTCCAGCCCAGCTACTCCAGGCTGGGATGTAGCAGCTGTCCCCGCTCGGCTTCTGTCAGGTTGGGGTAAATATGGTTAAGGTCTGGTTTTGCCCTCAATGTTCATGACAAAATACTTTAATGTTGCAGTGATAGTTCTCTGCAGCAAGGCCTGGAGAGCTTCAAGGAAGTTATAATATCTTAAGCATTTACGCTGTGCCTACGGGTAATAACTTTACTATAATTTTCTGAAGATTCATTATGCAAAATCTTAATTCATTATAATAGCCCTTATGAAACATATAGAAACCAACATTTTCTTGTGTTTTCTTATTTGCACAGTGTGAGAGATTCATTGCTCTGTTTTAATTTGTTTCATGGGGTGCGTTTGAGTACATTCCATACAGTGCTGTTATTGAATTTCTGTGACTGTCATTATATAGCCATACAACCTTTAGGAACTCATATTCTGAGCTTCCCAGTTCTGTAATATGCTTCACATTTAAGAATTGACATAATTAGCTTCTTCAGAGTTATAATGATAGTACCAAAAAGAGAAGACCTCAAAAGACAAAGCAAAGTTAAACATATCTAGGGCCAAAGAGTAGAGAAGTCAGGGAAATAAAGTTTTAGTGTCATTACTGTATTATTTCTCTGTTTTCTTGGACCATATTTACATACAAGTGCTTTGCTTTATAAAACATTGCTTCCACAATTTTATTTTCTCGTCCTTTTGAAACGCAGCAGGTACAGTTCAGGTAGTTGGGAAGTATACAGTTACGTAATTTGAACCACTGATAAATCTGCTAGATCATAAAAAATTCCCTGGCAACCAGAGCTTGTGAACCTGCTGTCTTCCTTAAACATCCTGATTCCACTGAGGTGGTTTTAACGGTACAAACAGGGCAAAAGAAAAGGATCTCTGGATCCCTTGTCTTCACGCTTGCTTTAATATGTTTGAAATTGTTACTGATTATTATTGAAGGTGTTTTGCTGGTCTCTTCTTTCTCTTTGCTGTCGTGACCATTGCTGTCACCTTTGAATATAGCAATGCCACACGGGTATTGGTGGCAATGGTGGTATCGGCCCGAGCTTGCTTTAAGGACCTCGAGTACGTACTTGTACCTGTGAAGCTCATTGAACATTGCAGCCTGATGTTATCGCTTCTGCGGATTTTCCACTTACGTTCATAACTGTTGTAAGCATGAGATGGCGATGGTGGGATATTAGTTAAGCTTACATTTTTGGCAATATCATGGCATGATCGTTTAGTGTTGTATGTTGATGCAGGATTTGTTTAGGAAGTTATAAATCCTGCAGTTGTAAGGATTTGGGAATGATTGTGTAAAGGTTTTCCAGAAGTCTTAAAGTGGGTGTTTCCTACTGAAAGTTAATTATCCTGCTCCTCACGTGAAGCGTCTGGAGGGAACTAAAAACATAAGCCTTGGGGTTTTTTTCGTGCTGGAAGAAGGAAGGGGAGGTCTCAAAGGGAGGAAGCCCAGCGGGTGTGTGGCTGTGAGGTCCCCCAGGCCCCCCCCCAGGCCCTGTGCTGCCTTTACCTTCATGGCTCCGTGATGGGAACCAAGCTGAAGATGAGATCACTTCCACATGCGATTCCACATCCTTTTATGACCCCTTTCAACAGTATTTTTCTCCGCCTTTTGAATATGTAGCACGCTCTTTGTTGTTGAAGTGTTTTTTATTATTATACGTTCAAAATGCTTTATCATTAATTTTTTATAGTGCTTAAAAGTCTAAGAGCGTTTCATTGTTGTGGTTGGGGGTTGTTTGCTTTTCTGTTTTTACATGCTAAGAGTGTGTGTCTGTTTTGAAAATGATTTTGAAGAAGGTGTTTAAAATATCACATTTATTTTAGCTTACAATTTGTCACATTACGGAACGGGTAGTAGTTTTTATTACAAGCACTGTATTCATGCTGACTTGAAATGACCCTGTCACATGTGAAAACAAATCAGATTGTTGCTGTTAATGAGCTTTTCAATTTACTATTCAGTGGATCAGATAAGTGGATTTAAGAGGTAATGATCCTGCTTAGCACTCAAGCTTGGCTGTCAGATCCTAGTAGTTGTGGGAAATCCCCAGGGACAAAAGCGTTGACACAGTTCTTGATGGGATAATGGGAATCAAAGCTAATGGATGATAAAAGGAGTAGTAAGAGTTACAAGGATAATTGTGGATTAAAGCACTGCTCTTTGTCAACACTGACTGCTGTTTTAGTATTTTATTTGTTAAACTCTGATGTGGGGAGAGCCTAGTTTGACAACAGAGCACAATGCTACGCGCTCACACTCCCTTTCTCCCACTGGTTTCCCGTGGCAGAAAGGAAAGATCTTAACATAAATGTGTTTGCTGATATGTTTACATTCTTCGCTATCTCTTTTACTCTTTTCCTCATATCTAATACAGAAATTCTTAAACTTTGATAAAATTGCAGCTGCTATAGCATTTCAGCAGTGCACTATTTAGAGAGATTTTTTTTTAAATTAGAAGATACTCTTTTTATATTTGAATATATTACTGTTGCTATGTTTAATTACTGTCAATAACTTCACATTTACAGTCTGAACATAATATTTTGCAACGTTTGAAGGATTGTATTGTATATTACAAATTTTTTCATATTTTGATTGTCCTTTCACTAGTGATTTTGTCCCAATAAATTACATTCATACAATTATTAAAGGGTAAGTTAGCTTACAAGTTAAGTTATCCTTGATCTTGGTGCCATTTCTGGTTAGAGCTGCAAGTTTATTTCCTCATGCTTTTATTATGCTTGGATTTAAAACTAAAGTCTTTGGGACATGAAAATACAATTTTTATTATGTTATTTATCATTTGTATTATTATTATTGACTTCCTCAGAGGTAGAATACCACTGGTTTGGTTTTTAAGTAAAGTCGTGGGATTACATCACTAGCAGAAAGGAAGCTGGTACGGGCAAGTTTAGGTACAATAGCAGAAGTATTGAGTTCGCTAAAGTCCATTGGTATTTGTGTGGAATACGTAATGTCAGCGAACAAAATTGACAGCTAGATGGCACCAGGCTTTCACCGCTGGGTAACCGGGGCTGCATGTGCTGTGCTGTGCTTGGAGCTCTCATTTCAGACCTTAGTGACACTTGACTTGATCACATCATATGGAAGAATTACATATAACCCATAATACTTGGTTTAGTGTCACTAAAGGTTAAAATGACTGAAATGAAATGTACTGACTGGTAGATCTGCGTTTAGCCCAGTCGTAAGCAAATAGCAGAGTTACTTGAGCTCAGGGTAAAGTGAGTTGGCAGAGGATTGTAAAGAAATTTTGCAGTACATGTCTCCCGTCTGAAGTTGCTTTAACCCAACTAAACGTTTTTATCCAAACTAAATGGTAGGCTACTAAAACTACCAGAAAATTTTATGAAGATTACACAGTAGGGAAAAGACATACTTGATGTGTCCTGTCTGTTTGTTACTGCATCATAACAGCAGTTTGATCTGATAGGTAGGGTGCCGGGAAAACTTGACTGGTAGTGTATGTCTTGGATCTGAAATAAAGGGGAAAAGTATACAACTACAAGTTACTTGGTTGCCAAAGCCTTTGTTCCCCCTTCGAGAACACAAAAATGAATGTCTGAAGAGTACCTAATTTACCAGATGTTATGACTGGCAGTGCAAGAACTTGCAAATGCAAGCTAAAGGACAGCGTTGAATCACATCCCGCTGTCCTCAGAAGAATGTTTTCTCCATCCCTTTGCAATTTTTTATGATAAAACAGGTTTTTTGAATAGAGACTGTATTGTTCTGTGAACAACAAAGTGAGTTTAATGTGGAAAATTTACATCTCCTTTGTGGGAAGAAATGTATGCAAGCCTATCAGTCCCAAATTCACAAAACACTATCGGAGAGTGTATAAGACATTTCTTATAAATGCCTCGGCTAGGTTGATGGACAGGCATTTGTGCCTGTACTTTTCTCACGCAAAGTCAAAATAGAGAAGGTTTTAGAATAAATGAAAATGTTGGTACTTGTAAATGTCTGTAATGTGTTACTGTTGAAATGTTTATTTCCAGGTGTATGCCCGAATGTCAGAAGTCTTAGGAATAACAGACGACAACCATGTTCTGGAAACATTTATGACAAAAATGTGAGTTTGTGCTTGGGTTCTATTCTGTATGTATTTTGTTTTGTCTTTAATAAAATCCGAGTTTTATTTTGTCGTTAAGTTTGCTCTTAGCTAGAAAAGAAGTAAAGGATAACCATTTTCAGAAGCACACGTATCTTACTTTTGAAGGTACTGCAGGCCCCTAAACAAACACTTGCAGGTAGGTATGTCCTCCACAGTGCTTGCATTGCCCCTGAAAATGGCTTATGGGAGAATAGAGCTGAGATTTCATAGACTCTTGTTCAGTGACAGCCTGGCATAAGCAGTTCCCACCCTTCCCCACTTCCCATTCCTGGCACCCTCAGATGTCAGTGGAATTGCCTGTAAAGCTTCATGGTAATGAAGTTCAGTGCAGAACTGACCAAGTTAAACTAATCTTTCTTTGTTTTGGGGAGGCTCTTTTGGATTGCTTTTTGGCAAGATCTGGCAAAAATTCGCTCTTAAAAATACAGATTCACAGTGGAGGATTTTAAGGCCTCATACTGACAGAGACAAGGGGAATTATTATCTGCTGTCTCCTCATCTCTGGCATTTGGCAGAATTAAGATGGTGTGTTATTCTGGCAGATAAGCGTTGCAATACTTTCTCTTAAGAATAATCCTAGAAAATTACTCTGGAGAAGCTACCTTTTTCTCATGCCTCTGCTGCAGCCGCTTTCCTTGGGTGCCAGCAAAACTGCCAGGATTTTGTCTTTTATTACTTATGTCCTTCATGAAATTTGATAGTTTCTCCTGACTGAAAAAGAGTTTCATCTAAAATCAGTTTTGCTCTTAAAGCAAAACAAAATGGTCCCTCTGAAAAATTGTGAATATCCACTAAAAAAATCTGGGAGTCCCCAGGAGACAATGAGTTCTGTGTGTGCCTGGAGAAAGAGAAACAAGTACCTTCTCTCTTTATTCTGCGGTGAGGAAGATTCTGCATCCTGTCATTTACTTCGTGTCCTCTAAATCTGACTTATAAGACCTGTAAATACTTTCAGTAGACTTTGACCTACTAGAGAAACATCTCTACTGATGTTGCGAGGTTAGCCGTGACCTGTTCGGACAGTATTAAACATGGCTTGTCTTTTGTTACCATGACTACCAACCTTGAGAAATAGTAGCAATTAAGACAAGGTCATTTTCTAATATGACTTAACTTTTCTGTGAAAAACAAGGCATAAACGCTTTGCTTCCACGAAACCAGAAGCCGAGTGTTACATCTTGCCTTAGGATAACAGTAGTAGCCATCAAACCTTGATATTTATCTGGAGTATGCTTTGAAGACAGGAAAATGGAGGGTGATGAATGGAAAAATATTGATGGATACTTATTGTACAGTTTCTGGAAGCAGTCCATGTCATGGTACTAGACAGCTAGGCTTCATGTTGTTGTTTCAAACTACAGTGAAACTTGAACCACTGAGGAAAAAGGGAGGAAAGAGGACTGTTGTTTGGAGACCAGATGCATCAGTTTGCTTCTCTTTTTCTACTTGTTGCTGCCATTGAGATGAAATCTCTGCTGCCTTTGCCAATTGAGGAAATAACAGTATATCATTGTAACAAGTTGTATGATAAGTACTACATGTGTTTAGGTTGGATAGGGCTGTATTTGCACAAGTATTGTAAATTAAGAAAAAAACATAGGGTTTTAATGTTACATGGAAGATTTTTAAAAGAAAACTAGGTACGTAAAAAGCAAAAATCAGTGCTGCTTTTTAGGTTACACGCTCTATATTTTCTCTTTCCTCATGGCTTACTGTATTTTCCTAAAAACATGAATTGTTCATTGATTAGATTGAAGATCAATTTCATTTTACAGAATGGATATTACAGCTTGAAATGGACAATTCAGTCAGTAGCTTTATAAGAGTTAGCTCTGAAACCGCTGTGTAAACACATTCATGTTTATGTCAATTAAAATAAACGAGCTTCTCCCCAGTGATAGCATGCCAATTGGAAAATCTGGGTGTGAAACCATAACATACTGATATATAATCCAAAAACTAGGGTCTGATGGGGCAATCCAGTCTGGCAGCATTTCTGATGCTCTGTTACTGAGAATAATTGTAGCACATTTGTAACAGCAGTGGGCAGGATACATGACTGTGAGACCATTCACCTTTTTCTCTTGTGGATGTAGTCAGTATTTTTAACCACACTGTTATTTTAGAAAGCCACTAGTCTACTGTTCTGCCTTACCCTACAGATCCATTTTTTTCTTTAAGTAGGTGAAATTTGTCATATATTACTCCTTAACATTAGGTTAAAAGGAAACGCTAGGGAATTTTTAGTGTGCACTTTCTTAGAATCATAGAATCATTAAGGTTGGAAGAGACCTCTAAGATCATCGAGTCCA
>NW_008796044.1:499111-553178 GCF_000699145.1 Aptenodytes forsteri | reverse complement strand
CTAAGCCCAAGACGGCCTCCGACCACCACATCTCCCACCAGTCCTTCTCTGTTAGTAAACAGCAGGTCGAGCGAGGCACCTCCCCTGGTAGGCTCACTTACCAGCTGTGTCAGGAAGTTGTCTTCCACATACTCCAGAAACCTCCTAGACTGCTTCCTCTCTGCCGTGTTGTATTTCCAGCAGACATCCGGGAAGTTGAAGTCCCCAACGAGAACAAGGGCTAGCGATTGAGAGACTTGTGCCAGCCGCTTGTAGAACGCTTCATCTGCCCCCTCATCCTGGTTGGGTGGTCTATAACAGACTCCCAGCAGGATATCTGCCTCGTTGGCCTTCCCCCTCATCCTTACCCATAAACACTCAACCGTATCATCATCACAGTCGTTGAGCTCTATACAATCGAATAATTCTTCTTAAAGAATTATTCTTGTTAAAGAATTCTTGTTAAAGAATTTGAATTCTTGTTAAAGCGGTGGTATTCTCATATAGTAACTGTACAACAGTGTTTGAGACTGTATAGTTTCTGTTTTGTTAATGCTGAGCATTATGTGAAATAGAGGAGTTATGCTTGAAAGAATGTTGTTGCCTGGCTAATGGCAACCAGTCTTTCAAATCAGAAAGTGTTGGAGGAAGTACCTTATTGTAATCTGCCATTAGCGCTGTGGGATGATCCAAAGACAATGTCAGGTTTTTTCCTTCCACTTTGCCATTAAAGAATCCAATGAAGGATGCATGCAGGAAGCATTTTATACTTGGTGTGAAAAGTAAACATAGCAATTGAATTTATGGTAGTCAAACAAGTTGTAGTCTACCAGGACATACTAATTTTTCTTTTTTGTTCCGCTGTTAGAGACTTAACCTCTTTTTGTGATAACTTACTGGTTGACACATGGAGTTTGTAGTTTCCTGAAGTCCGATCTGAGCTCAGTAATGTTTAGATGGATAAATGGTGGTTTTCTTTGATTTCTTGAGATTTTGAACACATTTTGTATTGAGCTGTTTTTTTCCCGATCTCTCTGTTTTCAGTAGTTCACTTTTGTGTATGTAGCTTTAATCTGTTCTTTTGAATTCATTAGTAGCAGCTTTGCAGTGAAGGATTGGTGATCAAACTCAGTGAGTTCTTTCATTAACAGAAAACAATTTGAAATACGTATGTCATAGCTACTAGTAGCTGCAGTAGCCACTGTTCAGTTTATGGATTAAAGGCTGTATGAAATAGATATTCTTCAAAGTACAGAAATATTTTGAGATTTGTCAATGTAATAGGTGTCCTTTAGACCTTCTGACTGTAGTTTAAAGTACTACTGTCACATCAGGTCCTAGACCTTTTATCACCTTTTTATTGGAAGTTAATGAATGTGCCTTTTACGGAATTCCTGTTAAACCATTTCTGAAGGGATGGAGTTTTACGTAGTCAGAATATCCATTAATGGCTGTATTTTCATCACAATCTTACCAGAAATTTTATAGGATAGTTCTTTTAGCATGCACTGTCTTTGCTTGCTTTGACCATCACCTTATAGGGTGTATGTGTGAAAGGGGAAAGGCCAACTGAAAAAATACCTAATCTCAAATGAAATTTTTCTAATATGCAAGGCATGTTAAGTCTTCTCAGCTGTGTTCAGCATTGTAGCAACAGTAGAGTAGGTTCAAGGAGGGATAAGCTGGGAGGAGTTATGAGAGTGTGAAGACAGGCAAGAAGGAGCAATGGGATTTTGAAGGAGCTACTAGGATTGCAGTGGATAACAGGATTCTGGAGAAGGACTATGACTTAAGGTCCAGGCTGTCTCCTTAGACTTTCTTCTTCTTCTTAGCCTGTTGCCCTGAGGTACTGTTTGTCAAAGACACAGGCTATTCCTCCGTCTCTATGGAATTCTCTATCCTTGTTGCTCCTACTGCCTCCCAAAATAGCCCTTTCACATGTTCTTATGCCTCTTGGCCTACTGGAAAGTGGATCAAGGCCAGGACTCTTAAGGCAAGGAATGAGGCACTGTACCCAAAACCAATAGTAGTCCTCTCCTTCCACTGGTCATCCCTTTGAGCAGTAGCTACCTACCTGCCCTGATCCTTCCCTGTATAGGTAAGAGGCAAGGAAGTATTTAGACTGGAGTAGTTCTAGTTCCATCTGCTCCTTGAGCCTGTCCTGGGCATTTGGCCAAAAGTGTCTTGTATTTATTTTTGCTGCAAACACCTTTTCTTTTCTTCACTTATTCTTTGTGAGCCTTTTCTGGTTCCTTTCAATTATTATCAAATTCATGCGGAAGTAATTTATCATGAGGTAGATTTATAAAATATTTGTCCAAATATGTAGTATTTTTGGTCATGATAAAATAGCTGAAACATGAATGAAAGATGCATATCCAAACATTGCTGTTGGATGTTTTTTGCCTTTTTTTTTTTCTGCTGTAATGATTTTCACTATGGTGGATGCACATATACATACATATAAATGGAGAGATTTTCCATGTGACAATGTTTAAGTAATACATAAGTATAAAAAGTCTGGATCTCTGAATATTTTTCTGAACACTCATACTGGTATGACTCCATGAATCATAGCAAACTAAAACTTGGCACTTTTGTTCACGACAGAATGTGCATTTTTGTAACTATTCACCTTTGTCCAGCTCTAATGAAAAGTACATATCCAGTCACTGTCATTGAGCCATAGAGAGCTTTCATTGTAAATGATGATAATCTACAAGAAATAATTAAAACATGACTGTACAGCGCTTTCTTGCCAACAAATTGCTATCTTCGTTATTACTGAAACTTAAGTACCATATAAGGAAGAGATTTTCAAAGTCTTTTTAGAGGATTTGCATGCCTGTTTTTCTTGCACTTTAATGGAAATTGGATAGCAGACACCTTAAGCAACTTTGAAAGTTTTGTTTAAAATGTATGGGGTTTTTTTACCTTTATGATTTTTTATAATGGAAGTATATTTGTAATATCCTTAACTTCAGACCAAGACTATTCCTAAATTTACATGGTACCCAAACTTGCTGATTTGCAGCAGTTGTCATCTCTTCTGGCTGGTAGCTACTTACCTTTTGCAACTGCTTCTTTGTCATATTACCAAATCTCCTGTGCATGTGAGGTACAGTAACCTATGTGTGTGCAGGTAGTATAGCATTCCTGGGATTCCTCAGCTTTACTGTGATAACATACCTGCCCGTTACATTTCAGAGAAGGGGTTCAAGGCCTCCTGGAAAGAGGATGGATGAATTCTTTGGGCACTTACAAATGGCCTGTAAGCAATATTTGAGCACCTTGGCATGCAATGGTAAACGGAGAAGGTACCCACCATCCATGTGACCAAATGGATTTTCTCTCTTTGTACAGTATATACTCACACTTCAGCACTCCCTTTTCTGTGCTGACTACGCTTTGCTTTTGCTTTTCTACCTTGCATCCCTGATTCTGTCTCCTCTAATATTTTTGTTTTTAAATTGCACCACATGTTTTCCAGCTCTCTTGTAAGCTGGGCATTCCACCCCTATGCTCCAGCAGTATCATCTCCCATCCGCTACTGCCATAAGAACTGCTACATCTTGTATGAAGGGTTGTCCTTTGCTGTGCACCAGACGCAACTTTTAAGAGCAGTGATACAGTCCATGTGTCTGAAAAGGTCTTTCTCCAAATCTTAACCTGAGGACAGGAAATTAAGGACACTAGAATGGGTTTTTTGGGGAAAAAAAAGTCATGAAATGGATTTAAGAGCCTGGAAGAGGCTATCCTTGCCTTGATTCTTTCCCTGCCCAAATATCATAATGACTTGATACATGCAAAGATTTTGATTCTTCTGTGGATGATATGGTAACCCTTTTCCCAGAGAATTGGAAATCGGCGTATACAGTCATTATTTACCTTCCCCTTCTAGATTTTAGGTTAAAAATACAAAGCCTCTGAAAAGAATACTTTTAAGTCTCACTGTATTAAGGGAAGAGATGTTTGGTGTGCTGATGGAACTGCATTAGTAAGCAGTTGTGGTGACAAAGTCTCATAGCAAGCTGGAGGGTTCGGAGGATGGAAAGTTGGGAAGCTTCTTTGGTGCAGCTTTTAGAAGCTAAGGTATTATTCTTGTCTTCTTACTAAAGGCAAACTAAAAGCAAATATTTGAAAGTGTACTGGATTCTTAATGCTGTTTCATTTAAATTTTTTGAATTCTCATAGCTTTTCAGCATGGATCAGTGTTACTGTTGCTCTCTTGGTTTTGTGTGTGTGTGTGTAGTTCAGTATTTTGATAATAGTATTGTTACCAAAACTGGAAATACTCTACCGTTTTTTATTTCCATTTTTTGGTACTTGTCTTTAAAATGTGTTCAGTGCTCATCTACCATAGATGTTTTGGTGAATTTGGCATTGGCGTAGCTTTTGATGAAGCTCTTATTTTCTGTGACTCATCTGAAACTTTGATTGGTTCCTTTGACTCTGTTTCATTTAGTTCATATTTTAAATCAATAAGCCACTTGAGAGAGAAAGCGGCAAGGACACCAGCACTTGGATTTAAGCGCTGTCTTGCCGTGATTTCTCTGAGAGCTGTAAATTTTTCTCCTCTTTCATTCCTCAGCTTCTGTTCCTTACATAGTGGAAAACTGCTTTTTATATTATGAGATTCCTCTCTAGATCTTTACAAATTTTCTCAGATACTTACAATGTTTTGCAAATGTTTCTTAAAATACTACGTTTCATGTGTCTTTCATCTTGCCTGATATTGATAAGGCAGAAACAGAAATGGGAATTGCTGCAACTATAATTGAAATTTTTCAGCCTCTGTTCACTCACGAGTACTTTCTAGCTTTTATATTATTACTCCATCTTTCAGCATCCAAATACAACCATGAACTCAAAGAATAGATGTATACAAAAGTACCCTGAACGCTGGATGAAGAGCCTTCCTTATACAGTTTTAATTTTCTCTTCAAGCTGTCACTGTGACTTCTTGGTTTTCTTTAAATGTCTTACATCTGGCTACTGAAGGACAAAGATTTTGCTCTTTTGCAAAATAGCCTTTTTATGATTTTGATATTGATGTCAAATCTGGATAGTCCAAATTCATTTTTATTGCTTTGTATGGTATATACTTGTTAAGGATTTAGTGCAACTATAAACATCTCCAGAACTCCCCATAGTGGGGATAAACTGTGAATTATGGACTTGCTAGAATGGGCTATTTCTTTAAGGCAATCTGAACCTCTGTAGCTCTTCATAGGGTTTTTATAAAGTAAATCAATGTTTGTTTGTAAATCTAAATTGAGGAATACTGCTTTGGTAATTGCATTGTTATTTGCCTTTTCCTGAGCAAATAATACTAAACAGTTAGATGCTTTAAACTGCATTCTTGAGTTTATAACTTCCTGAAAAAGATTTAGTTTATGTGGTGTAGTACATTCCTTAGCCTGTGAATATGTAAAAGCAATAATCAGTGCTGATTTTAAGGCATTTAACTTCTCTTCTTCAAATTCTATATTCCCAAAATTGAAATCCTATTGCCTCACGGTATAAATAGCTGGTACTGATTATACCTCTTACGTCGTAGTCTTTCATCAATAGATCTGGCAGCTTAAAGTCAGAATCTTTATGCATATTCTACAAACAAGGAAACTGAGGCATACAAATCTGAAATTACTTGTTCTTGATCACCTGGCAGTTTGAGATACACCCTAGGAATTTGATACCACGATCAGGAGTAGGTGCAGGGCTTCTGAGCCAAGAAAGCGTGCTGCCTTTTTATTTGAATGGGCTATGTTTCAAAAGGCTGTGATTGCCTGTTTTTATTTCTCCAGATGAATCCAATACCAGAAACTCCGCTGTGAATCTTTCATGCAGCATTATCTCCCTGTCTGGAGGAAGGGGGCATTCGACTTTCTTTTGGGTTTTTGAGCAATTGAGGGTGATGGTGGATGTCCCCGAAGAGTAGGGCGCACAGTACTTGCCTTCAAAAAAGGGAACTAAGAGGAAGCAACTTGTTATAGGCTGATCAGCCCAACTTGGATTCTCAAAGGAGTACTAGAAAGAGTTACTAGTAGTCAGTGTATAATTAAGTGATTGCATTTGGGCTACTTGGAGGAGGGGGGAGTAACTTCTTCTTGGACTCACTGGCTGGAGTTTATAACAGAAACAGTAAGTATCAGACTTTCGGACTTCAATGAGATTGTTGACACTGGCCTACGTGACATTCCCATAAGAAAGCTAGGAAATAACAGACTACAAGATCAGTGACTCTTAACTTATTGTTGTAACCACTCCTCGTTTGAAAAAAATTATGTTCCTCCACTTTACTGGCTTCAATTTAGCCCTTTCACCTGAAGGTTAATGCCACCTCTTCACTTCCTAATAAATCTAGTAGGTGAACACAACAGATTCCATCCCAAGTCACTTAGGGGTCTTTGCACTGACCTGCACACAGTACAGAAGCTGTAGAGGGTCCTGACTCTGTGCTCCATGACTCTTGCTTATCCTATTGGAAGGTAGTAGAGCAAGTCATCATCGCCTGGTGTTAGCTGCATGATTTCACTGAAAGGCTAACTATAAGAGTTTGCTGTCAAAAATGGTAAGTTGTTTTATGTGGTGTTCCCCAAGGACTGATAATAGGTTTAGTGTTATCCTATATCATAATTTATGCATTGGTTCATTAATCAGAGTATGCTTCCTAAATGCCTATGTCTGAGAGGGGTTGCAATTAGGGAAATGCAGTATCCCCTATGTATCTTGACTTTAGTTAAGTGTTTGGCGTAGGGAAGAGGAAAAATAGGGATTAGTATAAGAACTGCAAGGTAGAGTTTCAGTGGGAGTTGGGTATATTGGTAGCTCTGTGAATTGGCCCTTAGTTTTTCTGTGCCCCATTTCTCCTATGGAAATTTTCATAGAGAATTTATAGCGATTTGTTTTTATCTTGTGAAGAATTGGGCAGATAAATACTACAGAAGTTAAGTGGCCAGATATTGTGTTGAAAAGTGAGTAAGATAGATATAAGTAGGGGTGAGCTTCAAATAATTTATTTCATTATGACAGATGATGGATTTTTTTAAAATGAATGTATTTGTTACAATATTACAAAAATGTTTGAATCCCTTGTTCAAGAAAAAGACATGGCATGTTCTTATAGCATTTTCTGTCTCATAAATGGAAAATCCTAAGACATATCACAGAAAGATGTTCGTAGTATAATGCACTACTACTATGAGCTTCTGTACTGCACTTCTCAAAAAGAGGAAAATGTGTTATAAAATCTCACCCTCTTGTTTTGTTTTGTTTATTCTAGTGTTACAAATCTTAAATACCGGGGAAGATGTGAGCCCGTGATTTCAAGAACTCTTCAGTTTCTAAATGACCTTTCTGTTGGATATCCTTTTTACTGTATATGCCATAACATATTATTTGAAAATAATTAGGTAAAAATTAATGAGACTTTTGCTGTTTAGTATGCCACATTTTTAAACCAATAAGGGTATTAATATTTATTCATCTTGGTTTATCTTTTTCTATGTATAGTTTTTAAAAGGTGCACTCATTTCCACCAACTTCTTATCAACAAAAGAGAAATCGTACAACTAGTTGCTTATGGTCATCTGTCCCATTCCTAATCTTGAAGTCAATACCATTGATGAGTTCAACAATATTGAGAACAGGATTGATTCTGCTAGCAGTTGAGAACAGGATTGGTTCTACTCTGAGGATGAGTTAACTAAGATATGAAGCATGAGTTAGATTTTTAAACACAAGCCTCTTCATGTTTTATCATTGCCTGATTCTAAGTTCCTCACTGTGTCAGTGTCATCATTACTACTGATAAAAGAGCCATGACTTTACATGTGGATTTTTGTCTGCGTTCAAGTATTTTTGTGAAATTCTTACCCAAATCATGGATGCTAACTTGCTATCTGTTGCAAACCTATTGTATCTTGTTCTAATACTCAGTTACTTATCGTAAGTTGGAGAAGAATGTCTGCTCTTTGAATTTGCAGTCAATTGATCAGGAAGAGTTTAAAAAAAAGTAGTAGCTGTTTTTGATGTGACACAGTCTTTAAAGGCATACGACAGATAATCAACCACCAGAGCTCATGAAAACATTCAACATTGAAATCCATCGCTATTTTAAAATAAAAACAACTTTTCAGTAATTTTCTAGAGGAGATTGTTAGACAAGCAGAGGGGAAGGCACCTGGACTATGACAATTGGCATAATTTTATTTCTCCATAGAACTCTAATCGTGTAAGAAGAATTTTAATATATTTCCTTGGGTTGAAAGATGAGTGTCGGTTTCCACATTCCATAAGTGAATTTTGTTTAATGAAAATCATACAATGTGTACTTCTAAAAGTTTACTTGAAATACCATTAGGCAGCTAACTTTTAATGAAAATCATACAATGTGTACTTCTATATGTTTCCTTGAAATACCATTAGGCAGCTAACTCGATATTTTAAATATGCAGGTGTTTATGTTCTCATGGCATCACAGAAATAGGACTGGAAAGGACTTGAAAGTGAAACATTACTAAGGAATTTGACAAAAACAGAAGGGGAGACATTTATTTCATTAATAAGATTTATGACGAGTCTAATGAGCACTCTCCACTTTTATACGATATACTTATTGCTTCAGTAGGTTTCAAAATAACCAAGAAATTTAACATGGTGCACCTGACTTAAAGTGCTTGCTTGTTTATGTATGTATGTATACTTGCTGAAATAATCAGCCTCATATTACCGCTAAAGCCAACAAGCATCTAGCATTTCATATTGTCTTCTGGAGGCTTTCAAAGGCATGTATTCACATGGTAGCTCTCAAAAATGAGGGTCAGTATAAACTATTGGTGCAAATAATACTTTTCCAAGGCTGAAATGTCTGGATAGTTTTAGTTTTCGAATTACTCAAATTATATTTGCAATAAATGAGTTTCTGCTCATGAAATAGCTCTAATAATATCAGGACCTAGAAAGGATGGAAAAGTAGATATTTAATAACCTAAGTTATCCTGAAGAGCAGAAGTGTGATGAAATTGTGGGGTTTTTTCTTTGCAGAAACTTGCTAACTGTTGCAAGAGCAGTTTCAGACCCCTGTGCATAATCAGGATGTAAAGCAGCACTGCCTTCATAAAGATACATCTTAAACATCAATGTGAAATTTTTAAAGACTAGTAAAAAGAGAGATTAACTAAAAACATAAGTACCAAAAATTTATTCAATTACTTTTCAATGGAAATACTTCAAACAAAAATTCTGAGAACAGTAGCTTTTCTGCTTAGATGGGTGGGGTTGTACAAAGACGGCTTTGATGCTGGTTCACTTCACCGTGATGTTGTATTAGTTAAGTTTAAAATTGTGTTCCCTGGCAAACCATAAAAGATTTCAAAAGTATTAGACACCCACTTTTGTGCTGGAATTTAATATGCAACTTTTTATTGGAAAATAATCGTCCTTGTCTGGCAAAATCCACCATGCAATATTTCTGTTAGTAGGCATAATGCAATAAAGACAGGGAGGGCTATTTATCACTACAAATTTTGAGGATTTCAGGATTCTTTTTATTATTTTAATATATTTCTTTGGTATTAAATCAGAAATGTGATAAATTACACCTGTCGAGGCTGTTTTTCCTTTTTCCCAGAAAATGATGTACAACCCAATTTCACTGGTCATTTTGGCTTTTAAAGATATGTATTTTTTTCCTATAAAAAACTCTACCAATAGGGTTTTTTTTAATAATAATACTGAAGTACTTTTTATTTCAAACATATGAAGTAGTTTATAACTACTTCCTGGCATTGCAAACTTTGGCCTTTTCACATTATATTAGGGTTTTTTTAAAAAGCATTAAGTATATATTGCTTTGAAAGAGTGTATGTTAAGATGCTGGATCCAGTGGATCAATTTTCAGTATTTGATATAGATTAAATTGTGGCTAGCCTGAGAGGTTAAAATAATAATTTATTTAATTTCAGTACTTGCTTGTACGTCAATCAGCTTCTACACAGTCTTAGAAATTGGTATTTTTCTTTTTTTATGTGTATAATAGCCTTTTTCTAAAGGATAATCCAGAATTAAAAGCAAACCATAATTGCAGCAACTGTACTGTGTAACAGGGAAAAAAAGAAGAAAAAACATAAGACAGTATTAGCAACAAAGGCAACAAATGATTGGAGCTGGTGTCATGGTTTACATTACTTTCACAATTATTCCAGGTTTGCATATTTCGAAATATATTAGCCCAATTTGATTTCAAAGCTCAGTTATTTGAATTATAAATCATTATGTCCCTCCTAGCTGATCAGTTGTGAAATATCTTTGAATTCATTTACATAATGGAATATGTTAGTCATTCCTTTATGTCTTTGAAGCCATAGTGCTCCCTCATGCATGTTTAGTTCTTTCTAATAATTAACTTTTCCACTGTATATTTTTGTAGCAAAATAACTACAGTTTTATTGTTATTTTGTAGAATAACTTGGGGTAAAATATTTATAGTCTCTCAAAAATTCTTTATCAATAGCTTTGTTAGCCTTACAATGTTATGAAAGGCTCTCCCTTGTAACGGGGGCAGGGGGCAAAAAAACCCCAACTACGTAGCTTTGCAATATAAAACCAGGTAATGCTGTGTCAAATGTTATCAACTGACAAAGGAGCGTCATCTTAAAACTAGATTAGGAGATTTTCCAATAGCAGCTATAAAACCTATTCTTACACTTTTAACTGTTTAAAAATAATTTAATCCATTTAAAATGAAAAGGGAAGTTGTTTATTCCCATAAAAGTAATCAAACTCTTCAGTCAATTATGTGCAGGAATGGCAGAGTGAAGCAAGCACTCAGACAAAAAAAAAAAAGAAAATAGTAACAATAAGTGTTATGGGTATTTGTTTGTAAAATCTTCTGTGTTTGTACATGACTGTAGGCACTACTGTACAGTGTAAATTATGCAGTCATACTGATTATTTCTTAAAGAACTTCATCAATGCCAGAGATCAACAGTGTTCAGTAAACTAATGAGTCCTGTTTTTATAATGTTCATTGTAGAAGGTACAAGCCCGTAAGTCACTTCATTCATTTGATGCCTTCAATGCTTATGAATGTTTCTGGGTTTTGAATTTTTCTGTGGCATTCCTGAAAAAGTGTATTATTATACTTGGATATCACAAAGCCTTTTATATCCCCATTTTACAGATGCAGAACTGAGACAGTGGAATTTAACTGACTTGCTGAGAGTCATACAGCAATTTTATGTCAAATGAAGGAGAAGCAGAAGTCAGAAAATCCAGGCCATTGCTTTGGCCATTCTCTCGCTCCTTGTTTGCAAACATCCCGCACAGCAGCGGTTACCTCTGTACAAAAGCTCACAAAGATGTCAGCATGGCTTTCACTGGAATACGCAGTATTATCTCCTTTGCCCAACCCCAAATGTTTGAATCATCTGAGACAGGGAGTTAGTGTGTCCTCATGCTATTAAAGATGTTCATAATTCACACAGCTAGGAAAGGATTCGAGTTGTGAAACAAGTCTTAACCATCTGAACTTTAAGGACTTCTATAACATAGTTTTTGCAAGCTCAACTTTTGATTTAATATGATTTCTTGTGCTTTTGAAAAGAAACCTTAAGAAAAATACTACATTTCACCAGGTGTAACTGCCTAGTAAGTCATGCTAGCATATGTGATCTGTGGAATATATGCAGTCCAGGAAATACGTTGTTTCTGTGTCATTTAGTGTGCATCTCCCTGGGAGCCTTTGTATACAAGCAGGTGCAACAGACTCAAGCTTGTCCTGCTCAACCAGGGCCAGGAGCTTCAGCCCAGGAGTCGCAGGGCTTTGCTAGTGCAATGCGTAGACCAGACCAGTAGACCTTCCTGAGGGGCCTGCATTGAGAGCAGAGCGTGGTGGCTGGGGCCAACGCTGGGCTACTGTAGTTACCTGCCATCTGGACTGTCACTGGCTTGAATTCAGCCACTTTGTGGAGCGGGAAATTTCAGTTCATGCTTAGCAGTAGTCAGTTAGATTGGCTTTTTGTTTCATAAAGTTGAAGAAACTGGGATTCCTGTGGAAGTATCCATAGATACATCCAGAATTCCCACCTGTATCACCTTGTTATGGACTTTGCTCCGGCTCTGAGACTTTGTATGTTCTTAAGAAATTTCCATTCGGTTCTTATACATCTGAAAATACTTTGGTTAAGTGTTTAACATAGCTCAGTATGTATGAGATGCATTTTTATCTGTTGTAACTGGAACAAATTAAATGTGATTTTTGACAGGTCTGGAAGATCACCTCTGTGATTTTGAGGCCATTACTTCAGAGCTGCTTAGGGCTGCTGCCAGTCCCATTGCCAAGTGCCAGTCGTCTTCAACACAGGCAGTGGCAAAACCACTTTTTTTTTTTATATGCTGATAACATGGGTCTGTCTGGGGGAAAAACAGCACTATTTATTACCAGAAACTCTCCGTTTAATTATAAAAGTCATTTAGTTCATTCATCTCTTTTGTGACTAGAATATATGCCATGAAAAGTAATTGCTTTAATTAATAATAGATTATGGTCTTTAATGTTCTAAAGAATGTCTCCATGACATATATTTCTAGATGAAGTTCAGGTATTTTTTTAACGTACATTTGTTGTTGTTTCAGTTAGGATTTTTTTCTCGCTAAATATTCCTGAAAGTTTGTACAACCTGATAATGTAATCATAATGCTGCGAGGCTGATTTTTCCTTAACACCTGCTACTTACAGTCTCCTGAAAAAGCTTGTGAAAATAGAGGCTGTGAAATTCATGCTTCAGAATCACACAGTAAGTTTTCCTTACTACATTGAAAAACATCGTGTGTGGTAAATTTTGTGGAACACTTAACTTTTCATACGCTTATGTTTCAACAGAGTAAGCACTTCCCTTTCTTGGGCATCAGCGATAATAACAGCCTCAGTGACCTTAGGTGCCGGACAGTGTTCTACACTGCTCTCACTCGTCTTCTCATGGTAGATTTAGGTAAGGTCCTCCTCCCATGTCCCTGAGACACCTTGCTGTCTTGTGTAATACTATGAACTTTTAAGGTTATTAAACCAATTAAACAGCAGTTTAATTGTACAGTAGATCTGTTATAGTTGGTATTTAAACCACTGCCTATCAACTTTTGAGATTTATGGCATTAAGCAATAACACTGTATTTGTTTGTTGGTTCTGTTGGAGAAATAAGCAAAATGAGTTATTTTTTGCACAGAAGCACTTTCTGTATTAAGTATGAGGACTTACAACATTAAGTGCTTGGGTAAGTACTCTTGAGTTTTCAGGTGACATACCAATTATGCCAGAACCTTCCAGCTTCTAGTAGAAGGGTTTTTTTATTTCACACTTTCATGCAAGTTCTCAATATACAAGACCGTCCAAGTTTTAATAAAAACATTGACAAGAGTTCTGCAGTTCAGCCAGAAATACTTAAACATGCACTTGGGGTTACCTTTTGAGTTGTCCTTTAGAAATTAGGGAGGTTAGACACGTGTAAAACCCAGTGCACACTTTAATAGCTAGATGTGATAAAGAACTTGGTCACTTTGAATCCAGGCACTGCCCTTGGCCACCGGAGTAAAATGCAGAACTCTGCGTGATTAGCTCTCCATTGTCGAAACAGGGAAGGCTGGGCTTGTCAAAATGAACACTGAAGCAAATCGTATGTTAAAGAAGCTGATGGTGAAGAATGCAGCACGTCTCAAATTGCCTCTGTTCTGATCAGAGGCCCTGTTCAGAGTTGTGGGCTTATGTCTGCTGAGGATCAGCCTTACAGACTGCTTTCGTTAGAATGGATGCCTATAGGTGTTCCGAGGGGGGCCGCTGATGAGGGCATTCAAAAAATAAGAAGGCAAGTCTTTTGTGTGCTCGTTTCCAACCCTCATACAAGGACTTAACTAGGCAACGTGTGCAGAAGAGATTGACACAGTCAGTCATAAGCCAACAGTAGTCATTACTCCCCTTGTTGGTAATGGGTGCCTGTACTGTCTACTGCTGAACAGTGCTGAAAGCAGTTAACTTCGAGGCAAGACCGAACCATATTCATCAACTTTTTCTTAAAGAATGGCAACTGTGAGCTGGACCTGCATTTACTTGCAGTTAAACTGCTTTCGGTACTGGCTCAGAGTCGTATAACATAAGCAATAGGTACATTTTCTAATACAAAATGGGTTACACATGCAGTTTCAGTAACTTTTCCTGGGGGGGGGAGAGATTTGGTAAAAACAAGATCACAGGTGTTAAAAATTACATCTCAAAGTAGAGCTTGTGTAAATACGTGTCAGACAAAATGCAGGCACATGACTTAACGGCTGGCTACATAGCTGACAGACGTCATTGTGATTCCTCTGGATTAACAGCTCTACAAGATCTGAAATGATTAGGAATATCTGGAAAAAGCATACATCAGTCTTTAGCTATTGTCCTTTGTGTTCCTGCTGGAATAAATTTGTTTGGGTTTGCACTGATAGAAAAGCACATCTAGAGACACAAACAGGTATAAGTTCCGTTTTAGGATCCAAATTTTGAAAGTAAGGTGTACACAAACTGTCCTTTCTATGTGTTTCTGCAAGCATTAAATGGCAGTATTCTCACCTTGTGAATCAAAAGGTTTTCTCAAACTGTGTAAACTGGCATTTTTAGACAAAAAAGCATCGTACCAATTGTCTTCTCTGAGTTTTTTTCCGAATTAAATGAAGAGCTTTATATAAAATCCTTTTATATGAATGATAAACAATTTACGTGGAAACAAAATTAAGATGAATTTTTATTGGTGGGGGTTGTTTTAGGTAATTGATGTAGAAATATTTTTGGAAATTAGTTGAATACAGTAAATTCAGAATATTTACATTTTAAACAATACTCTTGGAGTGACTGGCAAAATTTAATTGTAGGAAAGAACAGTAATATATTAATTGGCATTTGCTTCAAAATGTACTTTGGTTTCTGTTGAATTACTTTAATGTCATATGAATATAATTAGACTTTGAATTCCTTATGTGCCCCAGGTTGTGTTTTTAATAATTTTTTTGGCATTTAGAATTGCATCATTTTGTCCAAGATTCTTAGCCCAAGTTTTCTAAAGTAAACTGAATATTTGCGTGAAGTATATAGTAACCAAAACTAATACAAGAACACCAGTAAAAGTTACATTTAAATAAAAGTTTTATTAGGATTGATAACTTTTAATCACTTTTTCTTCTGCACTACCAAAAGGAGTAGTTCTAAGCTGTAGAAAATACCTTCAGGAGCTATTCAGCATGATTTGTCAGTGTCCTGTACTTACAGGTATATGCAGTCATGCTCAGTGCCAAACCTCTCCAAGCGAAGCAGGTTTAAAACACTATTGCTGTAAGTCACACACAGATCTACTAGAACTTACAAGTGAGGCATCTCTTTTCTTTCAAAGGACATAATAAGGGTGTGTATGTGTAGTTTGAATTATAGCAAATGAACAATTTACCATGGTAGGTTTGTTTAGGATAGTTTATTCCTTTCCTTATTAATATTGTACTGTTCATGGGATGTGAATGTGGCTTGTACAGGAATGCAAAAGAAATGTACAGGTAGTAATTTGTGTTGCTTTTCTAAAAGTTACAAATTATTTGATTAATAGGGCAATACTATGTAGGATCCTAATGGTATATTCTTTCTTGACTGCCTACACTGAAATTTAAAACAGAAATAGCACATAAGATTTCCTCTTACCCCATTTCCAGAACTAGCCGGTTTGTCATTAAAGTGTTGGTCCCAGTCAACATTGGACATTCTGGTAGTTCTTTGGTCTCCTCAACTTTTTAACAAAGTATGCTTGAGATTCTACCTTCAGGAAGGGTTCGTCTTGAATTTGGATGTGTACATAGTATCTTCATGGAGATTGTCTTCTAATGATATGCAGCATTCCAGATGAGAGGGAGTATTACTTTTGCTATGTTGTGGTAATTCAGGTTTCTCCTGAGAACTCTGTAAGTGGCAACTGAGCCCTGATCCTGCATAGAGCGGTATCCAAATGACTTCTCTTGGTCTGTACACTGGCATGGGACAATACCAGCATGGGAGTCTTTCTGAGTGATTGGTCTTTATTAATTTTTTTGCTCTGAGAAAAATCTGATAGCAATTAAAAGGAGAAAAGCATCAAGATATGCAATGCATATAGAAATAGTTTAGCTCCTAGGAGGGTAAGAGGAAGCTGATGCTGGTTGAGCTAAGAGGTTGGGAACACAGAAACTAATACTGTATTGGAACTGCCTGAGGAGCTGGAGTTGGCAAAGGAAGGAGATAGACACAAAAAGCTGGATGAATAGTCTGGGGCTACTGTGAGTAATCGGAAGAGGACACAAGGGTCCAGAAATGACAAATAAAAAGACTGACTCTGGTTGAAAGGAGCAGAGAGAAGATGGCAGAGGAGACAGGCAAAGATGGACAGGATTGGATTTTCCCAAAGTCCCCCAGATCCTATTGCCGCCAGCAGTAGCTTTGAAATCTAGCACAAAGCGTCTCACCCTCTTCGGTTCTGCTGCAGGTGCAGGATGCAAGTCACAGATTTGGTCAGTTACTTCACTAGTTTAAGAGAGTTCTTGAGCATAGATTGCCATTTGAAGGCGCCGTAACTGTGACTGACCAGTGCAGTAGCAGTAAGTTATTGAAAGTATTTCCTTTGCTTTTAAAAAAAAATCTGGAAAACTGGGCACAAAAGCCCTGTACTAAAGGGAAGCAGTTCAGGTCACAAAGCCAAGTATTCAGAACTGAGGAAATACTGTAATTGGGACTGCCTCTGCAACTTTCCTTTTCTCTCCTCTCTGTTGTAAATATTTACAATGTTATGAGGCAGTTTTAATTGCAGGATCACAATTATTTCTCTCGGAGGATATTTGCCTCTTTCAGTTCAGAAGATGTGTCATCCTGGCTTAATGAGAAGCTACTGACTATTTTGGGGTTTTTTTCCTGTGTTGTCATCTGGATTTATGTGTTAGTCCATACTTTGCTTTCTGTTGTGACCATTTTTTCTTCCTGTCCTTTTTTCTTCTTGGCCTTTTCTGTCATTCTTACTGTTGTACTGGGGTGAGTGATTTGGTCTTTACAGTGTCCCTAGAGATAAGAGGCTGGAATTAGGCCCGTTTTAGAGATGGGTATATGAAGTGTAGAAACTAAACTGTAAAGCTTACACTAACTTTGCACAACCAATTTGACACACAAAAGACTCCTCCTAACTTCAGTTGCAACTTAGTTTGCCAGACTTTGCCAATGAAGAGAGAAGAGCGAGAAGCCCTATAGCAAAGAACTCTTTAAAGAATATAAATTAAATTCCTACTGTGAATTACTCTCGAGGGGAATCTGCATGCGAGAGGCAAGCTACCCTCTTTAAGGGCCTAAAGATAAGTAGCATGAGTACCAATCCTCATGCAAATTGCCATTTCTAAAAAGTTGTTGTTTATAGTTACTTGTTCAGTGTCATGACAAAACAAAAACAATCCAGACTTCCACATTCTCTTTCAACTGCCTAACCAAGACAATCTCTTTTTTCCCTACCCACAACATGTTGTTTCGTTTACTCTAAATTCACACCTTCTGAAACAAATGAGGCAGTGGTGTCACACTAATAACCCCAACACAGTCCAGATTTATTTCCACGACAGCTTCATTCTGTATGCTAAATAGGTAGGAGGTAGAGAAAACAGCATACGATCATAAAAGGTTGTGATTTAAACATCATACTACAAAGTACACATGTGAAAGGATCTAATTTATTGTTGCAGTTTTAAATTTAACATTTTCTAACTGTTGAGTCTTGACTTTCTTGTGTGAATATTCTTCCAGGGTACTAAACAAATGCTGTCAGATTAACAGAGAAAACAGAAATATGAAAAAGAGAAAGATGTGAAATGCAGAGACATGCCAGTCTCAGATACAAGTTGTTTGCGATCAAAAATTTGTCTTCCTTGTTTATAGCTCAGTAAAAATACACCAAACCTCAGGTTTTTCATAGGTCATATGAAAGTTCCCATGATGTCAGTGAGATTTTTCTATAAAGGCCTAAGAGGCTGACCCTTCCAAACAACAGCGTGAGTATGATGTGATGCTTTTGCTGGTTTGTTTTGGTTTCTTTTCCTGTAGGTGAAGACGAGGATGAGTTTGAGAATTTCATGCTCCCCCTCACAGTTTCGTTTGAAAGTGTGACTCAGATATTCAACAGTAGTTTTGAACAAGAAGAAGCAAAGGTAGGTTTGTTTCAATTATAGGGAAAGAAATTATTGATGGGAAAAACTAATAGTGGGGCAAGCATTTAGCAACAAGCTTGTCATCTCTTCTGTCTGTCTCTCTTGGCATGTATATACATACCTGTATACTTATATGTATATTTATACCTGAATACATATACATAATTAGAAATATAGACAGTAGAAATACAAAGGCTACAAATGACTATCCTAAATAAACTTTGTACAAAGGTTTTATAAAGGTCTTGGGATTTTTCAGTGCTTTGCAGATCAAGTGACCCCATTTGATCCCCATTCATCCCCATCAAAGGGGCGAATTTGTCTTCAGTGGTAGCTTATCTGTTTCATATGTAATATTCCCCTTTGCCATGCAAGTATCCTGTTTGTGTATATTAACATATTTATTTGGGGGTATGAGGAGACATGTTGTAACACACTTGATAAAACATTGCTGCTTTAAAGTATTTTTTCAAACAAGAATTTATTATATAAATCAAGACTTTATTAAATGGCTGGGCATATATGTATAAATAGGAACTGGTCTTGAAGTATTGCACCCTTAAACTGAACAAAGTGATTAGGATAACTGATAGCTAAATAAGGTTTTTATGTGCCTGTGGGAGCCATATTAGGATTGATTTGACAAGTCAGTTCAGCTGTGGCAACAGTCATAATATCTAACACAACATTATGTTTTATTAGTAAAATCCGTAAGTGTAGCAAGCTGTTTGTGTCAAAACAACAGTATATTTTAGGGAAGAAAAAGACTTGCTAGATACAAGCTGCATCATCAGGAATGATAATATATTAGATCACTATTGCATTAAAGAGATCCCCTTCTACCGTCACTGCATAAATAGTTAACAACACACACTGGAGTGCTCGTTTCAGCTACAAAGGGTAATTCTGAAGAAACCCTAACAGTAATTTTTAATTTGCTATTTTAAAATATGATGGAAACTTCAATACTGCATCATCGTATTTATCCACTTCCTTTCATAAGAAAATAAACAAATATGCTAGAAATATTTAGTAAGTAGTTTGTCTGCAGTGCATCTCTGACATTACCAGAAGATGCACAGCTCTCAATAATCACTTGAATTAAGTTAGTATTTTTTTTAAAAATAGTACTTAAGGTTATTTCAACAATTACTTAATTCTAGTTTCCTCATTTGTTGCTCCTTTATGTATTTGATTTTAATAACTTTTCATTTATTAAATAGACGCAGTTCATCTATCTTGGATTCATCTCTTATATTTTCAAGTTATAAATCCTAAAAATTAGAACAAAGAGATAGTTATAAATCCTAAAAATTAGAACAAAGAGGTCATTTGATAGCATTACCCTTTCTGTAGGAAACTATTTATCTCATGTGAGGATTCAGTTTATTAAAATTATTTTGCCATTGTCCTGTCTGGTTTGCTTGAAACCATCTTAGTAGAGAAATTTTAATGGAGTGCCAGTGATATATTCCTAAACTAGCAAGTTCTTAACGACCCTGGAAAGTGACTGCTTGATTACACTTTAACGGTATTTGCAAATAAAATCACAAGTAATTAAGGGGAAATCTCCAGGCTTTTGAGCAAGTTTGATGCATGATAACTGCCTGATTCAGCTTCATCTAGAGTAATGCTGTGTAGACAAGAGCTACTGAGATCAATAGCAACATAATGATAGTGGCAGAATTAAGTGAGTAACCTGAGAACTGTGTCTTCAAAATGCATGCAGCTGCCACAAGCCAGGGCCACACAGTGCACTCCGTGCTTCCGTCCTAAATGTTCATCAAAAGACGCCCTGCAGGAAAATGGAGTTAGATGCTCTTTATTGCTGATCGTGTCTCTTGCCACATTTATCAGGGAAATTGGATTAGCAGTTGGCAGCTGCAGGTAGACAAGGTTCTGCAGTGATTAAATATGCAGCTTGGCTGCATTTGTTGTGACAGACCTTTAGTAAATTCTACTGTAAGCACCATCTGTCTAATTTGTATAAAGAAAACTTGGTGCTTTAAGCTACTGATAAAGAACTAAATCTGTTGCTTTATCGTAAACAAAACTTTTGCTCTAAATTCTCTTAAAAGTAATTTATTAGGTTAAAGCTATTTTTCTATCATGATGAATAAATAATACATGCAAAAGTGCTTTCAGGTACTTCATTTTGCAAGTACTGAAAACAAAAACAGTTCAGTTCTTCAATAAAATGCTTAGTATTCTGATCCACGGGGAGATGACACTGTTAAAATATCACTATGAAAATGGTCCAGGACTGCCAAATTCATTTAATTTGTGGTTTTTACTAGGACTTTCTAACTGGCTAGGGTTTTTTTAGGTTTTTTTAGTATTTCTGAAATACACTATTGAAAAACAGTCACAACAAACAAGGGAGCTCTTTCTTTTTAAAATACATTTGTAATCATTAAATCTGCATACAAAACACATGTTTAGGTTTCTTTTCCAGGGAGATCAAATAAGATGGCTTAAGTAATTATTGCTTTGCTTTCCCTTTTTTTTTTTTTTTTTCTTTTTTGGCTACTTCCTTCTTCACATTTTTATATTAATAGGAAAAATGTCCAGTATTAAAACAGTGGCTAATTTTCTCCTAAAAATTTCAAGGTTTCTCTTGACAATCCAGTTAAGTAATATATCGACTGGGTAGCTGGAATCTCAGTAGCACTTTGTTTATAGTTGTGACATCATCAGATTTGCTAGAAACGCATGAAAAAAAGGATCTGAGGAGAAAGCAGTTAAATAGCAACATGCTATCTTTAGCTGGTTTGTAGAAACTCCATGCTGTTAAATTATTTAAAATCCTTGATTTTCAGCTTGCACACATTAAAAGTTTTCACACTAAGTGCCAAATGTTGCAAACAGCACTTTAACAGAATGATTTTGCTTTGATCCCTGTAGCAGTTCCTGAATAATTTATCACAGGTTATTGCCTTAATTCTGGAGAGGGATAGAGCAATAAAGGCAGATGAAAACACTCCAGTTGAAACACCTTGGGGCCTGCTCATTCCTCTGACACGGCTCTTTTGTTGGAACTATTTAGAGGTTATTAAGACGTGTCTCCAGAATTAAGAGTATGCTGTAAGGATGAAGACAGCCATCTTAATTCTAAAGACAAAGCGCAATGACCCTTCACCTTTTTTTTCCTTTGTTGTTATTATATAGTAGAATTATGAGGGTAATATTATAGCTGCACCCAGTAGTGCCACTATAGTTAAGGGTCTGTCAGACTTTCCATTACAAGCCCCGTTTTGGGGGTGGGTGGTGTGAGTAGTCTCGTCTGTTTTAAATTGCATTAGTCAGACACTTGGCACATGTTGGCAAGTCATAGGGTGTTTTCTGTGAATATTTAAATCTTCAGCTCTTTTCCTTTGAAAAATCCATTGAAAAATCTTCTTCGGGACTTTGAAACAAAATACTTGAATTTATTTTTAAAATTGCCTTGTTTTAATTAAATCTTAAGTAAACCTATCGCTGACATTCAGGGAAGAATATTTCGAAAGCGAAATTTGAACAAAATTATTTCATTAGCAATAAAAGCGATGTATAAACCCACATACTACTGACAAGCTCCTCTTGCCACGTTTCTTGTATTTACTGTTCTTCACTTCTCATCTTACTCATTTGCAGTTGCTGGTGGTGTTATTAACTGTCACTTTGCCCCAGAAATGGCTGGTGTTCAGTTGTGAACGAAGCAGTAGCTTCATGTAGTCTTCAGGTTACTCTGTTAAGTTTGCAAGGCACTTCGAATCCCACAGGATGACAGACAAAAAGCAGATGTATAAGTGTATAACGTTATTTGTCATTAATAAATGTTGTGCATATAAGTGCTATTTGAAAATTCATAATGAACTAAAACTAGACTGTCATGGTATTTTGGGGGGGGGAGGCATGTCTTACTAAATGTGACTTAAGCAAGCATGGAATCTAGGGTGATTTTTGCTCCTATTAGAGTTTAAAGATATTTTTACCAGTGATTTAAATGGGTCAGGATTTATCTCAGGATTATGTAGGCTATTATATAGGCTGTTCGGACATTGCCAACTGTAGGCAGTGTTATTTTATAAAGTTGAGTTCCGATGGATAATATGTAAACCACTGAGTTTGCTGGGATTTTACAGGACAAGAATATTATGGTGCCTTGTAGATTGAGGTCATTTATTAATAATAGTGTGGTTAATGGTATGGGCTTTTTAGTAACAATACCTGAATTTAAAGAATAGAAGACCAAGAAATGTAGTTTATGTAGTAGTTGTTCTCCTTTCTTTAGAAGGTCAAATGGTGTCTGAAATTGCCTGGTGTTTGTGTAGGTTCCCAGAAATCTGGGACCACAGTTTAAAGAAAGTTGGACTTCTACTTTTATTAATAGTTTTTAAAGTCTCACAACTAAACTATTTCTTAAATATAGTTGCAAAAGAGTGTTTTCTTACAAGCAGTTGTTTTTATAAAGACAGAATAAGCATGTTAGAGGAATATGGGTTTGGCCGGTTGTCGTTTTCTAATCCGTGTTCTAGAGACCACAGTAGGATGGTGAGCTCTTTCTCTCCGAGCGCATCCTCAAACAAAGGCAAGTTCGTGTCTTGCCAGGGGCTGTAGCTCCCCTTCTTCCCTGCTCCAGCCTTTCCTTTGTGCAGTCTTGCTTGTCTCCTTTTTTTGTGGCTAGAATGGGCAAAGGAAGCAAAATCAATCTGGAAGATTTCCACTTCCATGTATATAATGTTGCATCTCTGTATCCCTTCAGAAAGAAGTATAAAGTGTTGCTGCTGAGTTCTTTTATTTCTTTACATTTGGGCCACCGTGTCTGCTAAACAGTTACTTTCTGTGTGGACAAAACAGCACGCAAAGTATGAAAATACAGATGAATATAAAGTTACAATTTTATATTGCATGTTCTCAGTATTGAACACTTCCTCTCTAGTGATTTCAGAGTCCCATTAAAGTTAATGAGAGTTGAGACCTCTCAGCATCTTGCAAGTTCAGGCCATTTCAATGCACAACAGAAAGGAAATGCAAATATTCAAATACTCCTAGCAACCTCACCAGTGTTTTGTAGAGAACTCAATTTATCTTTGGATAAATCTATGTGCGTGCCATCCAAGTCAGTTGGACTATTGGGTCTGTATATGAAAAGTAGAAATTAGCCCTTGTGTAAGATTACATTTAGCAGTTTAACAAGGCATCAGCCATAATTTGCTCTTCATGTGATCAATTAAAATTAATATGTGAATCTTACCTTTTGTATTTCTCACCACTATAAATATTACAGTGTTAGCACCAAGCAGTACATTATTGAAAACTCTGGTTTTAAAGAGAGAACTCCCTACTGGGTTTTTTTGCCATGCTTCTATGATTTTTTTTTTTTTTTTTTTTACCAGACTCTGCAGTACTCGTCTTTTATTATGAAAAAACAAAAAATACAAACCCCACCTGCCACATGTGGATAAAATTTATTTTAACTACTTAATTATCAAAAAAGAATATTTATGTCTAAGTAAATTGAAAAGTTTGTTTATATTGTTAAAATATTTTTCATTCACTACTGCTTCTTATTGATGTCTATTAATTATCCTGAAAACATCCCTTTAGTAGGGGCTAATTATCTGTGCGTAAAATCTTGTCTGCATTTGTGCTGGAAGGATTCTGAAGCCACACTTCAGTCATTAAAGGGAAAAAAAAATTCATGTCAGAACTAATGTTAATACGGATAGAGATTTGCATGGTCTTCTGTAAACAAAAAAGTCGCTTTTTGAAGAAACCTAACTTGAAAAATTGCTTTTTATAAAGAATATGAAAAGATATGTTAGAATAACAGTACAATGAGAATCTCAGTGCAACCTTAATTGTAGCTTGTTATGATTATCAGTTAGTCTTACACCTCATTCAAAATATTACAAGCTTAAATTAACGTTTTATTGTTATTGTTACTTTAAATATATTAATACAGGAAGCACTTTTAAACTTTAATACACAGTATTCATATATTACGTTTTAATTTGCATTATTCATTAGGATAGCATATTGAATAATCAAAAGCATTTCCTAAGCATTTTGCTAGTGTTATCACTATAAAACTTGTGGAAATCTTGTCTGTTAAAAGAATCTTTGTGTTTTTTGTAAAAAAAGATTTGAGCGAGACATTTAAACTAATGAATCAAAATCAGATATGTGGTCATTATTGGCTGATTATTACTCCATCTGCTCTGTGCTAACGTGAAAATCAATTACTGTGTCTCTTTCCCACTGACAGCGTATGTTGATCGGGCTGGCAAGGGATCTTCGAGGGATTGCCTTTGCACTAAACACAAAGACCAGCTACACCATGCTGTTTGACTGGATGTATCCTTATTACACTATGACAATACCAGCTCTGTGCACAGAGGGATACCAGGCCCCTTGCATTAGTTTAATAGTATGGCACAGTGGGGAAGAGGAAACAAAGCTAAATGAACTAATGTGTAATCAGCTAAAATTACAGCACAATGGCAACCATGCAGTTAACTGGGAAGGACCACAGAGAGGTCACTTTTTTGTTGTGTCACACTACCAATCTAGAAAGCATATCCAAGTGGTTTTCTTCCCTTTATAAATCCATAATGTTTTCATAAAAAAAAAAACCTGTGTCTTTAACTCAAACACAATGTACCTACATTTGGCTTAACATCAAAAGTGCTTAAAAAATACTATACAAGTGCTATCTGGGGAGATTTCTCTCTCTGGTATGAATCATGTCTTTAATTTAGTCAGTTACTTTCTATTTATGTCAACTCTATTAATATCGCAACACCTGCAGTCTTCTTGATCCAAAAGAAAATGGACATCTGAAAACAAAATCAAAATCTTTAGACTGTAGTTTTCTTCAATAAGTAACAATAATGGAACTCTATTTGCTTTAAATATTGTATACATTTTTATGCCAACAAATACAATAATACTCATGGGCATTTTCTTAATACTATAGAGAAATGTTTTGTATTTTTAGAAATACAGTAGCTGTAATTCTCTCTTCAGGCACACAGTCATATTAGTAACAAACTGCTGAAATACATAGTGAAGTAACTATGAAAATATTTGTTTTATAATTTAGATCTCACAAAGCTATGAAAGTTAATTAGGTATTTGTTTATGTTATGGACAGAATAAACAACATTCAAGTACAGTTACATGCTTTAGTAGAAATCAAGCTTTTAAAAATATTTTTATTTTAAGTAAATAATGAAAACCTACTGCTCACTAATAATATTCCAGGTTAAGAAAGAGGAATGCATCAATATAGAATTGCAACTAGGAAATGAGCCTTTAAGGACTAAAAGGCTGGACAGCAGAGCGTGGTATGATCTGATAGACGTCCTTGTGTGGTGGGTAGTAGGATCCTGATGACCATTCAGATAAGCCCTATTTAAGACCTTCGCAAGCCTGCAGTGATTCTGTCTATGTGCAGGCTCAGCTTGCAGAAAGTAAGTCCAAAACATAAAGCAGTGTAATCTTTATTTCTCTTAAAATCAGTGGAAAGCATCCCTTAATTTCAGTTTTAGAGGACTGGAGGGAAAAAAAACCACAAAACAAAACAAAAACAAAACTACTGAAGCCAGACTGTGAATTAGCATGTCATTTTCTGGTGGGCACCGTTGGGTACATTTAACTTCGTTAGTACTGTTTGTGCTTGTGTTACCCTAAAACTTAATAATAAAATCAGGAAGATGTGTAAAAGCAGATCAGTGCTGCTTCCATTTCAAATTCTTTTTACTTTGTTTTTCCTAGTACAGCATGAGTATCATGCTTCTCTGTGCAGAACTGCAAATCTCCAGTTGTAGGAGGAGGGATAACACAGACTTACCTCCTCTCCATTTGAAAGAAATGGATTCATCCATGGAGGTGGTTGGTTTGTTTTTTTTTTATACAAGGATCCAGGATATGTAATCCTCAGGACCCTTTCCTGATTTTTTTTTTTTTAATTAAGGTATTCCTTCCAGTATATGAATTAAGTTTATTTCAAATAAATAAAGACAGCCTCCAACTTTTGGATTTCATTATTCTGTATTAACAATAAAAATAGATTGAAATGTAGCTTTGTGTGGAATTCAAAGCTCAGGCCTTCTCAGTTTCTTTTCCCTTGCAGCGGTTCAAAATTTTTTTGTCCTCATCACCTTTGGCTGTAAAGAATAAGTGCATGCTTCTGTTCAGTGGATTTCACCTCATTTGGCTGAGTCCAGCTTCATCCAGGTATTGATCCAAAGTGTTATAGCAGAATAAGCTGCTATTATCGCAACTCTTATTTACTCTATATAAAGACAGAAAGGTAAATGGGAGGAGAAGGGAGGGTCAAATGCCAATTTTACCATATAAAGTTTAAATATCCTTTGATTAACATATTTCTTTTGTAGCTTCAAATATATCATCAGAAAATGGTTTTAATAGCAAGGAAAAGCTGTTTTTCAAACAGATTTTATTCTGTTATGTTTGAAGCCCTAGTATTTCAATATTGAAAAAGGCAAATACAGAATACTAGCCAAAATAAATCTGATTTACTTGCATTTGTTCAATAAATAAACAATACAAAGAGGCAAAGGATAAAAGGCTAAGCTTTTAATATATCATGAGATTATGTTTATTCTGTATTGAAGACTATCAGAAATAGTCACTTGTAAATCGTTGGTAGAAGAATGTATTGATAAACTTTTCAAGAGATTGCAGGGAATATTTTGGGTCTAAGCCCTGTCCGTAACAAAACAAATTACACTTGGTAATCTCTCACCTGAGAGATTCTTCTCTTTTTTTTCTGATCGTAATGTTTAGGTTTCAAGTTTTGTCCAGTAGATGGCAAAAATGAGCAGAAATAATTTCTTTTAAGTCCTTTTGGTCTGGGGAGGGGAGCGGGGGGAGGCACAGGGGACACCGTTGTATCTTGTATTTTACCATTATGATTGAGTTATTAGGATCATGGTTTAGAGGTGAATCGTCAGGTATGCTGAAGCTGTGCTAGATTGCCAAATAGGGCTGTTTTGTAGCAGGCTTGCTTATACTAATTGAGTTTCTCTAGCAAATCAGGCTCCTTGGAAAAAGGCCAAAGGCTTTTCATAATTGTATTGACAAGAAAATGAATATGATAAATGGTGTTCATTCAGCTGAGACAAGATTTATAGTGTTCCTCTGGCAAGGGCTGAAGAGAAAATACTTATAATAATAGTAAAATTTATTTTAAAGTTGTATTAGGTGATCTCTCAAAAGACTTCATTAAAATATTTCCAAATATTTTAAGCAGCTTCAGGTGTTAAGTATAGCGTCTTCCCAAAGTATCCGGTAATGAAAGAGGAAGAAAAAGGTCACACAAACAAACAAACAAAACAAAAAACCCAAAACCCTGGATATGAAAGTCATTTATTCTTCCTGAAATATTGATATGTCAAGCTGTCAATGACGATTCCAGCACCACAGCTTTGGAAAGTTTATTTGCCTTTGGTATTCATAACATGTGGTCTCTGTAATTTGTAGGTCAGTCCTGAACATGCAGGTGTGGCCTGAAAAAGCCTGTATAGCAATTTGAGTAGAACCAAAACCTGTTTTTCTTAACAGTGATGATTCTCCTTGTGTATTTCATTCTGCTATTTACTTCAAGACTGCCTGGATAAGATGTTGAATGTTTAATCTGTTTTCTTCCATACTAATATCGGTCTGTAGTCTAAGGTCCTTGGTCTCGCAGTCAGATACGTCCATGGAGATTCAATTGTGAGTTCAGGGTAATATCCACTTTTTTGTTACTTTCATTTAGTGTTTCTTACAGTTAGGTGGTAACCCATAGGCAATTTTTCCTGTGTTCCTCCCAGTTGATTCTCAGTATTTAATGATTTTTGTTGTCTGTAAAAGAAAAAGGTTGCAATAAGAAAATGGGTTGCAAGAATTAAATTATTAGGTTGACTCAGAGTTGCAGTCAGCTAGATAGCACACGATGTATATGCATGAGTGCGTGAAATCTGATCTGCCATTGAGATGTTTTATCTAGTGGTCATTTAAAAGTTCCGGCTGACCTAGATATTCAGATGTCTGATCGTATGCTGCTTCAGATGTGGATCACTAGAACAAGCAAAACAGTCTTTTCACCAAACTACCATACCTTTTTATCCAAATTTGTATCATATTTCTTAACAAAATAAAACCATGTGCAGCAATAAGATGGCTTATTCAAAAATGAGTCTATTTTTGAAGAATTAAATTTTTAAGTTTATATGTTTTAAGGATTCAGGATTAGGTACAAACTTGAAAGAGCCCAACAAACAGCTGTAGGGATTGAAGTTTCCTCATCACAAGAGAAGACGACAACGCATTTTCTTATGAAACAAGGCTACCTGATCGGTAATCTGTTTGTAATAGCTGTTATTGCCAGTTGCATTGATTCAAACCTCAGTATTGTTTTTTGCAGTTTGAATTCCTTTGAGCTTGAACTGACTGGTCAGGTTACGTTCATTAATTAGCCAGATTCCTTGAAGTTTGTGGTTAAAAACACTTAAAAATAATATTCTGTTTAAAACCGATTTATTCCACTTTATTGGATTTATTAAAAAAATAATAAATCGCCGAAGCCTTTCTGTTGACCCTAGCTTTTATAAAATTTGACTATAGTGTCTCCAGTTTTTCCTTGTCAATGAACATGGACTCGATGCTTAAATTTTTGAATTAAGATAGCTAATCACATTGGATATACTGCTGACTTACATTTTAGTTGTAGAGTTTGGCTGTCAAGTTACTCTCTTTGCCATGAAACCTGAAAAGGCGATTGCTTTCTACCCCACAAAATTCCACAGTGGGGCTTTGCAGCATTGCACCATCTCCCTTTTGTGTACATGAGGCTACTAGGAAGGCTAAGGAAGAGGCGTGACTTAGGAGAATTAACAGCACAGTTCTGTTCTGTACCTTACATGTCATCTGCTGCATTTTAAGTATCTTGTCCATCCTCTGCTGAGTGTGAGCTGGATTGGAAGTCCACCTCAGAAAAAATGGAACTGGCAGTAGTGAATTTCTAAAGGTATGAGATGGCATGGATCATCTATGCCTTTTGAGGATATTCTAGGCAAGTAGGATTTGAATTTAAATCCCAATTCATTACTGGTAACTCTCTATGGTATGTTTAACTCTAAGTTTGATTTAAAATGTAAAGAACCCCATAAAGGAGAGAGAAACAAGGTCTAAAAGTATATTTCACACGTCAGCCTCTTCCGCTATATATAGTTTATGTCTGCAGTGCCTCAAGCAGCTGGCAGCAAAAGTGCACAAGTCTTTAGATGCCTCAGACAGACAGCAGTAGCCAGAATGCCTTCCATCTGTCTACACAGCGCTGTCATTCATCAGTAGTGCTATGTCGGACGGCTTTAGCCTCCACCAGAAGAGCTATAGCGAACTGAGACATCACTGTGTCTACGTATCCTAGAAGCATGTAAACCTTTATATATTTCAGACTTCTATTTCACACCTCATGTTAAGTGCTTGGCCTGTATTCTACTTTGTAAGATTCACAATAGTTGCCTTTATTGTCTGAATAGGCAATAGCGTTTTCCTAAGAATAGTCACTATTTCCCGTGTGGTTAAATAAAGCAGAATTATATGACATGAAACAAAGTTAAACATGAAAAATAAGTTTATTATTAGACAAAGCCATTGACTAGATTAGCTAGATGATGTTTTAATAGTAAATTGTATAGTTAAAAACTCTCTGTTCAATATAAAAAAAACGGTTTAATTCTTTGCCAGTCAGGTTGTGCTACCTCATTTCCATTTACCAGTCTGCATTCTTATCCAAATAAACTCTTTTTTTCAGCACGTTGGGAAAACCAGGGGTCAGCTTTGTATCAAATAGTTGCATGAAATATTTTGATACAGTCAGTAACTCATAAGTTTGGGGTTTTTTTTAATTTACATTGCAGAGTCTGCTAAACTTATTTTTTTCTCTATTGCATTCTTTTAAATCCTGCTTTAAAAGAACAGATACCTCCTGGGTGCTGATGAGCAAACAGCTCTCCTGAAAGAGTTCTCAGAAATCTAACTTTGCTGGTCTCCCCTACGCAGTTTGGCTGAATCCTCTTCTTGAATGCTCTAGAAACAACTTCATACAATCAAATTGTTCCCAACCGTTTATATAGCAAATATAATATGTATGAGGTGGCACTGAAATTTGGGGGCCAGGATTTGCTAATATGTAAATTTCTGGTGTTTTTAAATTAAATTGCCATTTGTGACTTATGCCATTCATTAAAAACCCAAGCTCATTTTATAAATGTACTTATAGGTTAGCTTCACATATACTAACTGCTTTCCTCTTCCTTCATTACAGCTCTGGTATGTTAACTATTTCCCGTTTAACCATTAATGTTTCCAAAGCATATAGTCTTCTAAGCAGAGACTTGCTTAAATTTATAGGTTCTGGCAGTCCCTCTGTCAGAATGAGCTGCCAAGGTCTATATCTGGCCCACCCATCTAATGGTGTAGTACAGTTTTAGGGGAAGCCGTTTTGCAAGATGTTATTTTATCAGTATACTCTTTAACTCAGTTTGGTGAAGATACCCTGCATACATTTCTGTTCTGCAAAGAGCTATTGAACTGTGGTACCGTGAACCTGCGTGTACAACCCCTATCTTGAAGCTGATGGCAGAATTCATGCAAAACAGGTAAGAAACATGTGCAAATTAGATAAGTGATGAATACTGTAATGGTGTGCATTCTCTGTTCCATCTTTCTATGCTTTGCTTATCCTCATGATGTCTGACTTTGACTGCTACTTTTGTATTTTGGAACAAAATTTGCAAGCACAACTCAGCTTTCAGTGTCATTGTATTGTTTTACCAAAATGGTAGCTGTTACAAAATCAGCTGGTAAGGATTAATTACAGGAATATATATGAGAGACTACTGTGATTTGATATTCAATGTTAGTGGAAGTGTATGCTTTAACCAGGGATAAATACTGACTCCATAATTAAATATCCGAAAATTGTCTGCTGTCAAGATTTGCTGCAGGCTGAGTTTTTGCCTTAAGCCAAGCGGCATACATATGTGCCTGTAAAACCACAACTCCCTTTACGGTTTCTTTTGCAACTCAACTCTTCCAGCCAAAATAGGAAGGAATGGTATCTAATACAGCAATATTTATAATCGGCATGTAGGTAACTCCTCCCATATCTAAAATCTTCTCTGTGGGCTAATCAGAAAGGCTTTAGAATGATTCTGGGAAGTTATTTCAATACTTGACATTGCAGTAGTTACAATGAAATTCCTGTTTTACCACAAGTAACAGAACAATTTATTCTGGGAAATTATCATTAGACTTGGAAATACTTAGTGTACTGCCCAAAGGAAAAAAAGATTTTTAAATGAAAAATTGATAGTTAAAGTCTCTGTGTTGGGTATCTTCGTGACCAAATTAATTAAGAGTTTTCAGCAAAGAAGTATGTGTTCTCATCATTTTTCATTTTGCCTTGCAAATCAAACTTACAAGGAAAAAAGTTGAAATATTTGAAATTTGAAAAAAATATTCAGTTTAATCTAGTGACAGGAAATTGGTGCCTTAAAGTTCAGACCTGCCTCCCAGTCAAACGCTAGTGTGTATGATGTGCACTTAATCCCTGAATAGCTGCACAAACCTTAAAGCAGAGTTCCCTGTTTCTTGTTTGTTTTGACTTGCTTGCTGTGACTCCCTCTTTGGTTTGTGTAGGCTAATTATGTCTTTTATCCTGGTAGTAGTATAATAAATTGCTGGAAAAGTTTAACCTATTTTTATTCGTGATGCAATGCACGAGCAGTATACTCTAATAGTGCTGCAACTTATTTCAAGGAGATTGTTAAAGCAAAACCACAGAACTCTAATAACGGTAAACAAAAGCAAAGAGGAACTGGAACAATAAATCTTATGCAGACGACAGCTCTTCAAGCTACTTTCCATATTCATGTTGTTCTACGTATTGCTATTCAGAAAATATGCCTTGTTCCCTTTAGAAAACATCATCTGGGATGGTGTTTTTTCATGAGTTGTGTACTGCATTAGCTTTTACAGGTTAGAATGCATTATACAATATACTTTGACATGGTTAAAATATGTTACAGAGTATCAGATTGTGCATTATGCCACTCTGATATTGAGATGATGTGCTGATTTTGGTTTTTTTGCCTCTGCCAGCCATTATCATTTTGTGCATATGGAATACACAAATGTTTTATACAAGGCACATTTTATTCATTTATAAACACCCAGATTTACTCCAGAGTTTGCAGCAAAGGACCCTGCAAATAGGGACTCAGACAACAAAAAATTGGACTTGCAGCAAAGAAAGATACCTACTGCTGTCTCTGTGATAGGGGTGAATACAAGGACTCCACGTTTGATCACAAGTGGATGACTACCAAATAGGTCAGCCAGGGGATACTCTGGTTTACATCACTCAGGGATGACTCCTTTCCCTTTCAGTCCAAATAAACACTAAGGGTAAGTTTTGCTAAAGTTACTTAGAAGCTTAAGACCTATATTCGAAGTTAACTTTCGGGCCTGAACTAGGAGTTAGGCTTCTTTATCACAAAGGCAAATTGGAAAGATGCCACAGGGACTTTGGCAAGGTCTCTGTTGCGTTTCCAGATTGGGAACAAAGTGGTTCTTGTTGGCTTTGGTAATATCTGTGCATCAGGGAAGACAACATGGTGCAATCTTCTTCAGGTCTGAATGCTCATAAAAAGCACGTGTTACAATTTACACACGGAGAACCGGCTTGTGATTACCATAGATTTTATGTATCAGAATAACCAGTGGGGATTAGTTTATTTTTAAAAGCTATACAGATGCAGAAGCAGGGTAAAAGTTAGCCTAACCACTTAGATTATGGAACCTTTGTACCATTCTTCTGCACTGTATATGGGTACAAGATGTTCACTGGTCACTGAAAGCTGTGTATGTATTGTCTGGTCACCTTTTCTGGTTAAAACTGTTTTGCCTTTTGTCATAGGATTGTTTTTTTGGCAACATATGGAGATAACTAGAGTGCATGTCATTGGACTGAAAGCTAGAATTAGTTTACCAAATAATTGTACTTTGTAATCAGCAAATGTTTTTTTTGTTTTAGGAATGAATCCATTGCAGTTTTCTGCTTCGATGACCATCTGAATATTTTTGCTGTTATTTTTTAGATCGCAACGTTTAAATTTTGATGTATCATCTCCAAATGGAATTCTTCTCTTCAGAGAAGCTAGTAAAATGATTTGTACGTATGGTAGGTATTCATTAATGTTTCCTCTACAGTGTAATTCTTTGCCTGTCTTGTGATATAAAAATCCTGTTAGTTCATATTCCTGAGCACTGATGGATTTGTGGAATACGTAGCAGGACTGTAATGTGCTACAGCCAGTATCATCCCTTTGTAAAGTGCAGAGCTGACGTGGCAGACCTTTGGAGATCATTTACTTTCATAGATCAGGGTTCATTCATGTAGCATTGTTGCTTGTATCACTTTTTTAACTTGAATGCCTGTCTTCTAGCAACTGTAAATGTATTTCAGCAAAGATACAAATACTCATGAGGTGTTTGATCTAGGCTACTGATTGATAGGTGTGGGTTGATTTTATGTATTCAAATTATATTCCAGCAGTTCCAAAACATAATAGGACCATAACAGCTTTACCCTAGAGCGCTGTTAAAAGTGTTTATAATAAGTTGCTCCATTTTACTACTCCCACTCATGCATGCAACTGCAACAGGTCTTTGACACCAGCAGTTTATATTACACTGCAACTAACTTTGTAGCTTGCAGTTTTGCTATGAAAGGAACATTACCAAGTTTTTCTAGAGCAACCTCATTTGTAGTTTGTGTAAAGAGGAAGAGCCATAAATGTCCTGTTACTTTTAAGAAAGAAAATCAGTGCATCAAATTTGCTTTTACTGCATTCAAGTTGCTTTTTGGGTCTGGAAACTGTGTGTTAACACGACTGTATAAAAAAAATTCAAATGTAATTTTGCATTTGATCTGTAGGGCATGGAAACAGTATATGCACAATGCATAAAGCATTTACTTATGACAGAAAAAATTACACCCAAGTAACTCTCATTCCTTGCAAAAATCATCTTTCTGTTTCTTTTTCAAATATACCATGTAGTAAGCTAGCACATTTTTTCAGCTATGTTCTTAAGTAGATTTGTTAGAATGATTAAGCAAAATAAAAATAAGGTTTTAGATTTTACTACTCAATTTCTGTTAGCCTTTGTACTTAATTGCTGTAAGCTTTCTTTTGATGATTTAAAAAAAAATCAAGGGTAGTCATGATGATGCTTCATCCCTACTTGTCTTATGGTACCTGATCCCACTGCAGTTATATTTTCCTTTTTAATTTTTTTTTATTTCAATCAGCCTTTACCATCCTTTCTGCACTTACGAAAAACATACTGTATTGTTGGGCATCCACTCATCTCAGTTGCTGGCATCAAGATTCTAAACCTTGCTGAGTAAACCACATTAGTTGGTTTCAATGTGCTTCATTCCTAATTCATGCCTAAAAAACACTTTGTAAAGAAACCTTTTTCTTTCAATTGCAGCTTTTATGGTGTGTATGTGAAGTTCGTAAAATTCTCAGCCCTAAAGCATGGGTAGCTCTTGCACATAAGGACTAGACAACATTTTCTGGCTCATGCTAGAATTTAATTATGCAGTGTAAAAGGAAATTTCAGGACAATGCAGATTTAAGATTTAAAACTAAGCAGTGGAGCCGTAGAGCCTGTTGAAGCCTGTGTCCAAACACCTGTTGCCCTCTGTTAAATTATGTGAAAGATACTTGGGGATGTGGGGCTTCTTCTCTGGAGGTGTGTGCCATAGGAAGAAGTGAAATGACCATAAGAGCTTTCTCTCACACTTCTCTTTAGTGTCTTTCATAACTGTTTTCCTACGGAAGGATGACATTTTACTCAACACAGGTTTAAGAGGAGAACTGTTTTAATGTCCTCCGAAAGAAAAATTTAAAATCACCTATCAACTAAAAGCAGGGGAAAGACGTAGATGTGGGAGAAAGCCTCCACTCAATATATGTATGGTTTTTGGGGGGTTTTTTATTTTGCTTTTAAAACACATTCATATTCTCATGAGTATCTGAAAGGGTCCCATCAGTGATCTTTCCACTACTTAGGTGTGACATTTAGAGGAATTGTTCAGGTTTTCTTTTCTGTGAGTGGTTGTCAATATTTATTCCGGGACTGGGCTCACTGCAAAGTCAACATGAAAGACCTCCCACTGCAGCCGGACGAATGGGCCACTTAGAGCAGAGATCTCAAATAATCCAGCTGGCTCGGTGCTGGCACAGATGGGCAGCACTGGCCTGACCATCACTGTGGCTCAGCTGTGGGCACTGTAATAAACATCCTAGATTAGTGCTATTTCAAACTGCTACAGCTATTTCTGAAGCGGTCACTGGTTTACAGTCTGGGAAGGCTTTACTGCCCACTATAAGTATTTCAAGATACTACAATTAATCAGCTTTGAATAATTGCTGTTAACATTTTTAGCTTTTATCGCCAATTACTAGTTTATGAGATTTCCATTCCAGTGTACAGAAAGATATAACTCTTCTGGAAATGTGTTGTAAGGATTCATTGCTTTAGTTATATATGATCTTTTGAACATACAAATTCCTCTAAAAATATTGATATTAAGGGATTTTGCATTAATTACAAATGCCTTCCTGAAAATCTTAATACCTAAATTATGCTTTTAAGGAAAACTTTAATCCTTAATACTCTATGACTTTTTTTAAGTGTATTTGTCTTTTAAGCATATGTAATCTTGGCAGACATCTGGGGAAAAACAAACAAGTAAACCAAGTGATGATCATAAAATTTACTTTGGTGTTCTTGAGCAATGTTTCCAGCCTCACATTCTGAAAAGTTGTGTGATTCAGTTAAAAGAATGAATACGTAACATGCCTTCTAATCCTTGGGTTCAATTTTCAAGTTTTCTGCTGTACCATTACTGCAAGTAACTTAAGTTCTGAAAATAGTTGAGTTTCTCACATTCAGCATGATTTTATGGCTGAACCATTAGAGAAAAATATGGAAGACACACAGTAAATGTCAAGAGATGACAACAGACAGTATAGACTCATTTATCTTTCCGAGTCAGCCAAACCTCTTGTATATGCCTGCAGCTCATAGTGAGCTCCTCAGAGTTGATCAAAAAGACACTTGAAACTCAAGATAGATTTGATTGAAATCTATACTATAATAATTGCCTTTTTAAACTAAGAGAAACACAAAATTATGACATGAGACAGAGGGGGGAAAAAATAGACGCAAACACCTCTTTCTTTCATCATACTCTCCTTGTGGGAAGATCCTTCCTTTCGGTTTCAGGTAATCCGTTGACCAAGTGGGTTGCCATAAACTCTGCCCAACCTCCTCTCATCCTTGAGAAGTTCTTCTATTCCATCGCCTCGAGACCTGGCTGTGGTTGCTCCTCTTGGCAATCCCTGTCTGAACACCAGGCTTCCAACTCTGCTTGTTACTTCCACCTCCCCTCCTCGCCACGGCCTGGACAGTGAGAGTTTCCTTCCTATAGCTCAGCAGCTCTCCAGGGAAAGACTTGGTCCCTCTCCTGCAGACAGTGTAGCCTAGCCTGGTTGCTCCTCTTTCTTAGAAGAATATAACATACAAACAATAAATGAAAATATGGCTTAATTGTATTACACTTCCATTGGTAAGTGAAATTTAAATTTGTTTTAGAACAGGATTTTTCCTTCTTCTCCCTCACATGTAATGATATACAGAAAATGCTAGTAAAAGTATTATTTTCAGAAATTTCATCTGCACCAAATTAAACACGAAAATTTCCAGTTATGGCTTAGGTCCACTGGGAGTCTTCTTGCTGTGTAAACCTATAGGTACATAAAAATGTGATCTGAAATACGTCTCTGTCCTGTCAACGCTTAGACAAGGAATTAGTAACTGAAGCGAGGTGGCATCAGGTGATTCTTCTCACCAACATCAGAGCACAGTGCACTGGTGATTATTGACATCATGTTGATTTTTCCTAAGTCTGGACTACACTGATCAAAGCAGTTTTGGATAACACACAGATACTTTGCAAATATGGCCTTCTTCAGGTGATGAAAATCATCTAGAATTTATATGTGGATTTGTTTTGTGTAAACCCTGTACTGTTGTTTACATGGGAATAACTTTGAAATAAACATTTGGTAACCTAGCATGTCGCTTTCTTTCCATCTTAAATTCTGCCAAAGTTTGTGATGTCCATTTATGTCCGAATGGTACCTCCATTTACTATCTATATGTTCTGTAGGATCTGTGCTTGGGCTAAAAATAAAAAGGGGAAGAAAAAGGTAGAACTGTGTTTCTGGGGTGTGAATGTATGTGGACGCTTGTGAGTATGGATGCTGAAATGTCTTTAATTCTAGACTAAAGCATATACTCTTTTCTCCTCTAGACTGGCATATAGTGATTTCGTATGTTTGAATGCAAAGCAGAAAAAAATCCAAAATGCCTGTTTTTAAGATACGCTAAGCATCTTCAGTTGTCACTGAACAAAATTTAAAATACGAATTATTTTTATTTTTTAAAATTAGCACCTCAGCAAGTGCTTAATTCTGCTTAACAGATCCAGCTTTGCGATTAGGGTAGTACTAGCGTGTCCTGTCCTTCTGCTCATTTATCACTGATACTGATACAGTGCTGAAGACAACTCTAAGATGTCTTTACAAATGCTATATGTTCAAAAGATGTAAAGCCTGGCGTAGGATGCAAAAAGCACTTAGATAGTCAATTATCCTTGTTAGGACTCTGCAGCTGCTTGGCAAAGGGGTGTTGTGTCCATTATGGCTAGAGCCAGTCTGAGTGAGTGATAGAGTGATTTAAAATAAACAACTGAGAGGAGAAAATTGAAAGGAGTTGGAATAGTATAGTCCGCCATTCTTCATCCCCAATATATTTCACTTTTAATTCTGTATGTACAAGTCTCCTTACTATGTGTTTTTGAACTCCCAGTTGTATAGGAATAATGTTTCAGTGCATCTCGGGACCATCTATTTTTGTTTTGTGGTTTCTTTACATTTTAGTAAACCTCTTCCCTTTCATTATAGGAGACTGACATAAAAATAATATTTTCAATATGCTGTTTTTATTTATCTACATTCTGTCATGATATACTTTGATGTAAGTTTTTAATTTTGCTTCAGCTTTCAGCTGTTGTAGCAGTTACTGCTCAAGGTCACCGATGAGGTTAGCCACAGTAGCACAAAACAATTTCCTGTTCTCACAGCCCAGGTAGCATTTGGATGTGGATTAAATTTTACCACATTTTCCAGTAGCCAGACACAATTATTTCTAATGAGCTTTAAATTGCTTCTAGAACATGTATTTCAAAACTTAGTGTGGTAATCCATTCAGTGCCAGCAACTTCATAAGATAACAGTTCTTCTTCAAAATTTTGGTTAAAGTGGTTCTTGCTGTAGAACAGGTATTTTTAATCAGCATCTTAGCTTAAAAGTGGAGTGCTCACTGGTCCTGGTTGCCGTTGGTCTGCTCTCCTCTCTTTTGTCATAGTGGTTTCAGAATATATTGTTCTTCATTACTGACTCAGATTTCATAGTCGGTTTCTTTTGGCAAATTTATCTTGGCACTATGCATGCTTGTTGTGCTGATTTGAGAGGTTTTATGCATGTTTTGTTGTTGCGGAAGCTTTAAAAAACTTAGTTTTTTTTTTGAAGCTCACTCTCATCTTTATGATTCATGTTTTCCTTTTGTCTTCTATATACGGCCACTTCTTTATACTGCCCTCGCATTCTGAATGCCTGGAAAGCATGCATTCAAAACCATCTTTATGGGGCAGTGGTGAATAATAAAAATAGGAAAGGGGAAAAGGCAAAAAACACTTTTTCTCTATAAATGTGATAGATTTTCACCACCTTTGTTCCATCTCACCAAAGTCTTTCTTTTTTTATCTTCATCTAATTCACACATGTTAAAACATGATTTAGTTGTATTATTATACATAGAGCTTATTGGACTGAAATCTAGAACAAGCCCTGCTTAAATGAAACTCAGCCATAAGGAAATCATTTTTGTATTATAGCTTCTACTGTAAAAGCAATTAAGGAGGAGAACTGAAAGGGAAGCTGCCTGTCCTGACATGCTCCCGCATCTAGGAAGGAGTGAGGGAATGAGCTGTGCAAAAAGCTCTGGTGCATATTGCCTGTGGGATTCTGAGGCACGGTGATGTTATCTTCGGTCAGAGCATCCCAGTTTGGTTTTTTGCTGGCTTTGTGTTCCCCCTCTGCATACACATACTTTCTTCCTCCAGCTCCTTTGTTTATGTACTAAGTAGTCTTTCAGTAATGAAATGCTTAAATTGTCAGCCAAATTCAAGCCCTTATTTCCTATGTAGCAGTTTCGCCCAATATCTTTAAAAATCCTTTTCTTATTTCTGTCAGAATTTTGTATCACCTCTGAGGCTCAGAGAGTTTATAATTTTTGTAAGTGACGTTGCTGTCAAATGCAGGGCAAAAAGTTGTATTAAAGGAAATTATTGAGACTTTTGAAAGTCAATATATTTTAAGATTGTGTGATACAATTTCTCCTACGTTAAGAAGAAATCAGTGCAAGTTGGATTTTTTCATTTGATTTCTAACTCAGTAGTAACATTGAAACTTCACTGATTAGTCTCTACAGAGTTTTCATTTTGACAGGAGCTATGAATTTCAAACACAATTTTTAAATTCAGCATGTCAGAGGTCACTTTTATGTTGATTTAATTTCTTGTCAGAGGTCACTTTGTTGATTTAATTTCTTTAAATTGTTTCTTTCAATAGGAGTTTATAAAATTGTATTTTAGTCCTCCACTACAGGGATTATAAATGTAAGCATGTCTTCAGTAGCTGAGGAGTTGTTCTTGACCTGATTCCAAGTACCTAGTAAATTAGTTTATGTTCAGTAGTATCCATGGTGTGTAAAAATATTCCCCTGAAGCTCCTGCTAAATGTTACAAGTAGATCATTCTTTTTTTATGTAGTCAGGCATAGCACCGTACTTCATATTTTTTTTCAATAACTAATGCTAAAACACTAGTCTTTGTTCTAGCACTGCATCCCTTGAATCATAGGCTGATGGCTTGGGGCATTGGTAACAGGCACCGCGTGGTCTTTCACCTCTGCTGCTAATTTGAAATCAGCTGTTCCCACTCTTAGGCCCTTTTAAAATGAGTCCATGAACACAGAATAGTTCTCTGTGGACTCTGTCCAGTTGCAAAAAGCGGTTTTTAATCTTGCACTAGACCCAAATTCTTCTCAGTGTTTTCATTAGAAGGGCTAGGCACCAAATTCCTCTTCTCCCATGCCTGCCTGGGGTGAGGCAGTGTGAGGGAACAGGGGTTGTGCCTTCCTATATCGAATGCTTGATGTTGATCACTGGATTGAAAGTTTTAATTATGGGGTGATTTTTTTGTGAAGTAATAAAAATGGTAGAAGATCAGCACTAGTGGATACCTCCTAGAATTCATGTTCCCAGGCTAAGGGATTCCTAGGGTTTTTCCAACTTATTTCCTCATCATCCGGTTTTTCCATCGACTTCCAATTAATTTCCATATTAAATACATAATTGCCTTGTTGACAACTACTAAGCTCTTTCCATCTGTTGTTGCATATTACACTGAGTACTTCAAGGACCTATGATTGCACCATGTCGTGCTTGGAGAGCTCAGCTATAAACTCAAGGCTGTTACTTTCTTGGATCCAGAACTTTGTCTTTGCTTATTTCTGAAGCCAGATATATATTTGTGTTATTAAAGTAGAGATTTTTCTACAGAGAATTTAATAGTGGAGAAGACCAGATAAGGTTAGCTTACAGCACACTTACCTTTCTGTCTTGTTTTTGCCCTAAGAATTGTACACTGTTTGCATAGTGGCTTTCAAAAACAGTGTGTGCCTTACCACTTTATCTCACAGACAGAATTTTGTATTTCATTTTATTTTTTTCACAGAACTTGAAATTCACTGATATTCTCAGTAACTAGGCTAGGTCTTCTCAAAAAGATCAATGCTAATTAAGATGACCTGGCTGGGGTATCTTAAATGGGGCACTGTAGGAAGCTAAATGGAGTTTAATTTTATGTAAATGTAATTTCTCAGTAATGTAAAGTATTACAATAAATGAATATCCAGGTATACTAGAAGACATTCTTCTTTTTCTGCTATGTTTTACTTTTCAAAGAGGATCTTTTGCATGCTGGTCATTTTTAGTATAACAGAGATTTAACACCATTTGGAATTAATTTCTATGCAGTAGCAGTCACTGGAATTGTACCCTCTTCCCCAGTTACACTGTGTTACTGACTACAGCATTTGGGGTAGTAGAGGTGCTCATATGACCATTTACAGTATCAAAACCATTGTATTTTTCTCATTCATAAATTTTATTATTTTTTTTATTGAGGGCTTGATTTTGATTGTAAGTGACCATCTTTCCTAGCTAAGTATTTGATTCTTCTCCTCCCTTCCATAATTCTAGTGACGCCATTCCAGCTTCTTACAGACCCCAGTTTCTTCTTCTAAGCAATCCCTGATCATACTCCCAGTCTTTTTTTGTAAATCCACTTTTTCTTTACAACCTCATGGATAAATTGCCTTGTACTTGCTAGAAGTGGTGAACCACGTTAATGTTTTAAACAGTAACTTATGCCTTTCCTCTTTGCATCAAATGATACCAAATGGGTGATACTTTGATGCGTTGGGTGTTTAGAAACAAGGTTTTCCCCCTCATTTTTCTAATTATATGATGTAAACTCCTCGTTGTCAGTAATCAATAGCATTAAGAGAAAGAATTAAAATAAGGCAGGTATATGATTTGCAGGTGGAAATTTGCATGGGTAGAAAGCAGGGCTGTGTAGAGACAGACCCAGTTTAATATTAGGCCTCAATATGTATTAAACAATACTATGCAATCTGAGATCTGTGTCATCTCAGGCAAGTTTTTAGGGGCATTTTTTATTTGCCTATTATAAAAGCAAAACTGAGTTGTCATAACGACCTCTCTCAACTGGCGATGTTTGGAATTGTGAATAGCTAATGTCCAGTTCACTCGTTGCTCCTTGATCCAAGTTGTCGTCATAGCCATGACAACTAGGTTAGACACTGAAAGCAGACGAGCCGAGCATCTGATCTGTAGACTATTGTGCTTTTATTTGTGGGAATACTTCTAAAAATGTACAGGTTTGTGTTATTTTCCTCTAGTTAAAATTACCAAGAATGATGAGCAGTAAAAAAGTGAAGACCTGGCGCTTGGGTTTTGTGCAGGTGAAGCTTGTCAAGGTCAACATCAGGTGGGGTCAACCTAGTAAGGCTACTTCATGGTAGAACTGAAGTACTTAATCTTTGCTGTGTTCATTCTGCTGTTTTAGCTCACTTTCATTAATTACTTCAGGTTAAAAAAAAAATTGTCATGAAGACAAACTAACTCTGGGGTACTGTGAAGATAAGCATTAAATTATTACAAGATACTTAGAAAACTTAGTAATGAGGCCTTGTGAATAATTAGATTTGTACAGAGGATTGCAGCGGGATCTACTGCACTGCTGCACAGTGGATCCAAAAGTCACTATTGCCTGTTAATAGCAACAGCAAATATTTACAGTTAGCTGTTATTTTTACATTATAAACATGGATTTTAATTAAAAAGTCATTCCCATCTGTGACTGGTAAAATAGAGGCTTTTGTAATGGACATATTTGTTTTCTGAGGGATATATTTAGTGTGTGTATACATCAGGAACCATCCCAAGAGACTGTCATGGTAATGGATCAAAACCAGGCTTTGCTGCAGCATGAGAAACTATAAAACCATGTGTTGCAACTCTGTTCAGATTAAGGAATTCATGCTGATAGACCCAGTCATGGTCTGGCTGTACATCAATGACGGGAATTCCATAGCTTATATTTTAAATTTTACATACTAATTCCTTGGTGGCTTTTAAGCTCTAGTCATGCTTACTTAACAGATCTTTTACATCAAATGCAGAAACAATTTTTCTTCCAAACAGTAATGAAAATAAAGACAAAAAATAAGTTTAGATAGTGCCATCAAAATATTTTAGATTTGCAGCTGTTTATATAAGTTTCTTTCTTTCTTTCTTTCTTTTTATGAAAACAGGTAATCAGATCCTCTCTCTTGGGACTTTGTCAAAAGATCAGGTTTATCCGTTGAAACTCAAGGGCATTTCCATCTGTTACTCTGCACTCAAATCTGCCCTATGTGGAAATTATGTCAGCTTTGGCGTCTTCAAGTTGTACGGGGACAACCACTTTGACAATGTACTTCAGGCCTTTGTCAAAATGCTGCTTTCAGTATCCCACAGTGACTTGCTAGTAAGCAATTACTCATCTTGGGAGTCTTTACGTGAAATATGAAATAACACCACCACAGGCTTTGTATTGTTATAATGAGACAGGGGGATCTAGAACAGCTCAAATGTATTTTTCAGTTCAATTACTTGAATTTATTTATATAGTAACATCTAAAATACAGATATGGATGGACCTGCCACGTGAAACAGCAGCTCTTCCAGAATTTTTACTAGGCTTGTCGTGAAAGAGAAAACTGCAAAATTTTGTTCCTTTCTGTACTTGCAAACCCATTTAGGTTGCCCGCATGCCCCGTAAAACATCCTCACATATTCAGCCACTCTGCAATTAGTTTCAATCTGTAAATTGTCACTGTGTATTCCCCATAAAATTTAAAACTTCAATTTTAAAGTACACCATGTTCCCACTTCTCTGTGGGAAGACAACAGATCTTGCGCAAAATTTGAACTGTGACGTTTTCTTCATGACGCTTTAGTTCAGAACTGTCATTTTCTTGCAGGAGGGGACAAATTTGGGATAGTTAAAGATGGTTAATGCCCAGATTTATGCTTGCTGCATAAAGAAAGTCCTTGAAACTGAAAAGTTGCCTTCAATTAAAATCGGTGTACTGGCTGTATAGTAAAGTGTGCATATGTGGCACATTCCTAGCCATCCAACAATAAATGCCCTAAATAAGAGTCCTTAAGAATAAGATGCTGATTGGGCCAATGGGTTCAAGCAAGTGCCTTTGCCTGCACGGAGCCTGTTACAGGACCTCACTTAAGCACAAAAAAAGGCCATGTCTGAGATGATTTGGGGAAATCTGTGATAAATCTCAGTAAGATTTCCTGCAGAAGGTAAGATACAGGCCATAATCCTGTCAAACTGACACCCTGGGCAGAACGCTATACTGCTTTTACTAGACTGATAGCTGTGTAGAATGTCAAAGCATGATAGTGTTATTGTATTATCCTGAGCTTATTTTAAATTAATAGTGAGTTTATATCCTATGGTAAATTTGAAAAGTTGAAATCTACCGAAGACAAGAAGGTATTTTGTCTCTATAAGTATTTTGATTTAACGGCTAAATTAGAATTTATCACATCACAAAAACTGTAAGATCGTTCTTCTGTCATCTGTTAATGTTGTTAATATTAGTCGATGGTAATATCTATATTTACTATGAATGTGTACTCTTTTTTTCAGCAATATCGAAAACTAAGCCAGTCTTATTACCCACTTTTGGAGTGTTTGACCCAAGATCATATGAGTTTCATTACCAGTTTAGAACCTCACGTCCTAATCTATATTCTTACCTCAATATCTGAAGGACTTACTGCAGTAGGTAAGAATTACTTACACTCAGCTAAAGAAAGAATTCAAGTATTTAGGTATCTAGGATTTCCAAAGAAGCACATTAGTTTGTATCTTAAAAAATTAATATCAAGTGACTATGGAAGACGCTGGTTTTTGAACATTTTAAGAATGTGACTATTTCGGTTAATGGAGCTAAGTTCTTTTAAACATCTAACCTGTAGGTTTAGTATTTTTATATTTTTAAATTGTCTTTTCTTACAAGCCAGAATTGTTAAAATTATTAATGTGCCTCCACTAGGATTGTACTGAAAATTCATGCATGAGTTATTCAGAAGTAAAATCTATTAATATGTGTACAGGAATCTGTGGGGTTTTGTTTTTATTTGATCAACATCACTGTTGTATAAATAATGCTTGTTCTGCACAGCTGTGATATGATTTGAGAGATTTAAAGGTATCTTTATCCATGGAAAAAAGAAACTAGTTATTCAGTACTTCCTGAATATACTTTAGAGGAGAATCAGTGTAACAGAAGCATACTTGGAGTAACGATAAAAATACAGCAGTTTGATTGCAGTCCATTTCATTCTCTTGCACGGTTTAATTTATGCTTTTTAACCAGGTGACTGTCCAAACATTTGGGGGTTGGGGGTGGGGAGGGCTGGTAGCCTAAAGTCATTTGGAATATGGAGAAGGAGACTGAGGATTTGGAGGAAGAAAAAATAAATCATGCAGTTACATTCTGATCACCTAGGAATGCCATGCATTTATATAGTTTTTGACTGAGAAGCTGTTCAAAACCTTACAGTAGTATTTATTGATTAGGGTGGTTATTAAGGAAAAAAAAATAGGAACGTATAACGTTAGTGTGTATAGATGTTACTCTATAATAGCTGGTGTTTCTCATTACCGCCAAGTGTCAGTCAAGCCCCATAGGAATGCATGAATGGACCGAGACTCACAAAGCATTTGCTATGTTAAACACATTCAGCAGTTTTTGCTGCAACAGGGAAGCCACTCTTAGAAAATGGGTAGTGAATAGCTAAGCAACAGTAGTAAAGAAGTATTCAGGTCATTTTATTATAATGCTGAAATCCATCTTCTCCCAGATACTTTGAGTGCTTTGTCACCTGTAATGATGGTACTAGGCTGGTTCTGCTGGGAGTCTGCCTGTTGATAGTTTGCAAATGGATCTATTGTACTGAATGTTAGCTTGACTGACAGCTACCAATTTAGCAAGCCCTGTTCCTGGTCTCTGTTATCACTCCACATTACATCTTTTCCATCTGAGATACTGGATATATTCATTTTGATAACTCACTAGCATACCAAATTTGCTTTAACCATCTCTTTGAAACCCAATTTGAATTCATGTAAAAGAGAGAGAAGAAAATGTAAAAGCTGTGTAAGCTTCATCTTTCATGTGGTATGTTTATTTTCCCCTCTCACAAAGTGTTGATCTCTCACTCAAGGCAGGGAGGAAGAGTAAAAAAAAGTATTTATTTCCAATTTTAGCTTTAAACTTTTGTGGTTTAGGTATCTGGGAGTTTAGTCGTGAAGAATTATTAATTTTTAGGAACGTAGGTGTTTTTGCTAGAAAACTTGTATTTGGTGGAATTCCTGATACTCTGCTGAGAAAAGTATCAAGAAAAATTTTAACAGCTCACTTTTTTTCACATTTCATAAACCATAGACTTTCTTAGCCAATGCTCTCCTTCAGTTCATCTTAATGTCCTTAAAGTACCTAAGATCAATACAAACATACGAGACTAAAACAAAGTGTGTCAGAATTTTTAACTTCACCTGACTTCACTGAAGGCTTGATGCAGTCCATCAAAAGCTGTTATGCTCGCTTTCATGTTCATTTTTTTCTTTGTTTGCTCTGATTCCTCCAAACTCAAGTAGTTTTTCAGTCTCCGAGACTTGCCAAATCTATCTGTCTGTCAGCAAGACCTGGCTGTTTCCATACTGCCCAGAGAGGATGTGGAATCGCCATCCTTGGAGATATTCCCAGGTGCTGGACACAGTCCTGAGGAACCTGTCTGATGTTGACCCTGTTTTGGGCAGGAGGTTGGACTGGAGGATGGTCCCATTTGGTTTCTGCCACCACCTTTAGGATCCTACTGGTATTTTCCCTACGTTTTCCACTTGCATTCTCTAGCTTTCCAAAACAATTTTTGATTCTGTCCAAATGCCTGTGCAGCCCCTAGTCTTTGTGAATCTCTTGCACATTAAGAGTAATACTTACTTTCCATGATTAGTCAGCTGAAAAATGCTTCTTTTTTACCTTTCATGTTGAAGTGATAAAGTGATTATTTTTCCTTAATATCATGTTTCTCAATACTGCATGTATCAGTATCTTAGTACTGCATATTGATGTCAGCCATTAAGTTCCTCATTTGTGTTCAAGATGTTTTATTTTTGTAGTGAGATGAATAATTTTCCATACTCTTATAACGACATGTCCAGATTAACTACTCTTTGGTCAGTTTATAGCTATTTACTTATTTATTTTTAATCATCTCAAGAGTTAGTTACCTGTCACTGCGTTTTCTTAAGAGTCATTCTTCTAAATGTTTTATCCCTTTTAAAATTTTGGTATTTGGGACATTACCAATTGTCAGACAGTGAAATACAAATTTATTTCTTACGTGTTACTTGGTCACATACATCCTTCTGCCCTTGGAAAATGGGTAAGTAGATCCAAGCGTTGCCTTTTTCACTGAATGATATCAGTGCCACAAAAACATCTCAGAATAGTAGGGCTCAGGGCTATAAGCCATCTGAGGGGGAATTGTGTTTTAAACTGATTAGAACATACAAGTCATTTTCAGAAATGTTTATAAAAATGAAATAGCTGTCTTTTTTATTTTAAAAATTAAATACCAGGAGATCACTTCTCTTTCACGGGGAAAAAAGTATCTGACTTTTTTCTCTATTCTCTTTACGTATGTGAAACCTTTGGGACTCTCATTGTTGTCAGCTGTAGGATAAACATTCCCCAAATCCTTATTTCTGAGGAGTGCTCATTCTGTTGCTGAGTAAATACCTTGCTTGATTCCACGCTTTATAAACACTGTGAAAGAATATGTATTCCTTCTGAAGCACTAGCTGTAAATCAGCTATAATGGAAGTCCTCATCTAAGCTTTTATTGCAAGGATAAACACTCCAATAGTTCTCTTCTAAAGTGTTTACCTGGCTTTTTCTCAGCTGACTCAGTGGATCAGAGCCTTTTAATGTAGTCTGCCTGGCATGTTGTCACTAATCTCTGCAAAGCTTTTCTAATTCTCATATGATTAATAGTATAGTATGCTATTCATTGAGGAAAAGGTAAAACATTTTTTCTGTCTTGCTGCCTAATTTAGATGTTAAATTGCTAAATCCATTTACTTTCCAGGTTTAGTCTCGAAGGCAAATAATGCCAGTATTGAACTGTAAGCAATTGATGGACAGTGAAAATACCACTTAACTCCCTTTCCTTGCCTTTATGTGAAGAACAAAATCTTTTAATTTGCAGAGATTCAGCAGTGTCATTAAACTGTTGAAAAATAATTCCCCTTCAGCATGCTGTTGTTGTATGTTGAGACCAAAAGGCATCCTCAAGTTGTTTGGGGGGATTTGTTGGCTTTTTTAAAATAATATAACCCATTCTAACATACATGCTCAACTTCCAGTTACTTGAGCTAATGGCTGATTGGAATTGCCTACATAAGGCAAAACCACACAGACAGTAAAGAAGTGCATGTAAAGTTAGCCCCCAAAACATGAACTGAATGCATGCTGGCGAAGAAGAAACCAAAAGAGCTGGTTGAATGCAATGGTGACTGGTGCCGGAGTTGCCATCGTTGTCCCCTGCCCACCACTGGCACCTACCTTGCCATCAAGTAAGTCCAGAGAGCTCAGTTTTGTTTGCCAAAACTGTTACTGGATCCGTGCTGGCACACATGGAGATGGTTTTGGCGTTTTCTGTAACCATGGCCTGCTTGCTTCGTGATCCAAATGATCAGTTCGCAGGTGATAGAGCTGAGCTGACCAGAAGTCAGAAACGTGGTTTGACTGCATTTTTCCTGATTATCCCAAGCTTTTATCTCAGTTTCTTTTACAGTTCTGTCTTTATTCTGTCTTCTCCACCCATTTCTTCTGTCCGTAGCCCAGAATTGGTAGCTCCTTGTTGCTCTTGTTTGTTCTATTTATTTGGCCGGCTGGCTTGTCTCACTAAGATTTAGTGAGAACGCTATTCTGCTCCAGCACAAGGTTCCACATGCCCAGAAGAGTCATTCAAGGGAGTTTGCTTGACGCTCCCTGTCTGTTATATCCTTGCAATCAAAAGGAAAAATGAGCATAGGGAAGCATATTTGATATATAGTTATGGGCAAATTTAAGTAGCTCTTAACACTCATATCAGATTCTCATGAGCAAATGATAGCATAGACCTGTCTGCTGTCCTGCTAAAATCACTTACTGTCGAATGTAAAATATCTACTTGTACAGTATCAGCATGTTTAGAACTACTGCTGTTTTGTAAACTGATGATAGTGATTTACTTTGTATTATTCAATTTAAAAAGAAATAGAGTTAAGCACTGGTTTAGAAATACAGCAGAGGCCTCCTATGAAATACGTATTTTCAAATCTCTCACTTGTTATTGATGATTATTCAGTTCCACCATGAATTGCATTTCTAGTTTATATGCAGGGCTGTTTTGGTTGAGAACACGGTGAGTGCCAGATTCTGCGGTCTTTACTTTGGCAAGACTCATAACTTTGAACTCAGCTTTGTTCTGGCAGTGCGTCTTAAGATCCTGCCCTGTTGAATTCTGTCCTAGGAAGCTCACTGGTCCAGTGGAGACAGAGTTGAGGTGCTCCAGCTCATTTCTGTGAGCTGTTAGATCGCTCTCAATTCCTGCTGCTAAGTCAGCTGGTTGCTTTGGAAGATCAAGTCTTAGGAGACCACTTGTATCTTCTTTGCCTGTAAATGTTTCTTCAGTGTTTACTTCAAAACACTTAGCAAAATACAATTAGTTTTTAGATGGCGAAGGGTTAATAGCATCAGCACAGAGCTTAAGGAGTTAAACAGACACAGATCAAAATACTTCAGTGTCTAGAGGGATGTGTTTAAATGAACACTGCGAGGTTGGCAGGCCTCCAAATTAGCATAGTTTAAAGAATTCAAGGTACACTTAATTGGATCCTTCAATCCCTTTTCCCTCAGAATGAGCATTTTAACAGTTTAATTCCTTTTGCAACCCCCACACATCCCTTACTCCAGTGGCCGATCTAAAATAAATACTGTGAACTATGAAGGGCCTAGACAAGTTCTAGCTGAAGTCAGTGGCAACAGGCTGGAGTCCTAAATGCTCCACTCATTTGGATCTGACCTTTGAAATTGCAGAGAGTATCAGGTAGGACTAAACCTTGCACCCAGCAGGTTAAACCACTGCATGTATATAAGGAGCTTCAGTTGGTGTTGGTATCGCGAGGAGCCGGCGTTTGTTTAAACATGTGGCTCTGGCCAGGATTACAGAACCGGAGCTGGGAGGCAGCACGGTTGTAAATGTCTGAGTCGCAGCCACTGGTCTTGGGGCCAAGGAGAATCTCAGGTGTCAGGCCAGAAGGAGACAGCAGCTGGCCAGGGGGAAGGGTGCACCACTGTTTTCAAGAGGAAGACGAGGAGCGTGCATGAGAACCAAGGTACGCTGTTGTCATCGTGCTGATGCGTGGAAGTGAGCAGAATCTTCTTTCACAGCAGTGGCACAGCAGGCAACACCTAGCAACAAAATAACTTACATAAATCAGACAGACATATTTACTCTGCAAAGAGGCTTAAGCTTTTAATCTCCCTTACTTATAGAAACAGTAAGTAAAGATATGTAGTGGCTTTTGCTTCTGCTTTTCAACAGTATCCTCCTTTGCTTTCATGACTTTCAGTTTTGGGGACATTTCTGAAGTATTTGGCAGTGACTGCTGTTGTGTTGTTGCCAGCCATATTTAATGTGCTTTAACCTACTTGAATTATCAGTTGTTAAGCAAAATGACTAACTGGCTGTTCTGTGATCACCCTTTTACTACTTTAGTGGCCCTTGCTCATTGTTTGCCACCTGACATTGATTGTAAGCTATTTGGGGCAGAGAAACATTGTATAATACTACTTGAGAAAAACCTGGACAACAGCTCTACTGGTTTAACCTTGCCTTTTCAGTAAGCAGATCAAAACGGAATTTTAGTTTCCAGGAATCTGGAGCCTTCTGAATGTGAAACTGAATACCGGTAAAATGTCAACCCTCATCCTGCACTTTCCAGTACGCAGAGGGGCAGCTGCATTCATACAGTTGTGAATGAAGTTCACTGGAGTTCATAGGATCTCCAGAACATGGAGCTATCCAGTTACTCAAAAGCAAAGGTTTAATACCGTTGTGCGTTGATAAAAGCAGTCTTCAAAGCTAGTCAACTCATGTATCAAAAATAGACTTGTCAATGTATCGATTAGCCTAATGTCAAAGAGATTGTTAAAGTTGAGCTCTCCAAGTACTAGAAAATGTCATTATTAATTATTCTTTTATGGAAACAATTTCAAAACTGTTTCATTTTTCACACAGATACAATTGTCTCCTCCAGCTGTTGCGCTAGTTTAGACTACATTGTCACCTACCTCTTCAAGCACCTCGCTAAAGAAGGCAAGAAGACTCTAAGAGGTAGAGAGATTTCACAGGATGGACAGAGATTGCTTCATTTCATGCAGCAGAACCCGGAAATTCTACAGCAGGTGAATTAGCAGGCTTTTCTATGGGGTATTATTACATTTCTGAATTTTCCTGATTTTTTTGTGGTACTGAACACCAGGGCAGCGTTGGCTATTTAGTAGCGGAACAAACCTCCCTACGCTGGTATGCAACCCTGAGTAGCTTCAGCCGTGTTCTCATGACAACCAAAGATTGAAGATATTTTTTTGTCATACTGAAAAGCGTAGATACTATACTTGGCTGTACAGTATCTTAAAACTTGGTGTTTCATTTTTGCTCATACAAAGAGGTGTGTGAGATCATCAATACATTTCTATAGACAAATGGGAAGGAAAGCTCTCTAAAGTATTTTAGGAGCAAGCTGAACAAATTCTGGCATTGAAGCACACATTTTGGTAATGAAATTTGTAAATTGAATGGCTGTATGCTATCGAGTTTGAATATTTTATTTTGCAGTAGGTGATTCAGTGGGATTTTTTCTGTTAAAGGTAAATACAATAGAAACTAAATCTCATGCTTCTGAAAAGGAAGTGGCCGCTCTGCTGCTTAGGAGAGATTTCCCCTTCCCAGCTCCGTCAGGTTTATCGCAGCCCAGGTACATTACGGGGAGATCAGGATGTTCACAGCTACGTATCTCCACATTTGCTCTGTGCCACGTTCCCTTAAAATCTCATTAAACTATTTGAAAATGCATATTTCCAAGAATCTCTGGATTCCTAACGCAGTTGCAAAGATGCCGTTTCAGGAGACGTGTTTCACAGGTCTGGAGGCTTTTAACGAAAACGGAAGTTACTCACAAAAGGCCAATGACTAGCGTGGTCATCTGTGTGTTTCCCTAATAGGTACCGCTGTCATTTGGAAAAAGCCTGGCATACCAGTCACCACAGTTATTGTTGTCATTTGTTTACTGCTCTAATTGAAGGTGAAAAGTAACTAATGGTAGCTCATACATTCCTGGCAGTACATAGCATATTGTGAGAATATTAATGATGTTTATTATTGACATCAGTATCAGAATATGATGATTCCCTTGTCATATTACAGGTTCTTATGTTTTATGTGCCTAACAGGGGTTTCATGGAAACTAGCAATGAAGTCAGCATTCGGGTATGTCAGATTGCTCCGTATTGTACCGTGCGTGCAATGATTCGAACGCGAAGGACAGAAAAGCAACCTGGGCTCTGGACTTTCCTGCATTTGTGGCAATCTTGATGTAATACTTTGGCTGTTAATATGCAGTAACCTTTCACTTCACGGCATTTGACTAGGCGGTGATCTGTCTTTATTAACTTCAGATTCTGCAGAATACGTTATATTTATTTTGAATGCAGGCTTTCACATACTCTTTTAAATATTAATGGCTGGTCTCCAGTAGTCAGCATAAATATGATTTGCATTAGCACTAGTCATATCATATTGAGTGCCTCTGATGTCAACTACTCAGCGTACTAATATCTGACATCATCTCCCGAGGTCACTGACAACTTTGACCTTTATTCTCATGCACAGTTTCTGTAGTCTCAGAAGCTCTTTTGAATTGATTTGAAATTTTGACTCTTCCCTTTATGAGGCAGTAAAATTGATAATTATTCAGATGGGAACTGAGCACTGAGTGAAAAATCAATTCCACCCGCTCTCTGCTGCGTATAAAATTACTTCTGAGTCTGCTGGACTGAACGGATGGCCAAGGTAAAAGCAGCAGGCAGAAATAGTAGAGAGGATTAGCTGGACGAAACTAATAGCCTAAAGGGATGGCTTTTGAGATGAGGGAGTGGGCCGGTTGGGGGTTATTATCAGCAATGATGGGACTCATTGATCATATGTTTACATCAGGTTTCCATTGGGTTATAAATCAGCCCTGAATAGAAACGGAACCCAAGGCCTCGCGTTTTACCAGGGGGACGGTGTATTAGATTATTCTCACTTTCACACTCAGATGAAAAGTGAGACATTGATTATTCATCGGCTGGCCATTAAACACTGGCTTTATAGATGATTTGACTATCATGGAAGCTAATGAACAAGGTTGCTGCTTCATAACCAGCGGTTTCAGTTTTCAAGACATCTGTGTCGGTTAAGTAATGCGTAACCCTATTAAAAGGAATGGGTTACAAATTGCTTAACAGTGCTGAAAAACTAGACCCTAATGACTAATTGTGCTTTGAGTTTAGAGAGGGTTGTCAGCTCTTTAAACTAAACTGATGCAATGATAACTGCAATTATTTACTAGTTAGAACATTTCTTCCAAGTTGGATCTCTGGAAGTAGTTGGATAATTAAAATTTCCAGCAGCACTTGAGGAATAGCCCGCCTCAGGTCGTACCGTTGGCTGTGGAGCTACGCAACGGCTCGGCTTGCCGTTCTCCCTTTCCTCTAAAGACGTGGAAATCTCTCCGGGCTCTTCTGCCAGGTGGGGGACGCGGACTCGGGCGAGCGCCGGGCGCCGTGCCGC
>NW_008796044.1:470729-498591 GCF_000699145.1 Aptenodytes forsteri | reverse complement strand
CGCCCGTCCGTCCGGGAGAGTTTGCGGGGATGTCCTCGTGATCTGTGCGTCCGCACGCGAGGCGCGTTGTTATTTCTCAACAGTACCTGAAACAGCAACACAATTACTCCATTGCTTTTCCGCTGGTGAGCTCACAGCGGAGCACTCGTTCGCTGTTAAATGAGGCGATTCAGCATCTGAATGCAGTTCAGTAAATAGGTGTGTATCCGTGACTGGGGCTTTCACCTTCTTTAGCCTCTAGAGTAGCAGAGGTGTATAATTAAAGCCTATTAATTCTTACTTTGTTTGCTTACATGTGTCCCATAGCAGTTCTGTTTTTTTAATAGGTAGATGTGACTGTGCAAAGACAGGAGCAATAGAAAACATGGAAGTGAAACAACTTCTTAATGTTTGGGAGCAAGTTACAGCATCCTTTTAAAGTGTAACAGTGGCTGTTGGCTTTGGCCCTCCTTTTTGCTGTGCCACAGGCTTTGTTCCCCCCGGGCAAGCTACTTGGTCTGAGCTTAATCTGCAAACAACTGCTTCATGATGGTGTTTTACAACTAAACTGAACTAATGTGTGTAAAGTAATTTGAGATACGTGGATAGAAAGCGGTATTAAGTTTGTTACATTCAACTATTGCTGTTACATTATGTTGTGTTATAAGCACTTTAATAAATAATTTTAAAAGGCTCCTACTTTTCTATGCTGTTATTCTGGGATTGTCAGGTGAAGCCAGTGTTTGTTCCACTTTATAAGTGAAAGTGTATTTTTTGGTTTTAAGATGCTACCTTTATCTTCTGTTAATGCCTATCTTGCTAAATTGTACACATTAGCTGTTAGTTCAATTTTGGCATGGTAAAGTACTATTCATGTTAGTTCTTTCCAAAAATCAATCGGGTTTGTAGCATCTTTCACCCCTAGTTCTGACAAATGTTCCTAAGAGCCATGCACGATAGGTGAAGAACTCTGTCTGCGTAGTCATCATTGAAATAATTCTGTGCTGGATGTGGAAGGGAATAAATGGTTGGTTGGTTGAATAGAAACAGGGTTTCAGTGACATTGCAGTGTTCGCTTCCTTTCCTGGGCTTTTCTTGGAGCGGTGCGTTAGGTGTAGGGACAACGAATGAGGGAGGGTATTGCATGGTGATTACATTCTGTGCATTGTTTTCAGGAGGATCGTGTGGATAAGAATAAGGAGGGGGTTTTGGTAAGGTTGAATGTTGTACCAATGTTTGGATTAGATCTGCACAGCGCCTGCGCCAAGACACAGCGGGCAGCCAAAGCAATCTCCGACTCGCTGGTGTAGGAGCGGCGGTGAGTGCTGTTTGGCCTGCCCAGAGGTGGAGCGGCACTGCATGCCTCTGCGGCACGGCCAGCCGGGAACCAGAAGGCACATGCCTCCTGGCCAGCAGTCGGGCTGGCTGGCTGCTGGCAGGTACGCTCCACTTCTCAGCCCAGGTGGGCCCACAGCAGGGAACAGTTCTGGTGAACAGTTGTTTTAGGGTTGTGTGGCTGTAGAACGAGTCTGTGCCTGTGCTGAGCCCTTCTGAGGGTTCAGCGTTTCTGGGGACAATGGGTGAGGAGTGCTGCAGTAGGGGAAAATCAGCGGGGATGTGGGAAGACCTGGCGTTTATTGCCGTAGGGGAATGTGGTGGAGTACGTGGGCTGGAGAGGCATCTCTAGGAAAGGAGTGTTGCAGTAGGTGGATGGGAAGATACGTGGGTGAACAAAGAACTTTGAGGGCATGGGTAATGGTGAGTGTGGTAGTGCTGAAAAAGGGAGCAAGGACAGGGTGGGCACTACTGTGGTAATAGGAGGATGTGTGGCTTGACAGTGATAGGTAAAACCTCACCAGGCTGCTCACCGGAGCTGAGCGCTTGTGACTTAGAACTTCACCGAGTGACAAAGATGCGCTGAATGAACCAGCACAGCAGCACTGCGTAGCAAATGTAAAACAGAAAGTAAAGATGCCAATTGCAATGAAAAATCAAGTGGCATTACTAAAATAAAAACATATTATAAATCGCTACTTTCCTTTTTTCCCTTTTATGTAGTAAAATCAGTGATGTTTTTGTTTTTCACATAAACCTCAGTGCCATATACAGCTAGTGTGGAGTTACGCACTGTAATTGAAATAAAAACACAGAGAGGAGGTGTGTTTATAATGCATGCTTCATGGCCCGTGCAGAAGCACTTGCATATAAGCACATCACAAAAAGAAATCTGAATTGTACTGACATAGGTCAGTTGTGCAAGATGTTGAGTACCTGAGCGCCTTGAGCCACATACGTGAGCATATGCTTGGTTTTAAGAGCAGATCAAACCCACAGGTGCAATTGTTCCTATGCTTAAAATTAAATGTGTTTAAAGGCTCAGCTGACTCAGGACCAAAGTGCTCAGCTTTGGCTGGCTTGAGCCTTGAAAGATTTGATACAGCAGTGAGAGGGATTTTCATTGGGACATCTGTTTTCAGCCTCTTAGCACAATTTAAAAATGTTATCCAATACTATCATAACTTTCTTTATTAATTGAAAGGGATGGAGATATACCAGCTGTAGCCCAAGCCAGCAGAGACTTGGGTGGCTAAGCAACAGAAAGGCACCATATTGAGTGAGCCAAAATTCAGTCTCGAAGTCATTTATTTTAACCAGTGACAATACGTTTAGACTCTAGTGTTTCGATTTGATTGATGGTTTAATATCATATATAATTTTTTTAATGAAGGGAACCCATTTAAATATGTTAACATTTGCACTAGTAGTCTCCCATGTACATAACTGCATTTAATCATTACTCTGATTGTTTTTGTGGTTGTGTAATTTGTATCAGCAAAATAACTATGTCAAAGCCACCTTATCTTAATGAAAAATACCGTTACTTCTCTTTTATATGTACTTCTCACTGCACGTGCATAAAGGCAGCAGTAGCCTCAGTCTCGAGTATATTGCTAAACGTATAGCGATCACTGCATGAGTGCTGTCAATTAAGAAATCAAAAAATATTAATGAGCTTAGTGTCTTCTCTAATTCTGCTTTGTTTAAAGCCTTGTTGTGATTCGTTGTCATGTGAATCGAGTAATTTAATTTTAAGACTTTTAATGTTAAAATACATCATCATTAGTGATGTATCTGAAGATTTCACGCTCTTAATAATGGTGCTAAATCAAATTGGGAATCTCCTCTTAATCATCCAAGCTGTGCTGTAGTTTACACAAACAGTTTTGGGGATGGAGAGAAGTTTAGTTCCGCGAAGTAACAAGTATTGTACAGAATTCATGTATGGAAACAAAAAGCGGCGATTCGGCTTGCAGCACAAACTGCTAGAGGTGTCAGTGTTGGATGTGCACCCTCGGGCTAGGCAGCTGGTGTATGTATGCTTTTGTTTATCAGTTACTGGTTTATGTAGCCTTTAGGCCAGCACATGAAACAATCGTTCCTACAGGGTCAGCTGCTGGTCAGAAGCAAAGTAAGAAAAGACTTTGCCTTAAAACGCGTCAGCCATAATTTTAGTGCAGCTGGCACCTGCTACTGGTGCACAGCGGGAGGGTTAGAGGTCAAAGAGGCAGTTGTTCTAAACTCAGTGATGGCTTAAAGGGACTTGTAGATTAATCTGCTTTATTAACTTCTGTATATTAGATAACTATTGCAGTGAATGACAGTCCGTCTTTCTGAATAAGTCCCTTCACCTCTTTCTCTTTTAAATTGGCTTTTGAGTAATGAATATTAAATATAATACATTTCAGGGTAATTAAATGAAAACATTAGGATGATGTTGTTTCACAATCATATCTATAAGTTTCTTGTATATTTATCTTGCATTATTACTCTTCATTGCTTTTTGCTAGCAGAACAAAAAGCATAAATGTTTCAATTAAAGAAGAGGAACTGGCTGTATTTCTCAATAACCTCGTGTCTTCTATGCTGCATAAATATTTTCAAAGAGCAAATAAGTTTAAGGAGAAGTATAAAAATGTTTTATTCCTTGTTTACTCAGTGCAATGTAATACTTTACACTACTTGGAAACGTTTGATTTCTGCTGGCCATGGTTGTTTTATATAAAACACTAAGAGGTGCTGGTTTGGGGAAGGGCAAAAAATATTGCCATTCTGTAGAATCTAACTAGCGATATGAATAGCACCAATAATTTTGTAAAGTTCACATTATAATTCAAAATCCAGTTAGAAGTGATGCTTGCAGTCCGGAAAGAAAGCAATATCTTTACAAAATGGATAGGGAAAGGTAACAATCCATTCCATGATCTGCTACTGGCAGATTTGCCACGTGAGTAATGAAACTTGCTCTCAGTGAACAAACACCCTCCCCTTCCCCCATTTAAAAAAAAAAAAATCAAATTTAAAATTCTAGAACAGCAGCAGCTTACAAGGATGCTTAATTGCTGTTGGATATGATAGCAGTGGCTCATCGAAGCTTACAGCGGATGAGATGATGCTTGTATAGAGATCCGGTGCTTGATGAGGCAGTTGCTGCGGCGTTCTGACCTAGTCAGTGTTCATTTTGAGCAAATGGAAAGGTATGCGTCACGTGAAAAGGGCTGTTTCGTTGCCGAAAACTTCCCAATGACTGGCATACACTAAATACGTGTTCCACTTAACCTTGGCAGATTCCTGATTTTCAGGACTCTGAAATTGAACCTCAAAATCCATGTTTTTCCTAGGCTAATGAATTGCTGTCATTTTTTTTCGTTTGTGATCCTGAGAGATATTTGTGTGCTCAGGGTGTCTTCTGAAATCATGAGATCCAGAAACTTAGTTTGTTGGGTTTTTTTCCCTGGTGTTTACTTGTTTGGTGATTGGCTTTTTTTATTGAAAATTGAGATTCTTGTGTATTTACATGTCTGCAGGAACCTGCACAGTGTAAAAATAAAATACATTTTTTAAAAATCCCAATATCACAACAGATTGATGAGATTTGGGAAAACTTAGTTTATGTCAGGTTAGCTTAGTTTAGGTTAGCTTAGTTTAGGTTAGCTTAGTTTAACTTAAGCAAATGCTCCCAGTGCTTTGCTGGGCACATCAGAGACGAGACAGTTTTGCTATTGAAAGAGCACTACACACAAAGGACTACTACACAACATGGGATTTGACCTTTCAGTATAACCGTGTTTCTGAATGCATGATTCGTTTCCCTTTAAAAAAAAAAAAGGAAATAAAAAAAATTAAAAATGAAGTGTGTGCAACCATTCTTTAAAATCTTTTTAGCATGACAAGTAAAGTAATCTTCCATTGATACTTAAAAGTCCATCTGCAGAAATTCAGGGAGAATGTTAGAGAGACGCAATATCTATTGAAATGTTGAGTGTCAAACTGCCAGGGTAATGTATTTAGTATGAAATATAATATTCAGTGCATTTTGTTTTGATGACTGCATGAAATAGGCTGTGCTCTTATCCTTTGTTGTTGTTGTGAAAGATGATATTCACTAAGAAGTGTTGGTGACTATTCAGGACACAGTAGCAATATGCTTATTACCATCTTTATCATCTGTCTTTTATGTTTATTTGCAATAGCTTTGGTTACAGTTCAGTTCATCAGGATAACAAAAATACTTTTAATTGTTCTACAGAACAAATTAGAGTAATTTTATGAACAGTTTGAAAACAGAAGAGGTTTGAAATCTGTTAGGCCATCGGTAATTAATACCTGGATTAATCTTTTTAAGTTCTACGCTAGTATGCTGCTCTGCTCCAGTAGAGCAGAGTAGGTCGCTTTGCTTTACAGACGATCCTTGAACAGTGGTTAGAGCCAAGCTTCTGGGTTTCTTACACTCTGATTTCCTTCAAGGTGTGGCTTAAAAGCCCAGCCTGCCTCCCTGCCCCTGCTGCTTATCTCTGTATCAGTGCTAAACTAAGGTAAATGTGGGTAAAATAATTACCCTGGTTCTAATTTTCTCTGTACTACTGGTTACTGTTGCTGTGTGGGGGATGCCTCTGGGTCTGCTGCTGGCAGACATCCGCACAGTTTGAGCCTACGCTCAAGCTGCCTGCAAATCCCAGCTGCCTTGTGGCAAGCAAGATCAGGGCTCTTGTAAAAGAGATCTACAAATCTCTTAGTGTTGCTGCAAGGCCAGGTGGATTATGTGATAGATGCCACGCTGGACTGGACTTGCAGGTGAGTGCAAGCTTGCACCCAGCTTAAGGACTTGCTCCTTGGCGTGTGGGGTTTGCGTCCCTGAGGGTTGCACTGAGCACACTTCCACTCAGCATCAGCATGAGTCTAGTTCAGACTCAGGGATAAACGCACGCTCAGTTTGAGATACCTTGAAGTTCCACAGACAAAGGATTTAGAGCTGATCTCGTGCTCAGCCTTTCCCTCCATATGCAGCTTTTTACATTTTTTTGAACATTTCTGTAGATTAAGTTTGAGATTAGCCTCAAATTGGTTTTAGACTAAATGATTTTATTTTTCCAGTAATAGCATTTTCTGACCTTGTCTTCCCTCCCCATGTGACTGGCATTTTGGAAGACCTTCCTGTAATAGAGATTTCAGAAAACTAATGATCCAGCAGGTGAAGATCCCAATTCCTATGCTGAAGTCCCGGTGCAACATTGAAAATCCCCAGCTGCTTTTGTGCGTCAACTCCCAGCACTTGATGCAAGGGAAGGCACTGGTGAATTTCTCAGGAGCTGGAGAAGAGAAGAGTGACGGCTCACGTTTGAGGAATTTAAAGATGATGCACACTGTAAGTCCTAGTGTCAGTTAAGGAGAAGACTGAAAGATTTAGACATAGGACCATTTACGTTCCTGAAGGTGGACTTGCTGGAAGGCATTGGTGTAGGTGAAACTGCTGTTCTCTCCTCGCAAGAGGATTAAATAATCTGTAACTAGTCTTTTGGTCAGAGATGCTGGTAGTAGACACCGACTTCATCCTGTGTCACCTCTCAGGTAAGAGTGCTGGCTGTGCAAGAAAGGAAGAGGCTCTCACCACGCAGACTGGAAAAAAAGCTTAAGGATCTTCTTCTGAGATGAGACTAACTGGGTTTACAAAGACCTGAACTTAGCTGCCTCTTCACATACTGCTAAAAGCAGAGGGGAATGTGTATTAATTTTTTATAAGGTTTTTAAAGAGCTCAGCCTTCTCCTACGCCAAAGCAACCTGACATTTGTGTTACAAATTATGACAAGTTGTACGTTCCAAAAGTCCCAGTTAATCACAGTTCTGTCATCTTTAAAAACAGCTGTAACACTGTATAGTCACAGCCACTTGTTTAGAAATGGCTGAATCTTAAATAAACAGCTTAGGTTAATTTAAAATGATACTCTAGTATCTGTAACTGAAAATCTCTGAATGCTACCAGCTAAAAAATGCAGATTAAGGGTTGATGTCACAATCTTAAATTATTCCAGCCTGAGGTGGAATAATTTGCTGTCTGTCAGGGAGCACAGATGGATAGGCAAAAAGAAGCTGTGCAGATACAAGAGTTTGTAAACATCTGTCAGCTACACCAGATATCCAAATACAAAATCTAGCACTTCAGGCAGCATATGAGTATGTGACATTCAACAGAGGGTTTACATGAAATTCAGCACAGACAGAAGCAAGTCAGCACACCCTGGAAGGTAATAATTAATGAAATGTATCCCCTCCTCCCTGCAGAAAGAGGGAGGTATTTCATTCATCAGGCGTCTTCAGTGTTGCTGCAGTTAACTGTTCTGCTTCCAGTATTTAATGTAGCCAACGCTTAGACTAGGCAAAACTGCTCCATCCTGTGAGACTTACCACTTTGCTATAGGTGAGTCTATAGCAGCCAGCTGGCATCTCTTCTCCATCCCTGATGGATGCCAGCTCACCCGGGAGCACCGTCTCCCGTAGGATAGATGGACCCAGTTCTGATAGGCAGGACTGGATCGAGTATCATAGTCCTTCATGTAAAAAATTCAGATGCAACTGTAATTTGAAAAGAATGTGTTCTGTCATCTTAGAATATGCCCTCAAATTAGAGGGAAGATACTAAAATTACTGTTTGAAAACATGCTACTGTAGGGCAAAATCTTTTGCTGTGAACAGCTCGTGTGCAGGATGTAGCTGCTGCCCATGTTCCAGCTGTGTTGCAGTTGCTCCCTAGCGTAGCGCCAACATCTGCTTTGTGATCCTGTCGGCTGCTTGAAAGGCAGTTCAGTACTGGCTACAGGTAGGAAATGATGAAAGTAAACCTTAGCTTTGAAAAGTCCTCTTTGCACTACTGGTCTCTGTTATTGTGCTACATACAACAGTTTATTTTAACAGTAAAAAATAGAAAACTGCAGTGGATCTGGTGTAGTAAATTTAATGGGCACATTGCAGGTACTTGTCCTTAGCATTAAGCTATCATCCTAAATGTGTCCTTTTGCGTATGTGCTCATGTTTCTCTTTCAGATACAAAGTCAGGTTTGACGTAAGTTAGTACATAGACATAAGTCTTACTTTATGATTATTTCTGCTGGCTCATGATTTGGACCTTCTTCAAGTGAATCTCCCGTACTCAGCCCTTTGGCCAGTTCTAAAGACATATCCAGGAAAATGCCAAGCTCCACACTCTCTGTAACTGTTCCTTTTCACATCTATAGCCATCCCTTTTCCATCCCTTCTGAACATTGGGAGAAAAGACTCTGCCAGCAGGACATAACACATAACTGATAGGAAAACCCTGTGAAAGATACACTTAAATCATATTTCAGTCCATCAGCTGCAGGCATATACAAGTTCATGGTATGCAGTGTGTCACTCAGATGCCTTGTCCTGACATCAGGATTGGTTTTTTTCAGCCGTTTATACCTTAATTTTTTCATAAAAGGAAACAAAAAAGGCCAGACCCAATTGAACTATTCCAAACTGACGTACAAGATTAGGTCCCTCACAGTTTTATTAAGTCTTGATAATTCCTGCAGCTTCTTTAAGCTTCAGCTGTTGAATCATGAAATTTTATTTATTAATGTTTATTTACATATATATATATTGGAAGTACATATAAATAGGGTGAAATGCTATACTCTGTGAACAGAAATCTAGAGCAATCTAGCCTATATAGGCTGAAAGAAAAGCTTGGTCTGAGGGTAGCTTAGAAGGCTCAGAGCAGAAAGACTGTTGAAAAGAGCTCTGTGGTTGCATTAGCCCGGTTTCATGGACTGCCTGTGTTTTCTGTCTGATGTCCTCTTCTCTCTCTCCCACCCTCCCTCCTTCCACAACTCCTCCCCTCTTCCTACACATGTAATGACAATTAGCAACGGGACGAGAGAGAGTTGAGAGAGTGTCCAGAAGGAAAGCTGCTGTAATGTGACTTGGCCCATTATTCAGTGCTAGAGGTTGAGGCTGCCCACCTCGGCCGCAGCACCAGCCTTCCATGCTTCTGCTGCTCCGGAACAACTTGTTCAAAGCTCTTTGTTGGTCTAATGTAATTTCATAGTGCAGGGGGACGAGACACGTGATTCTTAAACTCTTGTATATTGTAAATCTCAACTGATTTGCTGTTTCTGGCAGTTAAATATTTTTTTTTTTAGTTCAGGAGTAATGGGCTGGTTCTCACTTTCATAATAAATAAAGGCTTTAGTTTTCTTACTTCATCTGGAAATTTTAGCTTTGAACATGGAAAATATCAATCTGAAAGTTAGGCTTTCTAGTAAAATAAATATTTTAAAACAACAGATTAAAATTTAAGGTATTTAATAATCTTGGAGCATTTAAGTCTTCCTAATATTAGTAAATGATGATCCATTTATTGATATAGGAAGAATTGATGATGAAAGAACTGAGAACTCCAAAGGACGTTTAAATTAGTAATCACAGCTCCTAAATTAAGAGCGAACTGTCTGAAGCTAGAGCTATAAAAACCTACCAAGTTTCGTATGCTGAACAGTGAAAATCTGAACCTTTTTCAGATCTGAATGGAAAAAACGAGTGTTGTGACCAGCCAAGTGTTTGGTTAAAAGCTGTATATGTTCTTAGACCATTCGAAATCTTTTGTAAAGGAATACATACTGCTGTCTCTGGTGGTGTTAACATAATGTTCTTTATGGTAAAATGTGATTAGTTGCAGCAAAATAAAATATTCATCCCAACATATGGGAGAAAGAAATGAGTTACGGGACCTGCTATGATGCAAGTGCTCTCTATTGATAACGTGGAGCAGCAAAAAAGCCTTTTTAATGGAAAGGCAGCTTCTTTTCCAGCTTCCTTTAGAAAAAGTTTTCGTAACGAGGGTTATCTTGACCAGCATTTTCTTCCTCCACCCAAGAAAGAAAGAGGCTCTGAAGGAAGAGAGGGTCTGAAGAATTAATTTATTGGAAGAACAGTTCTTTATTCTTGCCTGTTCTGTCAATAGTTCCTTTTGTAAAGAACAAATGTGTCAGGAGAAACGTTATTGAACCAGATGAAGTGATGCCCTATGTTTAAGATAAGAGAACAGAGGCAAGGTTGCTGTTTTGAACTAAGTAGAAAATAGATTATCTGCTCCCCCACCCCCTGCCTTTTTAATGTCTCGTTCCCCACCTTGAGACCTTGTTTTCTGCCTGAGTCAGTGTGAGGACTTGAGTCTGCCCCACGCCTCGGGCAGCTGCCCCGACTGCTGGAGTGCCGCTGCACTGCAGTGGGTCTGTGGCAGGATCTGAGATGTCATTTTCCTCAAACAAAACGTTTTAGTTTCTACCAATAGGGTATTTTCCACCTAGAAAACAAAAAGTCCATATGTTTGATCAGTTCTGCTTCTGTGCTCTGTGCTTTGTTTTGCCGTTGAGTTGCTTTGTGATCTCCAATTAGATGATGAGACTTTTGGCAAAGGTGGAGCAAGGAGGGTGTACCATAGCATAGGTTTCCCTCTGACACCTGCATGCTAAATACATGCAAATCCACCTGAACCCCAACTTCTGCTGCTGCCCGGTAAGAGGGAATGCAGGTCTCTAGCAACAGCATGACCAAGGTTGGGTGATGGCTGGAAGGAGCTGAGGAAGTTGAGGGGGTGCCCCAGGCTCAGTCTGTATCACTGTGGCTTTGCACACAGACTTTGTTCCTCAGTCAGCCCCTCTGTAAAATGTGATGGTAATGCTGATGTATCTCAGTGGCATATTTTGAAGCTAACTAACATCTGGAAAATGCTCTGCAGTTCTCAAAAGAAGTGAAATAGAAATGCAGACAGCGCTGCTGCTGTTGGCGGCTGAACGCTTGCTCATGTACCTGGGTCCAGCTGATGGCCTGGGAGCGGGCAGGGCCGCTCTGGGGCAGCGGTGCTGGCCGGGTAACTACATTCATCTCCTCATTTGTAGACGGTTACTGGGCAAGATCTCATCTTCAGAAAATTGCGGTTATCATTTCTGTACATGTTGCCATCATAAATACAAATATATGTAAATGCGTGTCAGCAAATTAAATATGAAGAAGGCACATTATTTCAGAGCCTCCTTCAGAAGCTTAAAGAGTTTCGGTTCCTTCATGACCTGAACAACTCAGGAGAGCAACAAAAATGGACATATGTATGGAGCTGTGTGTCAAGTATCTAGAAATTCTGTCCTGCATGGGTCGACCTGTTTCTCCTGATTACAACAGTCAAATCACTGATCACGTGAGGTCTGAAGGAGGAAGCTGAGGATGTCACTTGTCAATGTAGGAAGAAGCTGTTCTATATTACATGAAAATAATAGAGAGACGGGAGAGGGAGAATTAGTGAAATTAAATGAAAGCCTGATACCTCTGCCCAAGAAAGAGTTAAAGTCTGGTACATCACCAGTAAATGTGCTGTTTGCTGAGGCAAAGCTTCATTATAAAGTAGCATGAGGCTCGTCTAGAGGAGCTCTATTGCCTTGCAGATGAATCTGTGCAGGCTGCCTCCCTTAGACAGAAGTTCTTTCCAGCAGGGGTGGTCTCCTAACGCTTGTTTGCGGGTGCAATCTCTCTTGGAGTCTGTCAGCAGCACTGTAAAACAAAGAAGGATCTGGAATGCAAACAGCTTGCTGTAGGCTCACGCAGAAGTAGCACAGGAAACCAAAGCTACCGAGTAAAACAAAGCAGCAGCAATAACTGTGACAGAGAAACACGGAAAACAGGAAAAGGAAGTTTAAGGCTGTTATCGTGGATTTTGGTGCCCTTCATCTTGGTGGAATTAGGCTCAGTAATTGCTGATTGTCTTCTGCCTATGCCGTAATGCACTCCTGGCAACCTCCGACAGAGGTCTTGATATGATAGATAGGTTTGCCCCAATTTTACGCATACAACTCTTAATGCTGAGCCATACACCTTGATTTTTTTTTTTTAATCTTTGGAAGAAGTGGGATGTCTAAGACATCTGCAACGACAACACGATAGGATTCCAAATTGTCCACCTCTGCAAGTAATAAACTTACATAAGTTCATGAGAGGCATTAATCACTGCTCCAGAGAGCTCACAGGCAGATGTTACAACCTTGTTCATATTAGTGCAGTGGTACCGCTAGTCCCAGCAGTTCCTTTAAACAGAGTCAACTTTGTCTGAAAGTGTTAGCACTTGATGGTGGTGTGACTGTCTGGTTTAACTGAAAGGAATGGGTTGACCCATGAAGAAAACGGACGTACGCACGTCTAGGTCCGAGACCTAGCTAACTTCTGAATGCAGTGTTGTTCCCTGCGTGGCTAATGATTTCTAAAAGGGTTCTCTTTCATTAATCCTTAGAGTCAGAAGTGGAATTAAAAATGTTTGATGGTAGGATCTTTTTCCAAGAGGAAAAGCTTGGAAGTGGGAGGGAGGCTTTCACTGTTTCCTGACCTGGTTGGCCAATCAAAACACACAATTAATAGTTACTGTTACATAGATTTCTTTATATTGGCTTTGTTTTTATGAATTGTAACATTCATCACATTCCTTGCCTATTTCAGTACTGTCTGTACTACTTATGCACAGAGACAAATAAGCGTTTCCCAGGTGAGTTTTGGACATTTTGGTGTTCTTCCATATTTAGGCCAAAAACTTTCCTAAAATATTTGCTTTGCAGTTCAGTTTAGTAGCAATTCTGGGCTAGAGACCTTAAAGACATCCTCATGAGTTGCTTGATAAAGCTGGAGTTGAAGAGGTGACACTTTCCCTCTGGTTCAGTTGTGAACTTGTCTCTGAGCATGCCCTTTTTAGATTAAGCATCACATTGAAAGCCTTTCTACATGCGTAGCACTTTTTCTAAGAAATGTGGGTATGTCAGTCGTGGTGCTCTGACTAAATCACAGCTTGAGTGAGTTTGATTACTTTAAAAAATGCTTCTGTCCTAACAGCTGGCTTTGTTACAAGCTACAGAGATGAAAACCGGGTGATGAAGGAATTATAAGAAATTGTAATTATTCTTCATGTTTGGAAAACAAGCTCCTATTAGTGCTCGCGCAGAGGTTTTGAATTGTTTGCATTAGTTCCAAAACACTATAGAACTGGTTTTGTCCTGGGTAATGGAAAGTAGTTTGCCTGATATATAAACTGTGAAGTCAGGTGAAGGAACTGGCCTTTCCCATGCCAGACTGTATGTTCCTAACCTGAAAGCTCAAATGATTTGTGGATATCTGTGTTCCAGGTGATTTGTAGTGCTAAGATTCATCTTTTTCATTTAGCGAAACATGCTGTTTGACTTCGCCTTGGTCAGTTATTACAAGCTAGTTTGCAGTGTGGCAGTTCTGTGGAGACCCTGCTCGTAGCTACTCATTGGCCTAGAAGAAAGGATTTAATGATTTTCTACTTCCTCTATGTTTGGTTTTAGGGTGTAGATATTTTATAAATGTGAGTCAAACTATTTACTGGTGACATTTTACAAATTTTCACTCTGTTTAATCTCTGAGTAATGTTTTTAGGTTCATGTATGTTGTGGCCTTTGGCATTTTGGACTAACGTATCTCAAGGATATCTTAGAGCATTTTATCTTTAAATGGATTCTATAGCGATTTTGTAATTTCTTTTTACAAAAATTGTGCCAATCCCTAAAATAAGTCCTACCCTTCCTAGCTACACACACAGAGGTATAGAAGCACAGCAAGACCAGAAGAGGCCTCAGAGGGAGAAGACTCCATGTGGCAGAGCTGAAGGCTCTGGTTACGTGCCAACGAGCAAAGTGAATTATGTACCTCCACTTTGGGTGCCGGTAGAACTTAATTGTATGAGTTGATAGATCTCAGTGCTTTATAAAGTTGATGAAGCGGCTTTATCTCTGCTGTAGAGCTCCATAAAGTAAGTCACAGAAGTAAAGTAAAATGTCTAAAATCAGAGGCCGGATTTGTAACCGGGATGAAAATGGTGTAGATTTATAGACTTCTCGCTGTAATCAGGATTGCCTTCGTTGAAATAGGGAGTGTTCCCTTCAGATGCCTTGCAGTGTCATACATGAAGAAAGGTAGATGTGAGAAAATCAGAATCTTGAAGAGCACCTAGGGATTAATCTGAAATTAATACAGATTTCTGGTCGCACATGTATTGCTCTCCTAGAAGTAGTGTGACAACGGGGCAAATCCCTGTAGTAAAATCAAAGCCTGTACCTTAAATTAACACAACTCTAAATCTCAATTCATACTTGGTTTAAATTCAACTTTTTCTTTGGAGCCCAGCTTTGGCATTTGTTTTCTTTAGCTTTCTTCATGTGGTAGTTTTCGTTATGGAAATACTTGTTTGGAAGAATGACTTTTGTAATACCATGCTCATATATGAAATATTGGTGATTTCAGCATGGTTAGTAAAGGTTTCGCTAATTTTTCCTTCTCACCACATCACACAGTATAACACCAGCATCTATATACATGTAAACCGTTTGAATTTTCTTTCAGATGATGTCAATCCTAATGAACACCATCATTTTTGAAGACTGCAGAAACCAATGGTCTGTGTCAAGACCGCTGCTCGGACTTATACTTCTCAGTGAGAAAGTGAGTATTTAAGAAACTCCACCAGATGCACTCTTCACGTGCCAAGTAGTTGAAATAGTTATTTCACGTAGAACAAAGCTGCCTGTTGCCCTTTCAGATCCCCTTGTTCCCTTATGCCCACTAGGAATGGAGAGTAGGGTTCAGCTCATGTACTGTATAGGTATTTTACAGATTAGTTCACAAAGGCTAAGTGGCTTCATTTTGATGAAAAGTCCTCTCAAACCTTTACCCCAACTTTTACACCCAACCTTAGATCATGCAAGTATATAACTAACCTTTTTTTAATAAAGTCTATGTCTTCGCTTTTCCAGAATTAAACAGGAGTAGAAGTTATGCAAGCTCATCTGGCTTTTAGATAGAAATACGAAACAAGAACACTGTGGAAATCGCATCAGAAAAATTGCTTCCCAGAAAAATAGTTAACCAATTTCTTTTTCTGAAAGGTTTCACAGGAGCAACTAGCTTTGGGGGGCATTATCTGAGTGCTTACACTTAAGTACTCGCATTGATTGCAATTTGGATTGTGTGCATCTGTGGCAGATTCTGTAAACCAGGAAATACTCTGCAATTTGCCCTTTCAATAAAATCTGAAACTATGAATTTGGATATACCCATCATGTTTCCCTGGTGACTTAATAGAGACAATATTGTCTGAAATGGAAACCGTCTGAGTAAATGAATGCGAGTTGATCTAAATGTGTGCATTTTTTGTATGGCAAGGCATTGTTTCTGAAGATACTGACCTGTTGTATTCGCCATACTTCAGAGCTAGCTCTAACTTTATTCTGAATTGCTTTATCTCTTGGGCAGTCACAAGCCCCAGTGTATTACTGCTTTGGAGAATGAATTGTCTATACAATAAGAGGGTGCTGGAAAAAAATAAGACACTAAGATTAGCAGCAACCGCATACATTAAAATTCAAACTGAAATCCCAGCTATGGAAGGAAACTAATAGAAGAAGAAAATATATCAAGAAGAGAAGCGCTGTCTCATCATTCACCTGTGCTGAAGGATCCAATTTTAGCCATATCCAATAGCACTGTCATTCATCTTCTTGGTGTGTTATTGTGATTTAAATCCAAGCTCTATAAGAGAGAGCAGTTCTTTTAAAATGATTGAGAGGGAATAAGGGCAAATTCAGTGTTTAGGAAAACTTTATGACATCACAATATTATACTTTACAGATGGAAGCAATATTTCCTACTTTGGAAGGAAAACTAATCATTTTCTATCTGCTCTGAGTCACTGCATCATTATAAAAGTGGGAAATAAGTAGTTTTGTGCATTCCCAATCTTGTTCAAGTTGACACTTTTTTTTATATAATGCTTCTGATTTATAGCGTTTAGGTATTAGCCTGACTACATATTAATTATGTGGTTTTGATGCTTCAGTATAAGAAGAAATTAAATATTTCACTTGAAGATCAAACCATGGAGCTGTAAATCATAAGGAATAAATTTGTGACTGGCACAATATTCTTTTTACTGAAATTAGACTAGTTCTAATGATTATGTGTTTTGCTTAGCAGACGTGGATATGTACAAGCACCTTTACTTACGAACAAGCCTTACATTTCTTTTGGAAGGGTGGAGAACAGGAAATAGAATTTACAATATTTGTATTGCCCCTTTCGCATCAAGGTTATTTATTTCGTTTTCGGAAAAAGTAGGACACGTACTTATATACGGCTGTAAAAGTCATCTTTTCTTGGCTCATTTCAGTGCACTGCTGGTTTATTTATTGGAAATGGGTTCCTTTATTTCAGGTAGCGTCTCTGTCTCTGCAGTTCCCGAGATAGCAAGCACACATTTACCATGTTTTACTGCTTGTTCGCTTCTTCTTTTGTTTCAATGAGATCTTCTTTGCCCATAATTCATCTCAAAGGGGAGGTTTACTTGGGGACTGCAAAAAATGGGGATTTATACATGTTTGCACCAGAGGGGTAATTATGCCAAAATGGGTATTGTACTCAGAGTCCACCCTAAAGCAATGCTAAATCTTTTGAGACAGCATCAGCTTAGTATGAAATGGGATGGTTGCAGGTGGTTCCTGACACTGTTCCCATACTGAAGTGCAGCAGCAAGTTTAATTTAAATCCTAGTGGCAAGAGGTTGGCAGAAGAAGCCTTCTGTATCCTGATAATGTAGCAACAGCATCTCCTCCTTGCTATTGTCCTTCAACTGAAGAACACAGGCACCGAGTGTACAGGCAAAAGTGGCGTTATCGCAGAGAAGCCCTGGAAACCCCAGGGCTCAGAACAGCTCCATAGTGTTGAAACAGTGATGCCAGGGGAGAGTCTTCAGGGGGATGCTGTACTCATTAATGGTAGGCAGAGATGTTATTCCTTGCTGTTACATGAGGATGCTGTTAATACTTTCCATTATGGGGTTGACTGAAGAAGTTCCTGGAAGCCTCTTTTCTGAAAACAACTTGTGGACCTTGGACAAGATCTCGGGGTTGTGGCCTTGTCTACATTGAACTCTGCATTTATCACCTTGAGACGGGGCTTCTGGGAATGTGTTTGGTGCAGGCAGATATTTCATCGTTCACACCAGCTCCCAGGTGATTTTCAGTTTTGAGTTCCTAAGTAGTTTGGGACCCAGCTGTTTGATCAGCTGCTGCCTTCACTTCCAGTACTGCTGCAGTGGTCAGCAAAGATGCATAATACAGGATGTTTCTGGTTTGAGAGGAACTGGATTGAGGGCAAGTAATTTGCCAAGCAGACATTAAAGCAAACACTTCCTATAATCCTGTTGAGTTGTCAGGGCTTAGTGTTAGAGTGCTGTGGTTTTACTACATTGCTTTTTGTTATCCCATATTTTTTCACATATACAGGAGAGCTGTAGTTTTGATGGAAAAGTTGTGTGTTTAATTTGAGATTTGTTTAAGGTTTAAACAGCTTTAAACCTGTTAAAGGTTTTAAAAAAATCTAGCAAACAAATCACAGACTTTTGTGCTTTCTGACACTCTGTACAACACCCTACAAGTTACATTAACTTCAAAAGTCTACTAAATTTTGCATACTAAAAACTGATTTTCATCCTACCTTTAACAAGTTCTCTTGTTACACACCTGAAATTTGGGGAATACCACCAATATTATTCTTGACTGCAATATCAGACTGCTCAGAAACTCTGCCAGGTACTTGGGCACAGGTTCATCAGAATGGTTCATTCTCCTCTGTATATATCAGTGCTTATACCATGGATGTGCTTACGCCCAAGGCCGTAAGACTTTGAATGACACAGCCCATATAATAAAGACTAAACAGGATTACGTGACTTGCTTGGCTGTAGTAGTAGGGTAGTGGGAGGTCCCCTCCCGTTCAGTATTTCTAGACTAAACCTAGATTTTTCTAAGGTGATAAAAAGTTCTATTTTAACTAGTCTATAAATCTGCCAGAATATAATGGGAATAATACATAGAAAATCATATAGATCACTTAGCTTCTAAAGAAGCAAAGGTAGGTCTGTCTCATCACAGCACTGAAGTGATTAGAGCCCACAGCAAAGTGCACAAATTTGCACCATTCTGAAAAGACTTGAAAAGTAGTCAGGGATGCTTCTGTCACCTCTCTTGGGTGGCTTTCTGTACTGGAACTGGTTAGGTGGCCAACACCCACTGGTAAAGTGGCACGTCACCTGTGAGCACTAAACTTCAGTCGTGATATACGGCTGAAGCTGGTACACTTCAGGAAGGCAGCATTTGAAACCCGATTCAGATAGACCTCTGTGTGCTGTTTGCCAAACTCCTCTCCCAGAGGGCATTGTATGAAGCACTTGCTCAAGAGCACTCCAGATGTAGATGAGTAACTCTGGGTTTAAATTTCCAAACCTCATTTTTAATATTCTATGCTTTGCTATCATAGTACTTCAGTGAACTAAGGGCAACCTTGATAACCAGCCAACCTGACAACAAACGTGAAGTCCTTGACCAGTGCTTCAGGAATCTTATGGAAGGAGTTGAGCAAAACCTTTTGGTAAAGAACAGAGACAGGTAAGTTCATAACACATAAGTAAACTGAAAGAATAAAAGACAAATGGAAACTTTAACTGGGGGGGGGGGGAAATAGGAAGTATTCCAGGTAGCCTTAAACTGCAGTTCCTTTTGAAAGGAAGATAATATCCTATCAAAGAATTCATCCCTAGACTTAACAGTTAGAGCCTGAACATTTGATAATTATGTATCTTCTTGGTCAGAAATGTATTTCCTAATTTAATCCCAAAGTCAAGGTTTGCCAGGCTGCAGCTGCTGTTTTTTCACGTGGGAAAAACTGCCTTATTTCAGCAGGTGAGCCTCAGAGATGCCTTTTTCCAACCTTAAACCCCTCTGATAAAACACTTGCTTCAGCCTCCAGCGGTGCTGTTGCTCTGACAGAGCCTTTTCTTGCTGGTGTTGGGGTTAAGCAACTGCTTGTGAAATGCCAGAATGAGAAGGGATCCAGCAGGGCCACTTACACATTGTAGATAAATGAGGCAAGGATATGTTTTTTTAACATGAATCACAAACTCGCCCAATCTTGCCCTCATCTGAAAAATAGAATACAAGCCTTCACAAAAGAAATGGCGAGTTTGTCTGCATTTAATGTTCACACTAACGTTTTGTTACTAGCTACCTGCATTTTCTCTTCCATGTGCATTATTCAACCAAAGCAAACCTTGAAAGTACAGAGAGACAATCTAAGTCCAGACTGTGGAACTTCCTGGAAAGCTTGAAACAAGCTGGAAAGGGGCTTGGAGAGAAGTGATGGCTAAAGCCATTTGGTGCTTTTATTTCTCTGACTTATTCTCTGTTTGTTGGTGTGGAAATCAGGTTGAACTTGTTTAATTCTTAAATAGTTTTGCGTTAATTATGGTCTCCACAGTTTTCTTTCATTTTCCTATTAAATTCTGGTACTAAAGGTGTAAGTTCCTTATGGCCTGACTGTGGATGATAGCCAGAGACAGGGGAATTTGGAAGCAAACCCAGAGAAGCACAGAGATCACATCCATGGCACTAATAAATCAGACAGACTTTCTCTGTAACTTGTATTATGGATCAGCAGAAAACCTGGGGAAAAGGCAGAGAGCCACCAGGAAGGAGGAGAATGCCTGTTAAAACAAAGAAAAACTGAGCTGGCAGTGACGGGCCGTAGGACGTAGGCTGACCTTAGAGCTGTAAATGCCAAGGGGAGTCATTTGACTCAACAGTCCAAAGAAAAAAAGGAAAAACTGAGTAAAACTCATTCTTACAGCTAGATAGTTTCTCAGTTCCCTATCTGTTTATATTTATTGAAGGCAAGGTCCTTAAGATAACACTGTTTTCTGAGAAAAACATACTTTGATGTGAAGTTTCTCTGAGCTGCCTTATTCTGAGAACTAGCCTAGGCTCAGGGAAGGTGGGTGGGCAGGAGGCCGAGCTCCCCTGTCGCCTCCAGGCAGGCAGCAAGGCATGGTGGTTGGGCAGCGTGGGGAATCCAGCTCTGCTGTCTGTGCTCTCCCTGTTCAGGGCATGGACAGAGGCTTCCATCACTTGGGCTGCCAGCAAATATTAGATTTGGCAAGTGGTAGATTCAAATATCTGTGGATTTAAAGGGGATTTTCATCTCGAAGCGCTGTGGAGTACTCTCAGATAGGCAGTGGTGCGGAAGCTCTCGGAGAGCTTTTGTGGAAGTGCAGGCGGGGAGGGATGGGTGCAGGTGTGAGGTGGATAGAGATAATTCGGTCGAACGAGCAGCTCGTCTGTCTCAGTAGCATCCGCCTGTCTAACTTGGGAAGACTTTTAAGCCATCACTTCCCCAACAAGCAGCATGAGTTAATATGATGGCTTTTCTGTTTTCAGGTCTTGATTTGTAATCCTTCTCAGATTTATTCTGTGGAACAGGAGGCTTCTTTTAACTGTGATTGTTTAAAATTGAGCAGAAATCAATTTCCATTAGTAAGGAAATAAGCACAAACGTAAAAAATTATGAATAGAATAAAGAATGAACTCATAATTGCATCCTGTATTTCCACACACAGCAAGCCCCAGTTTACCACACTGCTGCTAGACATACCGATAAAGTACAGTACAGTGGAGGCAGTCTGGAAGGGTTATTACCCCTGGTCCTACAGAGAGACCTTTGCTGAGATCCCATCGGTTTTGCAAGCACCGGTCCACCAGTCCTTTGCAGGAAGGAGCCCTAAGGAGCCGTTCTTCGGGAAACTTTATTAGCTTCGCTATAGTGAGCCAGCAAAGTCTGACACAATCAAAGCGAAGAGCATTGAGGCAACAAACAAAAGAACATTTGAAAAACCCTAAATACAGGGTGCAATATATGTTTCTGACATTTTACATCATTTTTTGTGTGTTTTTTGGTTGGGTTGTTTTTTTTTTTAAATACGTATGTGAGATGTGATAAATGTCAATTAAACTCTCTTTTTCGGGTAAGGATAGACCAAGGGAGTAGATCAGCTTTGGGCTGTCATACAAGCTCAGTCGGAGTTGTCATTCAGTCTCAGGTGTGATGATGCCGGACGGATTTCCCGTCCTACACCTGCCAGTAGAGAACTGTTGGGGAGTATTTTTGTGAATTCATTCTGTGCCAGATGGGTGATGGTACCGCGTTTCACTGAGAGACAGGTTGAACTCTGACACCACTCATGAGGGAGGAAGGTAGGTCTGAGAGAGCCTGGCCTTGATGACCATCTGGACATGTCCCAAAGAGCGCTTTGCTGGAGGGTTGGGAGAAAGGACACGTTCTGAGTCACGTGGGATGGAAAGGTTTCTCGTTGCATTCATTTCCCAGCTGACTTTTAAAGTGTTTCACACCGTTGGTAGGCTGAGTTTACAATGCTGCCCGTGCATGTTTAAATGCTCATTGTTATTTTATAGGACTGGTTTTTGAGGGCACCTAGTGATTTTGTTTGTGAGTTTTCCTCTGGTTTTCTTTCAATTTAAAATTTACATTATAGTTATTCTTTTTACCAGTTCTTGAAATACATCTCTCAATATCAGGTCTCCTTTAACCAAACATCTGGGTTCTCTTTTTCCCAGGTTCACTCAGAATATGTCAGTCTTTCGAAGAGACATGGCTGAAGCTCTGCGCAGCGAAGGGGCCTCGGATCCCGGCAGTTTAGATATGATGAGTTGACAATGACTTTGGAAACAGAGCACTGACTAATAAACCAACTCTGAAAGTTTCGGGACCCTATTACATTGTTAGATAGATTTTTGACCTTTGTGAGAACTATTTTTTTAAGATATCTTCTGCCTTTTTATATCTCTGGCCTAAATGTAAGGATTTATAATAGTGAAAGCAATGGAAAATCAGCCTTAGTTTGAAGAACGTTTTCAGCCTTTCTTATCAAAATTTATTATCCTGTTGTTTTATCTTTACGAAACGGTTTAGAAACAGTACTTAACCAAAGAACAAAATAAATATGCATTCCTTCTAAACTTGTATCAGTTAGTGATTCTCAGTCCTACACATAATAGTAAATAATATCTCATCAATGAAAAACTCCAAGCTCACTCTGAGGTCATATTTGTTTGAAAATGAGATGAAAGCCAGTACAAATTTTATATGACATCTTTTTGAAATAATAAAATTACTATTTTTCTACAAAATGTTATATATTTCTTTTCAGCACTGGCGGTTAATGACAATATGGACAACAAAGTAGAAGACTAAAAATGAACATTTTAGGCTATAAGTATAGCAAGAAAATTGAGAATGTTGCATGTAATAAAATAAGAGATGACGGAGGAAGCCTTAATGAAGTACTGATAGTATTTTAATTTCACTAGTACACATTTACAGGTCTTTGGAAATTAAAAAAAAAAACCACAAGAAAATAAAGTTGTTTAAACACTGCTTAAAAAGAATAAAATCTATCCACTACTACTACAGAAAAGAAAGCAGATAGCTGCAGAGACTTACTGCCCGTATTTAAACGGCGTGTGGCACAGTGAAGGTGAACGCATGCATCTGAAACAGCAAATTCAGCAGATTTGTCTTCACCTCTCGGGGATTGTAAAGAGTTGGTGTGTACCAGAACAATATCCCTCCTCCAGTCCAAAGCTCACACTTGCACTCGCCACCCTGGTTTTGTGGGGAACAATTCGTATCGTTCTGTGGTGGGCAGGAGGTACTGTGTGGGCTGAGGAAATACACAAGCGAATTGAAGCAAGATCTAACAAAAATTAGAACTATTTAAGCAATAAGCCAATTAGTTTATAGTGTAGAAAAGCTATTATGTGCAGTTACAAACTATTGGTATTGGGTTTGAGTTGGGTTGGGTTTTCTTTTTGTTTTTCTTATGCAAATAATTGATTTCATGTGTTTTTCATGCTTGCTTACATTTGCGTATTTAAGTAATAGTTCACATCTGCTTAAACAAGAATGGGAATTTTTAATTGCGGCCAACAGGGAGGAAAAGTTCATACCTGTATTTCTTACAGCTTTTTGCCAGTTTTGTCTTTGCAACTGTTACTTTTCTGCACATTTTTAAATTGCAGGAACTAAATCTGAAAGGAAGTCATTTTGTTAAGCGGTCTTCTGTTTACATTTAAGCTCAGCTGGAGAAAGTATTTAATCTGCAGCCAAAGCCTCTGATTTCCAAGAGTGCTGAGTACCTGAGGGGAGAATCAATTGAGGTTACTAAAGAGCTGCAGATTTGGGGTGTTTCTACACGCAGCCCGATGCTACGTGCCAAGGTTTGAAAACTTTGTGGAAAGTGTACGATCATTACCAACACATCAAACGGGTACGAATTAGTACAGTCATTCGCTCTTCATTTCAATCCTTAAAGGAAACGAATCTGTGCTGCTAAGTCAGATTTAAAAGCTGCAAAACTGAACTCATGAACGCCTGTGCAGGTCTCCGTGTGAGCTGGGGCTTGGGGAAGGGTTTCTCCGTGTCACCTTGCCGATGGGCGCAGAGCTCAGCGCCGAGCAGTGCCGCCGCCTTTCTGGCAGTTCTGCCGGATAAACCCTTCTGTAGCCTTGCAGCTCCGTACATTGGCATTAAAGGCACAGATGAAAGCTAATGGGTTCTGTGACTCTGTTTTCTTGGTCGTACACTGGAAATAAGTAGTGCTTGCATACCATCAGCGTGTGCTCACAAACCAGCCCGTGTACTGGTTAAATTAGCTGCTCTGCTGAGAGCTGGAGTTCGGCATATTGAAAAGGAGAGGACGTGTGCCCTCGTAACTCGGCACTCAGACTTCAGGGCTTGCTTTAATACACAGCTACTGACTCCCTGGAGCGCTCAAGTACGTTTCCGAAATTTCCCTTCTAGCACATCCCTTGTTATAACAAGTGAGATTCTAAAGAGCATCTTATAAACCGGGCAAACTCAAGACACGTTATTTGAGCAGCGTTTCAACCTGGGTTAACAATTGACAACAGGAACTTATCTAGAGTAGCTGGTCGTATAAATACGCTTGCTTTTAGGTTAGGAAATGGATAGCATAGCAAATAGTGTTTTATGTGAAATGGATAGCATAGCAAATAGTGTGTTTTATGACTCCAGATTCTTTGTTGAGAGTCTTTACTGTCAGCTTTTTAAAAGGGCGCTGTCAAAGGCAGTACAGCCCAGAATTTCCTCGTGTTTACAAAGCACGTGTAATGTCTTACACTTTTTTTTTTAAAGACATAATTGCCTTAAGGGGGTTGGATTTTTTTTTCCTTTAAAAAAAAAGTGGAAAGAATGGAACGGGAAATGTCAGAAAGGAGACGCCGCTCGGCCCCTGAGTGATTTCATCTCAAGAAACTGATGTGAGCCTGCCTGATGATGCAAACAACTTGGGACTGTAAAATCGGTCTGATTCTCCCCCAAATGCATTTTATATTGTTACAGTGAAAAGCGCCGACCGCTGAACCTCAGGTAAGTGTCTGCCCCTCTGCGAGGGAGAGCAAACCATCCCTAGAGCAGCCTTCCACGAGTCAGGCTCTGCTTGCTAGAGCAGGCAAAGGCAGCTTTCTGGGGAAAACACGAAGTTTTAATACCTTGCCCTGCTTGCCTAAGGAGGCTTTGAAGAAACTCAGCCACCAGTATATGCACACCTTACAAAATAATTCCTTAGACTTGTTAATGTTTTATTGTAGTACGAGTTTATGATGACAGCAAACCTTTCAAACTGTAGAGGGATAACACGCTTCCTTGCTGTATTAAAAAATAATGTTAGCGTAGATTTTATGTACCATAGTTTAGACTGCTGTTAAGAGGTGCTTCTTTGACAACATTCTTTTTGAGGTTTACAGAAAGCATAATAAAATATGTAAGTTACATTTCTACAAACAAAAGCCATAACATAAGTTATTTATAAGCGTGAGATCCAAACCCTATCACGATAAATAAACCTTAATGGATACCTGCGGCATCCAACCTAATGTAATTTGCCCAACAAAAGTCATATTTAGTAGAAAAATCTGGCAGCAGCTGCTTGTTGGTATATAAAATACGAATAAAAGAGAGAAGGAAGCCACATTGAAACACCGGCTGCTTTCCTGGGTTTACACACAGACCTGCGATACCTTCCAGCCTTCTCCTTCGAACTGGGGCTGGCACTGCTGCTCAGGGAGACCAGGTGTCTCTGCATCTTTCAGGGTTTGTCCCCAGTACCGGGATGTTCCCCGTCGGCTTCGCTACAGTCTGATTTTATCAGCGATGGTAGAAAGAAATCGAGCCCCATCTGCCCGTCATCCTCCGTCCTCGTTTCCATTTCAGCGGTGGTTCCTTCCCCAGCGCTTCCCTCCTACCCTCCCCATCTCATCTAGTCCCAGACGTTCGTGGACCGATGCATAGATTCTGAACTAAAAGTTTCAGCTCTTTTAAGATAACAGTTAAGGTTACCAACCCCATAAAGATGTGCTTTGAAATGTGAATTGAAACCACTAAGGCATGTTCATCTGTCAGAGGCTTTGAGCCACCTTTAACTGTTTGTGAGTAGGGTTTAACTGTTTCCACTCGCTGGGACGCGGAGGACAAGGAGGTTTATCGGTGTCCATGTTCAGCCGGTCAGCCTTCGCTCACAGGACTGCTGCCTCGAGCTCCTCTGTGGAGGGGGACAGGGAATATACCTTGGCTGATGGGGAAAGGGCTGCTGAAGGTGGACCTCAGCTCCCCCCCCACCCCCTTCTGCCTGTGTGGGGTGAAGCTCTCTGCAGCTGGAGCCAGGAGCGGTGCAGCCCTCCCGAGGTTAAAGGAAGGGGCAAAGGGGAATGACCTTTAGACTCCGCAGCACTAGAGCTCTTGCCTCAGAAAAAGAACAGCTGATTTAACCCTTGTGGCTGACAAAACTGCTGCTCCGCTCTGCTGAGCACCGAGAGCTGAGTGCCCGACCCCAGCATTGCTCCCCGGGGAGCGAGCTGCCTGCCCGCGAGAGCACGGCCACAGGCATGACACCCCGGGGTCCCTTTCCATCACCAGGACGTGGCAGCGAGGCCAGTGCTTTGTCCTGGGGCCTGTTGGCCACGGTGGCTCGCACCCAGGGGGGCTCAGCCCTGATGGGGAGGACCCACGGTGTCTCACAGGGCCCTACAGGAGAAGGTACAAGGGACAGAACCGCGTCACCCTCCTGTATGCACGTCTCAAGCCCTGCCTGCCCAGTGTGTCCCCCCAGGTGGGCGCAGCTGAGCACAGGCAGAGAGCTCAGGCAGCAGCTTGCTGTACATAAGCTGCTTTCGACCGTCCCCTCCTCCTTCCCCTTCCTGTGCCAGGATGCAGAGCACCCGTGTCCCTCTCCAGCCTGAACACCGGCCTCACCCCGCCGGCCCCACAAGGATGCTGCTTCCAGGGCTATGGCTGAGGTACTTCTTTGTGTCCTCTGTTGGGCTGACTTCTTCCACACAAATTGTATGTAATCAGTGATAGGCTAAACACTCAAAAACGTGTTGGGTTTATGCAGCAATTTGTTTATTTAGTATGAAACCTCACCCCACAATATCCATCTAGAAAAGGCTGTGGAGAACAGGACTGGCCTTGCCCACTCTGAGATCCGCTGCCAAAACCAGGAGCTACAGCAGAAACATCTCAGCATCTGCTGCTACTTTCTCATGCAGCGAGATATCACCATTCCCTGTCACCCTATGGGAAGAGACAAAACCTGAAGCAACGGGCGATGCCTTTAGGGGGTGGCATGTCCCCGCAGCCACCAACGCCTCCTGCACCTGCCCTGCGCTAGGCTCTGGCAGCAGCGGCCGCTTGCCGCAGGCTCGGGCTCGCGAGACTTCCCAGCTGCCGGGGATAGAGACCAGTTCCCAACCTGTGAATTCCTGCATGTTAAAGGAGGGTCTGAGGACAACAGAGGAGTTTGATGCGTGAGAGGTGACACGGCCTTTAGGTGTCCTTTAAAGAAAGAGGATTTATTTGTGGCAGTCTGACAGCCAGTGACGCAGCACAAAGACGCTGCTGAAGACCAGAGATGCAGGTCAGACGCTGATCAAACCCCTCTTCCTCTGAGCACTGGCTTCCAGCTGTCAGGCAGTACCTCGGGCAAGGGTCACTGCGGCCATCGCCGGACCCAGGCCCCAAATGAAGGAGCCTTCGGAGAAATCTGAGCTTCTGGGCACCTGGATATGCAGGACAATGTGCCGGGGGGGCAGCCCAGGACGTGCACAGCCAGAGGGTTGGGGATGTGAGAGGAGCTGGAAATGCAGAAATGCAGCTGAACGTAGGCACTGGGCTGGCTAATCCTCCGTGGAGCTCCTCGAGGCACTACGAGGTCCGGCGCTCAGCTGGACTAAAGCCCCAGAGCAGCAGTTAAGCAGTGGTTGAAGCACGTGCTCAGCGGTTTCGGGTGTGATCCAACCCCTTAACTGCCTGGGCTCACTGAAGACCCTGAGCCTGTATTTTCACAGCTTTGTCAGAGGCGAATTCGCTGCTGCCGCTGCCATCTCCCGGGATGAGTTCTGTGGGCACCGCCAGGCACCGCAGCTCCGGGGACAGTGGGGGCACTTCCCGGGCACCGCCACGACTGGTCAGGTGGCCCCACAGCCCTTGCCCCTCTACCCCTACAGCCACATCGCACACACAGCGGTTGCAGACTGTATGGCTGTTGTACGGGGT
>NW_008796044.1:468487-470370 GCF_000699145.1 Aptenodytes forsteri | reverse complement strand
CCCCCCCCCCCCCAGCCACATCGCACTCACAGCAGTTGCAGACTGTATGGCTGTTTAAAGTGTACGGGGTGGAAGGGTCCCCAGCTCTGGGGTGGTTTCTCCTCTCCAGCCGGGCGTGCGAGCAGCCGCAGCGGGTGCAGTGGGGTTATTAGCAGCCCCCTGGCCTCTGCGCAGCCTCGCAGCAGCTGCTCGAGCCCGACCGAGCGTCCGAACGGGCTACCCTGCCCCTGGGTTTCCTGCGAGAGCATCAATCACGCTGCAGCCCCCTGCTCTCGGGCGGCTGCGCTAGGCAGCTCGGTAGGAACTGCGCAGTAATGCACCATCAATTAACGGCCCATTATTATAAAACGCTGCCTACTGGTTTGAAAAGGCTGGAGGAGCCCCGCAGTGGTTTCTCTTGGTTTCGTGCCCAGAGACCTGTCCCTCTCACCTTAGAAACAAAATGCCTCATTTTAAAAATAATTAATGGTAAACATTAAAAAAAAAAAGGTGTAATGGATCATTTGGCCCACGCGAAATTTTGACAGTAAACATTTAACCGAGGCTACTTTACAGCAGAGCGGCTGAGTTGCATGGAGGGATGCTGCGTGTGCCGGTCGGGGCTGCACATTCCCCCCATCCCTGGGGGGGGCTCTGTGCTGTGCCGGGGCTGGCACAGGTGGCATGGGACCCTCTTGGGGTGCAGCCAGATTTAAATCTGTGGGCTGCTCTGGGTCCCTGTTGTGCCATCCGTTGTTGGCCCCGAGGTGGTGGGAGGATGATGGCGCAGGAGGGATGCTTGAGGCTGCTATGGGGAATGGTCCTTCTCTGTTCGGTCTCCAGCTGCTCAGTGCTGGGTCTAGTCCTAACTGGGACCACTTGTCTCTGCTCCCGTGTACTGTGCTCATGCTCGGGGAACCTCCAGGACCCCTTGGTGAGAAGGAGCTGAAGTCCGTCCGCATGCCGTTACCCACCAGCCCATGCCACCTCCCTGTCCTCACCACTCCTGGGCACTAAATAACGTCCTGTCCCCTTCCTCCCAATGGGGATTTCATTTTCCATGGGACTGGGACATGCCCAGGAGAGGGGGACATCCCTGTCACTCCTCTGCTTTTCAGGAATGGCTGCGGGTACCAGAGCTGCAGCCCCGTTTCTTTCCCTTTGCAGTGCAGCCCACAGGCCTGGCCATGGATGCGGCACACATTAGTGCCTGCAGTGCACAGGAGCACGTGCCGGCGGCACAGCTGGGGTCACTGCTGGCAAACCCGCTCCGAATACGGATACAGAAATGTCTGGTGCCACAGTGGAAGAGGGGTGATGGAGCTATCTTGCTTTAGAAAGGCAGAGGCATTTGCGGTTGGGTCAGTGCGTATTTCAGCGCATGTTTTTTTTATCTCATCCTACAGGAAGCACTTGAAAAGCTGAACGGTGGCATTAACCGCTGCCAGGTACACGGCAGGTCCTGCGAGGACGCAGGTCCTGTGAGGACACCCTCCCTGCAGGGCCCTCCGTGTCTCGAGCCCAAAGACACTCCCGGGGCCGAGGAGTGCATGTGCACACCACAACCAAACCCAGTGACCATGGCGGGCTGTGGCACGTCCCCCTCCGTCTCCGCCCATGGCAGCCAGGCCTGGGAGCAGCTCTGGGGTTTGGGGATGGGTGAGGTGGATGCTGTTTTTATACCCCCAGTGACTCCCAGTGACAAACAGGGCGGGGGTCCCTTCTGCCCAGTGGTGCCGAGGAGGTGGTCACTCCTCTTACACGGTGCTACTTACTTTTTTCCCCCCTCTTAACTGTGCCCCCCCATGACTTTGCAGGTGTCTGGGTACAGCACGCTCCGAACCCACGCTGCCGTGCCAGGCCAGCCCGGGCAGCCCGGCAGAGCTGGCCCAGCCATGGTCTCC
>NW_008796044.1:467886-468446 GCF_000699145.1 Aptenodytes forsteri | reverse complement strand
CTTGGCCGACCGCGGGCACAGGGGAGCGGAGCCACAGTGTGGCAGCGGGGCCGTGCTGTGCTTCTTTCTGCCAGCACCGCGCGCTCGCCACTACATCTCAGTTAATACTTGTACAATGTGCTGTCTTGAGTTTTACAGGGAATGACAATGTTTCACCTCTCGCTCCACAGCAGCCTCCCTGCACGCCCCCTCCCGGAGCTCTCCCTTCCCGGCCTCCCCCTGCCTGCATGGCTCTGGCGGCTGCTCTGCTGGTCTTGTGGGGCTGCCTGGCTGTGCACCCCCGCCCAGCCGGGCACTGTCCTGCTGGTGCTGCACCCGCTCGACCACCCTGTGCTGGGGTTAGAGGCACACCTGCAGCCGCCTGCTTGCGGCCGGCACTCGCAGGCTGGCCTCGTGCCACGCCATGCTGTGCCATGCAAAGGCCATGCCGTGCCATGCCATGCCATACCGTGCCACGCAAAGGCCATGCTATGCCACGCAAAGGCTATGCCATGCCGTGCCGTGCCGTGCCGTGCTGGGGCCTGGCCGGAGCCTCGCCAGATGCGAGGCTATTTGCACTC
>NW_008796044.1:466826-467443 GCF_000699145.1 Aptenodytes forsteri | reverse complement strand
AGGGCTGCATTTAAGGATACCATACGTCCCGGGTTATTAATTATAAAACATAATTAAAGTAAAACTGCAGAACGTCAACATATTAAATTTAAAAGCTAATATTAAAATAGAGTTAATATTTAATAAGGTAGCCGAGCGTTACAAAGCTGTACGCTGATACTCTATATTTAACTGTGTAAAACCAGGAGAGTTTTCCCAAAGAAAAATGTATTGTTTAGCTGCTTTTCAAAGACTCTGTGATATATTATCCATTTCACAAAAATAATATAGATATCTTTTTAAATATAGTAATAAAAACATACTAGCGCCTTTTAAATATACTATTACTTACCACCCCTTTTCATATTGTACTATCACAGAGGCTTTGGAATTGGTTTAAAAGCACATCATTCATTATTCAAAGCTCATCTTTGCATATTATTCCAGCTCAAGTCTGCCAGGCTCCCTGTGAAATCGTTCACAAAATTGATAACAGCAGACACACATGCAATAAAAAGATAGCCTTGGGCAGCCCGAGTTCCCATTATGCAGATCAAGCTGCAATTTTCTCTAACAAAGCCTGCCCTGATTCAGGACTGGGTGTCACTTTATTTATTTATTTATCCTCCCCCGGTTGC
>NW_008796044.1:461999-462687 GCF_000699145.1 Aptenodytes forsteri | reverse complement strand
GCTTCCCCGAGGCCGGCGCGGAGCGGAGCCGCCGGGCGCTGCCGTCGCGGGGCCCTGCGCTCCGCTTGTATATTCGTGTCGATGTTCCACTAGGAAGGGAAATATGTCACTTTTTGTAAGAAGTGTTAATAATTTAATTTATTTATGCATCGAGATTTTGGGCACTATTAATATGGAATTATATAAAACCTCGATTATTTATATCGAAATCTGAACATAGGTATTTTGCGTTGGCTTTGGAACAAAAGGCTATTTTTTTTTCCTGTTCTGAGGATAGTCTAAAGAAAAAAATACCTATCACTTAGCGGAGGGGACTAAGTGGAGCCGGTGATGACTCATTAGTTTAGGAAACCCTATTAAGCTGAAAAGCGGTAGCTTCCATCTGTCCCAGGTGAAGTTAATGTCAGCTGTAATTTATTCACCGTAGTAATAAGGGCTCCTCTCAGGCAACGCACACTCCGTTTTGTCCTCACCTTTCCAGCCGAAGAGCTTTAGCGCACCGAAACAGCACCCGCACCCGCTCCTTTCGCCACCGACTCTAGAGAAAGCGCCTTATGTTTCATAATAAAGAAGATTTGGGGTTGACACAGACCATGTATAATACTTTGTACTTGCCGAGACGTGTAAATAAACGTTTTCTTTAAAAACGCCTCTCCGCTCCCTGCCTGCCGCCGCGCCGGGGAAGGGC
>NW_008796044.1:433259-461397 GCF_000699145.1 Aptenodytes forsteri | reverse complement strand
TTTAACAGCCTGGGTGCGGGGGGGTATTTTTAAGAGCAAACTCCCGTAGTTCTGCGGGTCCAGGTGACCGATCCTCCAGCAAGGGGGGGAAGCTGCAAAACCGGCATTTTTAGAAACCGGCGATGATCCGGGCGGGTTTCCCCCCGCCGCGGACAGGACCCCGGGCACCCCGCGACCGCCGAGGACCGCGTCCCGCGGGGAGGTGGGCTCTGCCTCTCCCACGGCGGACGGGCGCAGCGCAGCCCCGGTCACCGTGAGTCTGCAGGAGTTTAAAGGCGTTCCCGGTCCTGGGCTCGCTGTTCCCCCGGCCCGGCTACGGCAAAGGGCATTTTAGGGGCAGTCAGTCACGCAGGGTGAGGGATTAAGAAAACGTTTCCCTAGCTAGTCCTTTTCTCAGCGGTGCCAGGGCACAGGCTCGGGCTGTAGCCGGGATTTGGTTTGTCGGGGGAAGGTTGTGGAGGTCCAAAGGCAGGGCCAAATCCTGTCGCACCGTGAGTGATGGCGCTGGGACCGTGCAGCTGCTCGACTGGTACCGTTCACCAGCCGGGAATACGCAGCCTGCGCTAGAAAACACCGATCGAGGGGAGGTGTCTGGCAGGGAAGGAAAAAAAAAAAAACAAAAAACAACGGGGAAATCTATACCTGGCTACAGGGTCTGGGCCCCCGCCGCGCTCCTGCGGTGCGTGGCCCTGTCACTGTCCCCACGCAGAGCCCTGCTGCTGCTGCGCACCAGCCGAAACCTTCCCCCGTTTGTTTCATTCGTTTCCGCGGCCGCCGGCCCCGCTGCCGGTCCCTGCGCCGGGCGGGCAGGCGGCGGGGGCACAGCCCGCAGCCCGGCGCCGGGTCCTGCCCCGGTTATCTGCGCGGGGTTTGTCACCTGCCGGTCGCTGCCCCTCGGGCACAGCGGCAGGGGCTGCGGCCGCGTTGCTCTCTGCGTTAGCACCGTACGCAGAGCGGGGGGGAGAAACCGAAGTACCGTATGCAGAAGAGCCGGGAGAAATCCGCGTGTTAGCTAAAACGGGGAAGAGTCAAGCTCTGAATAATGCAAGGGGGTTGGAATAAACGGGTGTCCGTACTCACATGTGTATTTGAGGTTAATGTTTTATCTGTACCCCCTAACATCTATAAACTGCGCTGTTTTCAAGAGAGCCTTGTTCTTTAACTGTCCGAGCGTCCCATGACCATGAACTTCCGTATTCCTGATTTCCCTGCAGTTTCTCCCAAACTGCTGTAAGCCAGAAGCTGGGTATTTGCAGCGGGCATCATGATGCTGCATATTGCAGTAATCAGCTCTGTGGCAGGCGAGGATCTAGTGCAAAGCCACAGAGCGTTTGCAGCCTCGTGGGTCTGAACTCGGCGGTGACAGCCCAGGCAGGGCTCGGGCTCCCCTCGCCGCTGCTGCCCGTGGGGTGCGCGGCAGGCAGCGGCAGCGGGGTCAAGCCTCGGGGCACGCCAACTTTCCAAAGGACTTCAGAAACCAGCGGCTTCCCTTTCAGCCACCTGAATAGCCACCGAATACAGGGGCTTACGTACTGGGAGCTGCGCGCTTGGGCTTGCTGGGGTTAGCGCTGGTGTCTTTGTTTCAAGGAGCGGGTCTGGAGGTTTTGAGACGTGCCTGAGTACCAGGGAGACAGGCTGCCTGTGCATCCACGTCACGTAAGACAAGATTGCATGGGCGGTACGGGGGTACTGATGTGAGTGGTCATGCTGAAGGGGACAGAAGTGGGGGTTACCTCCAATTACCCTGTCCAGTAAACCCAGTGTTTATAGGAGCCTCAGGGAAACCCCGGTGGGAACAAGTACACAATATTTCCCTCTCTGTGGGTGACAGCGCTGTTCCCTGCCAGCCCGATTCAGGTGAGACAGGGTTCTCCGATGGTCCCTGCTGTGTATCTCTCTGAAGGTCCATCAACAGACAGAGCCACTCACAGGGGCTTGCATGGACTTTAGACCCTACTAGCTTGAGCCTCTCCGTCCCAAGGAATGTAATCCTGGGGGATGTGGGTGCCCCGTGGAGAAGAAGGCTCCTTTTTGGGGTGGGCTGGCTGTTGTCCTGATCCTGTTGATTGTCCTGTCCACATACTGCACTTGGGCTGTGTGGTGGACAACTCGAGTTGGGGTGTTGTGTACGGGCAGCAGTTTGACTTCCCAATTTCTAGAACAGCCTTCTTGCAGCGTGGGCTCTGGCTAGTTGCGGGGGAGCGTGGTTTATCCCCCACCCTCCCACTCATTACTAAATGCTCCTTTACCTCCATGGGAGACTTCTTAAAACACTCCACCTAGCAGAGGATAAAGACCAATGGAGTGCAGGCAGTGTGAGGGCAGCAGCAGCTCCTGCGACTGTATTGCAGCACGGCTAATTCAGAGGGAGTCATTCGAGCGTAGACAGTGTAAGTCTTGTGATAGAGATGTGGCCTGAGAGTGCTGAAGATGCTGCACGTCCCATCAAGCTGAGTTTTAATATGTTGATGCTTGATGCTGCTATGAAATTGGTAATTCTTAGCATTTGGATGATCTTTCTGAAGCAGTCTTAAATCTGCAAGTGAAACGTCTCCGTGCACGTGTGCTCTGGAAAGCCCACGCTGTGTACTCACATTCCCTCCTGTTCCGAAGTTTTAAGCCCAGGAAAACTGGTGTTTGCTGAACAAGGATGGAAAAAGGCGATGAGAGTTAAGGATTATTGAATTATCAGTGGGACTTAACTTTGGGCAGATCACTTTCTGAACTTTGCTTAACCACGTGTGTAAGTGATTTCCCGCGTAGGGCCGAGCAGCTGAGTGGGTGGATGCACAAGGGAGAGCTCAGGATAACTAGAGCTGCGTGGAGGAACATCGACCGTTTCCTTGGCATCCCTCCTGACTTTGCTTTAAGGCCAAACCCAAAGCAGCCTCCGTACCATGCTCGCATGCACAGGCACAACCCCTCTCAGGATAAAAATGGCTCTGTAATTTGCATCTCTCAGCATTATTTTGTGCCCAGGGTATTAGATGTTACAAAGTAATGCATGGTGATCAGATCTGTATAGGCAATTCTTTTCCTAAATGGGCCTTAAAATCAATGGGTTATTAGCTCTCCTTCTCCACTCCGTGATGAAAGCCCGGTCCTGTCAAACATGCAAACTACACAATATTCAAAGCCTTGGTTTACGGAAGTGTTTTGCTTAGCTAGGTCATAATTTAGCTCATTTATACCTAACATAAATAATACTGAGATTTACACCTCACGCCTATGAATTTTCCTTGAAGCATGTATTTCTGCACCGCAATCATCACCACTGCTGCTGAGGAGTAATCTAAGGGCCCTGGCTCACCCAGGTGAGCGCTTGCTCATATAGCTGCTCCTCCTCAATGGGTGGAATCCCTCCTCATGTGTTGCCTGAGCAAGTTGGACCGGGTGGATGAAAGTATTTGCCTTCTGTGCAGTTTTAAGGAGGGGGGGTATACACGCCGTTTGCTTTAGGTTATTTGGGGCATTTCCCTTCAATGCTCTGTGTTTCCCCTGCCCACTCTCTTCATGCTTTAGGGGGCATTTCCCTTCAATGCTCTGTGTTTCCCTTGCCCACTCTCTTCAGTCCATTAAGCTCCTAACTTTTTCCTGACTCATAGCAGCGGAATAAATATTTCTACCTGGTGCCCACTTGTTTTTGAGGATCTGAGTTTGCCTCCTGGAGGCACCCAGTTAGCTTTGATGGGCAGGGCTATAGTACAGCTGGTGGCAGTTTGGCAGCATTTCCCTTCAATGCTCTGTGTTTCCCTTGCCCACTCTCTTCAGTCCATTAAGCTCCTAACTTTTTCCTGACTCATAGCAGCGGAATAAATATTTCTACCTGGTGCCCACTTGTTTTTGAGGATCTGAGTTTGCCTCCTGGAGGCACCCAGTTAGCTTTGATGGGCAGGGCTATAGTACAGCTGGTGGCAGTTTGGCACCTATGTGCTTTCCCCCCTTTTTTGGGGGGGTCTCTCTGCATTTGCAGGCATTTCAGTACTCTTAAAAAAAAATCTGCTGCTGAGGTTAGAACTGCAATGGTCTTTACCTATTTTACTCCTGTGAATTTTGTTTAAGGGTAAGAGATAAAATACTCTTTCCAAGTCATAGTGGAAAATAGCTGCCTAAAAGCATCTCTGCACCGTGCATTCAGAAATGTCCACGTGTCCTCTGTAGGATGTGCCCAGAGCTGGGAATGCTGGGGAGTGTGGAGCAGCGACGTTTGAGATGGGTCTCACGCTCTTTAGGCGGCACGGATGAATGTTTCGGCACTTCTGCGGGAGCGATGTGTTGCTGCGCTCTGCGCTGGGCGGTCTGAGCCCAGCGAACTGCTGCGACGCTGGATGTCCAGGCGCTGTGCTCCACTGAGCGGTGGCCTGAGCTTGCTGGGGTGCTGAGTGGAGCAGTCTCTAAACACCCTCACAAATCCAGACCTTAGGCCATTCTTCAAAATTAAAAAATAAAATTTAAAAAGTGAAATCTGCCTCTGGATTGTGGACTCCCACAGCAGATCTCCCGCTAACATCTGGAGTATCAATACAGACATCAAGGCTACCGTGTTGATCCTCGGTGAACTTTCCAACCTGAGCCTGCAAGTATTTACCTCCTGGGAGTCCAACTGAGTGTTTCTGCTTTGCTGTGGAGCATCACGCGCTTTCGTATGTAAGAGTCAGTGGGAGCAGGACCTTCGTTATCACCAGCATGTGGTGTTTGCTGGGTCCTTCATTGCTGCTCTGCCCCGTGGCAGGACCACGGGGATTAGACCCAGCTGTTTCTGTCCCCGTGCCAGCCAGGCCTGCAAAGCTGTACCTGTGCTCGTACCTGTGCCTCGTCCTAGTTTGGGCCTGTTGGGAGCAGTGTGCTGTAGCACACAGGAGGGGAATGGGGATGTGGGAGAAAATTGCTGTGTCTCCAGCTCTGTCACTCTTCTGAGCTGTTTGAACGAATTTCTGCACCTCTTCAGGTAAATCTGTATGTTATATGTTGGCAGTGAGATGCGTTTCCCTGCGGGCTATGACCGGCTTCCTTCAGGAACTAATGCAGGTAGGAAGCAGACACCATGGAATATCGGTGTGAACCCCACAGCCCAGTGTAGGTCCTCAAGCTTAGCAGCAGGAAGGTCGGACTGCACATGCACAACTGGCAGTGTCTGATCCGTCGTCTGTGTGCCTGAACCCCCAGCTCCCTGTTCAGGTGAATCTTTTTTTTTTTATATCTTTTTTATTAGGGACACCAGGCACGGACTCATTGTCTTTGTTTTATTGTCTTTCAGCTTTGGACTAAATAGCAGCTGGATGGAGGGGATAAAATTCATTGTTGTGTTTTGCCTACAGTATTACTGGGCTTCTTTAGTCTTTTGAAAATGGAAGGTCATCAACCCTTGCCAGGCTCCTTAAATGACTTAAGCTCGATGCCACAAGTGTTCCAGAATGCCCAAATGATCCCATTAATTTGGCATCCAGTGTATGCTGCATTATACATACCGACTTCCATTGGCACATGCCACATCCAATCCATTAGTTGTGCGCAAATGCACTTAAGTTTTTTATTGCTCTTAGTTTTGTGTCATCAGCAAAGAAAGGTAAAGTTGATCTTCATCTAAATCACTGACATGGATTATTGCAATTGATTACAACGAAGAAAGAGCTTTTCAAGTTTCAAAGTTATGTTGTCTTTTATTTCCCCAAGTAGTAATCTGTACTGTTTAAGTTATTGCACAAGAACTGTCTCTGTAAGAGCTGCCATATTACATTCCTTGTTGAGAACATTTGTGTTAGTAGGCTGTCGTGATTCCCCCCCAGTTCTGTACAGCGTGCTGCTCTTATTCCTTCTGGTGGCAGAAATGCACTAAATGTTCTTGATTCAACCCTGTTACAGAAGGAAGAAAAGGAGCAAGCTGCGTGCCTGCCGAAGCTAACGTATACCAGTTTGGGAAGTTGTGTTTTAACGTGAGAGTAAATTATCTATGATTGGAAAAATAATGTTTTATTTACAATTTAATCCGACATGTTTCTCAAGCTTAGCCCCTTTATTGGGCTAGTGTGTTTAAGACACCCGAGTAGCCAGAGAGAGCAGCACACGAGGGAAGGATGTGACCCAGCATCACACCATTTTTCTGCCCAATGATCAGTTACGTACAAGTGGAAAAAAATTAGGGAAGCCGTTAGTACGTCCTTCCAGATCACCCTGCTTGCCCTGTGCCAGAAATGCTCTGTGTATTCAGGTAGTACTTTACCACGGCATGATCCCCAGCGTTTATACTGTGCCTTTCTCGGCAGATGCTTGCACCCAGGCTTACCGTTGCACAGCTCAGTAGCCTTGAGGCTGCTGCAGGAGGCGGGTCATGCGGTTAAGATCAACTCTGTTTGCAAGAGAAATGCCTCAACTTGAATCAAAAGAGTGTTGAGGTGCTTAACTCCCATTTGCTTTCATGGGGCAATCGGTGCTGACATGTTTGTGAAAAGACCCTCTGCATCTTCAGGGGTTGAACCCCCCGAGCAGCCTGGCAATGCCTCTCCTCTGCTTCGCTCCCGCCATTTCAAGTCTCTTCAGAATTCCCCACCTGCCCTAAGGGCAGCAGTTCTTAAAACATGACCGTGAAACTTAACTTGAAAAACTAATTATTAGTTAATAAAGCTTGTGGTTTATGGACTGGAGTGATAGCAAAGCCTGGCTAGAGTATGAAGCTGTTAAACACGAAGACTGCTGGAACGGATCGGCTGTTTTAATACAAGCGAGAGAGGGCCAGCTCTTCATTTGGTGTAAATCAGCAGAGATCCATTAAGTTCGGTGGATCTCATCTACTTTACATCAGCTGAGGACATGACCCTGAGTACTTAATTGGTGGTATAATATAAAGACATTAGACTCTCTTCTCTCGTTCATCTGCACATGTCGTTCCCATTAATGGTAATGGGAGCAGCCTGTAAGGGAATAGGCAGCCGCGGGTGGGTACGGCTGGTGCCGGTCGCGTGGCCGGTCCCATCAGGGCTGGCGCTCCGTAAAGCTGCTCTCCGGCCTCTCTCGTTCATCTGCACATGTCGTTCCCATGAGTGGTAATGGGAGCAGCCTGTAAGGGAATATGCAGCCGCGGGTGGGTACGGCTGGTGCCGGTCCCGTGGCCGGTCCCATCAGGGCTGGCGCTCCGTAAAGCTGCTCTCCGGCCTCCAAAGAGCCGGTGCTCTCAAGTGGAGAGGGAAAACAAAGCAAAACAGTTAATAATTAAAGAAGCCTTCAAATCTTTCCCTTGGACTGAGGGGAAGGAGTGAGAGCTCCGAGGGCGCCTGCGTTGGGGCTTGGTGCGTGCCGCAGCCCGCGCCGTGCCGGCACCCTGCCAGGAGGGGCTGGGTGGGGGAGCAGTGTCTCTTCCCTTCCACCACGCCATGGCTGCGGGTAGCCATGGCACGATCCATGGCATGAGCTGTGTTTTCCTTGGAAATCTGGAAAATAGGGAATTTTGCCACAGCAGCAAGTGTTTCTAAGTCCAGACAGAAGGCATCCCAGGAGCAGCCTGGGATGAAGCCTCCTGCCTGCAGCCCATGGGCAGAGGCTCCAGGCTGTGCTGTTCCTCCACACCAGCTCTTCGCCTGTCTCCTCCAAATGTGTGCCCAGCACTGGCTCTGGGGGCAGAGGTGAAGCAGAGAGGACAGGGATGCTTCAGCTGTCACACAGCTGCAGATTTGGGAGAAGGCAACAGTGCTCCTTCAAGCTTTTTTGTCAAATCTCTTTTCTTACGCCTTTTATACCCTTGAGGTTCGCACACGGGCAGGCAGGTGGGTGCACCGGCGGAACGTGGCTATCTGCACGGTTGATGTCTAGGAGATGGTTCCTTCATGGGCAGCAGAGACCTGCTGGTAATTCATCTTGTTTTAGTTCTGGCATCTAAAAATATGTCAGGGGAGCTGCAGTCTTGCACCTTGCTTCATAGATTCTCCTAAACTGTGCTCCTGAACAGAGCTTCAAAGCAGTGCTTGGCCATGCTTTTCCTGGAGTTTCTTAAAATATTCTTTCTCCCGCTCATGGCGTCTGTGTCTTCTGCAGGCGCCCTGTCTCCGTGTTGCCTCTCCGCTCCTGGCTGCGGCACGTGCTGCCCTCTCTCAGGTCACAGCCTGTGTCTTTCTGGTCTTGTGCAGTTCCTCAGCCTTTATTTTCGGTCAGTCCTTTGGTAGCTGCTGAGCACCCTGCTCGCAGCTTTCCTCTCTGCACAGGTGCACGTTTGCTCTCCGCCTGGAGCCAAGAGCCCCCTTAGCATTCTACTGCTAAAATGGCATCCTAATGTTGCTCTGTCTTCTTTTTGTAGGGTTGCAGGAAAAAAAAAAGTGGGATGTTGCATCTTGCCCAGAAAAGGCTGAGATGGGTAATTGATTCTGAAAGCAGTTTGCACAGTCGGGGACTCGCTCGCTGAAGCTGTCGCGTTGCACTGGGGAGCTTTGCCGTTTCGGTGCTCCAGCGGAGCAGCTGTTGTACCCGGCATCGCTTCCAGCTTGTCACGAGCTGTGGAGGTTCCCGTGTCCTCAGACTGTTCATCAGGAATGCTTTGAACTTGAATTTGACCCCTTTATTCAGCAGGAGGCCGACGGCGAGCGTGGGGCTGGTGGGTAAGGAGGCTTTTCTGTGCCTAATGTGGCACATTAGGGCTAGTGGTTTCACTTTGAAACACCATTTTAGAGTCATCAAGCCCAGTGCATACATACCTTGTGCTACATCTCTGTGCGGCAGGAGAAGATCGTCTCCGAGAGCCCAAGCGGGGAAAAAGCCTTTTCCACCCATCTCAGGCTGAAATAGTTTGGAGTACTTGGAATAAGTGAAATATTCAGGAAAAAAAAAAAACACTTGCAGGACCATTTTGGAGATTTGAAACGTGATCCTCCTCTAAACTCATCAAGGGTAGAAATTGTAGGGCTTTAGGGTCTTTTTTCTGTCTTGTCATGCTTGTGGCTTTCCTACGTTGATCTTTATGAAGTTGCCCTTCTCCGTTTCGGTCTCTGCCAAGTGCTCAGAGGGGAAAGGATATAGTTCTGCTCTGTGGGGGGTTGGGGTAAAATCACTACACTCTTTTCACTGCTATACTGAATAAGGTGGGGAAAATAAAGCAGCCTGTGTCCCTTCTTCATGTCAGGACTCTCTTTCAAACTGCAGACAGTTGTCCAAAAACTTTCTTAGATGGAGCTTCCAACCTCCTCTGCGTGATTGACTCTCAGACTGCTCCTAGGGAGAGGAAGATCCTGCCTGACACAAACCTCCCGTTCCCCAGTGCAAGCTTTTATCTTCCTGTGCTGGTCAAAATTCACATGGACAAGCAGTTTTCCCTGGTGACTCTGCCAGGTACTCTGACAGATCTGCGAAGGTGGTTGTCTTCTCTTCTGTATGCTACACACAGCAGAGTCCTTCAGTCCTTTGTCCAGATCTAAGCTGTGGTCCTACAGCTCAGGTGGGACTTCCACGAGTGGGAGCTAAAGCAGAGGAAACCGGGTCGAAGTGCACAACACAAAACACTGTTCACTATTTCAGATGGAAAAAAAGAGAACCTGCCTCAGTCTTGTCCATCTCGGTTTACTTCTACCTCCTTGCCTGCTTTTGATGCCAGTCTGCAGCTCTCCAACTGCAAACTGAACGCCTCCCCATAGCGTTGGCTCCTCTTCACAAGGATGTTTGTTGCTTTGCTCTTTGTCTTCTTCTCTGGCCAAGACTTTTCCTTCTTATTACTTACAATTATCTATGGCCATCACTGGGGCAGAGGCAGAAATGCATGAGGTGTGATTCACACTCTGGACGTGTTGGTCATGGCACGGTGAGTAACACGGGAAAGCTCTGATGGATGGAGGGTGGATGGAGCTGGTGGGGCTGGAGGGGAGGGAGCGGGGGAAGTGCAGCAAGTGGGAGAGATGCAGGGGAAGATCAGCAAGCGGAGACATCCCAGACCTCCATTCATGCACGGAAACCTGAGAAGGAGGGAGAAAGCCAGGAATTGAAAGAAAGAGCAAAGCTGGAGGTGGGAGTGATGGGAACGGCTGGGAGAGAGCAGGGGAAGGGCTGTGCACAGCCGCAGTGGTGGGGAAGGGACACGGGGCTGCCCAGAGCAGTGGGAAGCTCTGCTGTGGGACCCCGCTGGACTTTCAACTGAAAAAGAAATCTTTTTGTGTTTGAAACCACAGTGCAGTGGGGCTATATGTGAGCAAGCAACCAGGTACTGCCCTAGAAATGGAGGCGGTTTGGTGTGAGTCCATACAGAGGGGCGGAAGGGAGTAATTTCTGTGCATAGTGTTTTGGGGTCCCATCGGATAGCGGGCACTGGGACAGCTCCGTGGTGAAACCACCGTATCACCAAGCAAGCCAGAAGCCAGCAAACATACTAAAACACAGCAAGAATAACTCAAAAATCCTGCAGAGTGGAGAAAGCAGTGGTTACAACGAACAGCAGAAGAAGGTGGGTGCAAAGAAAAGAAACGGTGCGTGAGAAAACCCAGGCGAATGCCCCTCTGAACAACAGGATGCTCCTAAAAACGGCTCCGCCAGCGACTCGCAGCAAGTGGCTGGAGCACACCCGGGCGAAGCGGGGTGCGGGCGATGGCTGCCCAGCCGACATCTGTGTTCGGTGACAATAGCACGGCCTGACAAGTTCATTGTAGCTCGGCACGGGGCAGCAGGTGGGAGAGGCAGCGTGAGCAGCCACCTGCTCGGCCGCCTGTGCGCCCGTCCCCCGGGGCCGCTGCGGATGCTCCGCTGCATCCTGGCCCCAGGGGAGGGGTGACCGGTGTGCTGCCCCCAGGTAGGGCGAGGGGTTGACACCCACCACTGGGGTTTATATTGAGGGGGGCTCTTAAAGTAACTGTGGAAGGGTTGTGCTTTTACCTTTTATAGATTTCGCTTGGTTAGAGAGCAGTACATTTTTTTTTCTTCATTACAAAAAAATAAATCTGTTTTAAGATAATTTTTGTGTCTGGAATTTAGCAATGTGTGATAGAAGGCTCAAACATGTATGAAAATAGATGAGGAAAAAACAAAGCAGCCAAGCCAAATCCTACACCTGTAACTCTTCCTGAACCCACCAGGCAGTGGGAGAGCTCAGCTGCTCTTAGCACTTGGCTTGTGCTATCTGAATGTCATTATTGTACAACAGGGTTTAATCTGAATTGGCATCGTTCTTGCCGGGGAGTGAATGGACTGAGAGCGATTGAAAGCAGCCGAGGATCCAGCCTCCCGCGCTGTGCTAAGTAAGTACTCGTGCAGCAGTCAGCTCTGGTTTAGAGGCCAAAGTCAATTCAGAATAACACCAATAAACTCGGGCCGTTCACTTCTGATCGGCCCTGCCGTAACTCAGGGAGAGCCGATAGGGAATTATTTTCTCCTCCCTCTCTGTAACTGCCAGCTAGCAACAACAGGGTCTGTCTGATTCGGGGTAGCACGAGGAACTCGCTGTGTCCTGATGTTTGCTGTACATGTCTGTTTTCTGAGCTCTTTGATAATTACTCGTACGCTGGGACAGAGCATTCATAGAGCTGTTCTGATTTACCGAAAATCTGGCTCACGGGTACCATTTAACAATCCTGCTGGTTGCCAAATGCTTCAGCGCACGTTTCTGGTTTGAGTTTTCATCTTTGTAACTGCATGCATTTAGTTTTCCTGATTGCGTGTACAAATGCTTGTCTAGACCGACAGCCGCATGTGGGGAGCTGGGAAAGGCAGCAGGTTTGCAGATTTTGCTGAGAGGTCGGACTGAGCTGTACATTTTTGGCTAGCTAGGCTTGCACCTAACCCCCCCGCGTGGGCTTTGTGAGCCACTCGAGTGGAGTGCTGAAGATGATCCCCTCGCTCTGTACCGCGTACAAATGCAGTGAGTAAACATGGACCTGAACGCAAAGATACCGGTTCTATAGTTGCATTAAAATAGTAGGCTTGCTTCTGATGTGACAAGCCAAAATATCTACTAATGTCGAAGCAAAAAAAGTAGCTGGAAATGTTGCTGTCTTCATGCAAAAGCCAAGCTCCACGTTGCTCGTTTTGGTGCCAGATACTGTATGGCAGAACTGGTTTCACAGGAGTCGCTGCTGCTGGGAGCTGAAGGTGGTGCAGCCCCTTTCCTGGGGGGCACGGCGTCTCTGGGAAGCCTGTCACGTTGCTCGTTTTGGTACTGTATGCTGTATGGCAGAACTGGTTTCACAGGAGTCGCTGCTGCTGAAGGTGGGTCCCCGAGTCTCCAGACTTAACCAGTCTTAAAAAGGGCTGCACGACTCACCCCTTCAGCTGAACTTTCCCAGCTCACAGAGCACAGCACTCGAGGTCTCTAATTAAAAATGTGTTGCCAGATTTCAAGGAATCTCAGTGTTAGAAGTTTTTTGGTACCTGCCTCTGGTGTTTTAAGATGTCCACTTAAAACAACAGGAGGGTTTAAATGGATGCTTAAAAAAAATCACCCTAAGGTATTTAGAGATTTGCTTTTAATTATGAAGAATAAATTAAAATATAGTTGTTCCATGGCAAGTTCATCTTAATTCAGTGTCTAATACCACAGGTATTACGTTTCTTCTGAATAAAGCCTTATTTGAGCTAAGAGATGTCGTTTAAAAAGTAATCCAGTCTTGAATTAAACATTCCTGATGATGGCGAATCGATTTGTAATTTAAGTGTCTAATCACAGTCACAGTAAAAATGGATCTCTTGCTCCCGTTTGTTTTGCCTGAATTTGTATAATTTTAGCTTCTAGCCATTGGAACCGGTGGCACACTTGTTTGCTCGATGCTGTCATTTCAGACTCCCACATAGGAGACTCAGATTTGCTTCACCTCCTGGTTTTCCCTTTGTTCAACCTAACAAAAAGCGCTCCCAGCGCCTCTCTTTACTTCTAGAGGGGTCTCTCCCGCTGGAAATGTGCTTCGCTGGAGACCAAGGCAAAGTCCTGGAGCAGAGGATGCTCTCATGGATCAGTGTGACGCTTCCCCCCTTCTTACATATTCTGTTGTACAGCTTCAGTTTCTGTGCCGAGGCTCTTCTTTTAGTGGTTGAATTAATCTTCCCAGCATCGACACAAAATTAGCAACAGCCTGTTACCAGTATGGCTTGAATTTCCCCGGGAAATAAAACAAGTGACCTTATTTTATCTTAGGGACGGTGCATAACCACATCACATCCCAGAAACTGTTAGGGGACAAACTGGAGAGCTAAGACTCCCAGCAGCTCTGAAAGCATGGAGGAGCCCGTTTGGCAATGTGGGATAACGACTGTAGTTAGATCTTGATTATGCTAAAGTGGCCAGGAGTGAAATAATTAAAATATAGATATTTGCTTTCTCCTGAGTTTCAGAGTTAACAACCCATTCAGCCAAGCAGGGCTACTTCATGTGTCAAGGATCTCGGATGCTTCAGACACGGAAAGTCTCCAGAATATTAATCTCTCTTATTCTTGAATCACAGGATTAGTCTGAAAACAATTAAAATAAATTTTAATTCTTGAGCTCAGTTTGTTTGCCAACTCCGTGAGCGCGCACGCACGGCACCGCCAGGGTAAAGCCTGCGTTCTTATCTATTCTGCTCTCTGCCCACCGGCACGGCACCGGGGAACCTGGGTGTCAGGAGAAGATATTGCAGCGAGATACCTGGGGGGGGCCGGGTCGCTGCTCCCCAGGGGCCAGGCTCGGATGCGGCATCCCCCACAGCACAGCAGCCAGGGAGCTCCCCCCCCCTCAAATAACGCGTGCGCTGCCGCTCGGTCAAAGGGGCTCTTGTCCTGCCTGGCCAAAATTTATTGGTGCGAGGGCTGATAACTGACAGCTCTGAAAGATGCATTGTAGGCTATTCTGTCGCTGGGAAAGGAGGCGTGTTAATGGGGTATTGTATGGACCGCTGTGATCCTCGGACGCTTTGTCAGTCGTGAAAAGTTAGCAAGGAGAAGCCTTGTTCCTCTGGTGCTGCCTCCCCCTGATTTACTGCCGCTCCCCTTCGCTTCGGAAGTGCCGCGACATTCCCCAGTAAATAGGGATGTATGGACGATTTTCTCTCCCTCGTTTTCCTCCTCTTATCCGCTCTTCCCAAATATGTAAACTCTGAGAAAGCTTTATTCTTCTTCAATGATCATTCAATTGTCTCCAGACTGTATCTTTTGGTAAATTTATTGCTGGCTATTTTAAAAAAAACTCAAATGCATTTTGCATATTAACACGTAACTCTTGTTCCTGTCTGCTCAGTTTGGAAATGGTTGGATTGCTTTTATAAAGAAAAAAATGGCTAATAAAATTGGCCTCAGCACCATTGCTTTGCAATTCTTATGAACAGTAAAGTGCTACTTACAGTCATTGATGTTAAAAGCTATTTCTAAATTATGGTGCCATTTATTATCTCTAGTGTCCAAAGTAAGTTTAAATGATGCTTATAATTCATGTTTTACCAAATTTCCTTTTCCCCCTGAGGATACCTCTGATTAACTTATGCACATTTAAGCGCTTTTTAAATTCTTCTTTTATTGCCATTATGCTCTGAAAATCTCAGCGATTCTCAAAAATGGGTAATAAACTTGAGATAAAATGCTGCAGTTTTAGATCAACGCTGACATATCACTGTGGTGATTTCTTCAGAGCTAAAGTGATAATGCTTCATATTTACAGAATATATACTAGGTTATTACTACAGTATTACCATTTTGTTCTAAGATGAAATGAGTAATTTACCAATTTATTAAACAGTTACATTTAAGTATTGCTTAGGACATTACCACACCAATCTGTTTACTTAGCTTGAAGAGTTACCATTAAGAAACCCTGTTTATTTAGGTAAAATTTGTAATGATCGTGCCCTCCATTAAGAAACTTATTTTTCTGCAAGCCTAATTGCCTGGAAATGAGTTTCTCCTTATTTACTAGGGTGCATTCTGCTAAGCCAGCTAAAAACGTCACCCTCGCAAGAAGTGCTGGAGAAATTAATAATACATATATGGAACAGTTTTAATTAGTATAATACCAAATGTTAATAAAAGATTTATGATCCAGTTAAAAGTTCTAACGATCACAACAGGAAAAGGTCTGAAATGTGGCGGCGGTGATCCGTTAAAAATAAACAAATGCTGCCAAACTCTCCAAATTGAGGACAGAGGAGATTTTTTTTTTCCCTGCTCCTGTCCTTACGTGAGTCCCCGCTCAGTGATCTGTAAGGTCAGACTCTGACCCCACGGAAACCAGAGTAAATCCAGAATTGCAAGAGGATAGCCGTGGCGGGTTAGCCTGGTATGATGGGAGGGGATGGAGAAGCCCACCGTGGTGGAAGAGGCTGCATTTAATTCAGTTGGTGCCACTGGGATGTGAGCAGGCAGCTCCTGCCTGGGAGACGCAAACCACAGCTGGCCCAAGGTGGGTCTAGCAGGAGCTTCAGCATTGCGGGATGCAACCTTTTAGCCCAGCTCTAGGAAAAAAGCCCATGTTTTGAGTAGCTCAGAGGGCCAACGGTAGAGGATGGAGACAGAACCAGCCTGGCTCCAGCCAAAGGTAGACGTAATAAGCAGTAGCTGAATTTCCAGAGGTTAATTCCTCTAGAGGAGCACATCAAATGGTATCTCAAGTCACAAATATCTCAGGTTCACCTTGCAGCTCGGCCCTGTGCGGCAAGGCAAGGCTGAGCCTGCAGCCTACCAGAAGCGAAGATGGACGAGTCCTCGTGGAGTTGGGCTGGTCGCTGCTGGTCGGGTGAGTGTTGGTGAGGGAAGGCTCTGAATCGTCCACCTCAAACAGAGGTCTTCTAATGTTGGGAGGAGGTTTTTAAATGAGCGACCCTCTGTAGCCACGTGGGCAGGAGGTGTGCTGGGCAACATCGAGGGACACCGGTCACTGCTGAGACCCGCTCTGAGTGTCTTCAGTTAGATGAGATAAATTAAGATCCTGCCTTAAAATCCCTGGAACGTAGCTGGCTAGGAGCCTCACTGGGGTCTTCAAGACAAAGCTCTTAAGCGGTGTCAGAAACATTAGCCTTAAGAGTTGGAGCTCGAGCCATTTTCAGTGCCATTAGAGAAGGCTGAACTGTGAGCCGCTTCCCAGCGCTGTTTCTTTAGACCAGTATTGCTCTGCATCCATCTTATTGGATCCCAGAGAGTGGATCATGAATAAGAAAAAGCGCTAAATACTCTGCTCCACCCAGAAGTGCCATTGCTCTTGGAAGTCCTAGTAGAAATACATACTGTTTGCTTGGATTTGGGGGATCTTGGGGCAGGAACAAGCGCTGTGATCTTTATTTTTTTCTCAGATGCTGCCTGGATTTGGCTCCCAGCAGTACTGACAGGAGTGGGCTTCTCTCTTTTGGCACGGTTTGGGAATACTCAAAGCAAATATCAGACGCCAATCTTGTCCCAGATCCCATCAAGGTGCTCAAACTCAGTTTGCACATGCTGGCTCTCGCTCCCTGCGTTGGTCCATCAGGAGCAAGGTGACATGGCATTGCACCGTGCAAAGATAACTGGTTATGCAGGGTAGGTACCCAAGGAGGAGTCAGGAGCATAACTCTGACTCGGGGGCAGCAAGGGCAGAGAGGAGCTGGGGATGAGCTTTCCCAGTGGGTTTGCTCCAGCCAAAGGCCTGCCGCTGTAGGATGAACACGTAGGATGCGTAGGATGAACGTCTTGCTGGTGGGACTGGGCTTCTTTGCTGCACTGAGTGAGGCCAGTACCCCAGAACAAATAATTGGTGGAAAAGTTTCTGTCCATAATAAAAATGGATGTCCCACGCCTGTCACAACCCATACCTTTTGCAGCAGTGAATGGGCTGAGCTGTACTAAATCAGGAGCGCTTTCTCATTCCCTTTTGCTAGGGTGCCGGGCTACGTGCAGCTTAGGAAGATGCTGGTTGCAGAAGCATGGGGGTAATGCAAGCTGTGCACTCTTGTTCTTCAGTGGTAAAACCTCTCCTTGCTCCGGGTGTGAAGCCCTTCATCTTGAGATTTGGGATGCTGAAGTGGACGTACACTCTGTGCTGGGGCCTGTTTCCTTTTTTTAAATTCCTCTTAGGGAGCTATCTGTGAAATATTTGAATCAGAGTCACAATCTGAGTCGCCGGGTGCCACCTGCCCAGTGCCCTGCCTGGGAGGTACTTGCTCTGCTCTGGAGAACAAATGAATGTCAGAGATTTACTGAATTGTCTGAGAAATGCAGAGATTCTATTCATTCCTAAACTTCATGATATGACTTTCCTTATTTGCTCTTTCCAAGGCCAGAAAAGGAAACACCATATTTATTCTTGCTAATGTAGCAATATTGATTAAGTCATAAAGCACATATAAATACATATTGACTCATATTACATTAAAGTATCTATCACTTACTACTTGTTCCTCAATAATACTATAGTTATGTAAAAAAATGCATTAAAATTGGCATTACCCCAAGGAAAGTAGGATCTGCCATCATTATTAATATTAGGTTTTGGCAAATAAAAGCTTTAAAAAGGATGCAAGTGTTAAAAGTGGAAAAACACCTCCCTTGTCCTCCAACAGTGACCAGATATTTCTGGCTGTACCAGTCATTCAGCCACGGGTCCTGACCTCTGCTTATTTGGCCAGTACTTTAGTTTTGTTGGAAAACTTTGTTGTGGGTGATGTCCTGACCCGTGGCACGAGAGGATGGGTATCTCTTCAGCATCAGCGCAGCCCCTGCTGAGCTGGGGGGTTGTCTCTGGCCGTGGCTGGAGGGGGAGCACAGCTCTGTGCTTAGCTGGGTGTTGGAGCAAGGTGGGCAGCTGGCTGCCTACAGCTGCGTCTGCATCTCAGCTGCTCCCGCCAAACTGATGTTCTAAGCCTAAATTCAAAATCGAGACCCTTACAACCCCCACTTAATTCCGGAGGTTCCTCACACTGCCAGGCACCCAGCTTTCTGCCTCCAAAGTCTCTCAAGTGCCAAGATTTTTGCAGGTTTCGAACATTGTCACAGATAACTGCACTCTGGTTGTGCACTGCCCCAGCAGCAGGCGTTCAGCCACATTCACGATGGCATTCATGGGTCGTAGGGTGGCCCCTGGTTTGGGATCCGCGGGGTGCTCAGTGCCTGTGTCCCAAAAGAGCTGACTGGATCTTGCAGGTCTGCAGGTTGGGCGGGCGCAGAGCAAGGACTTCCCGTATTCACTCTATAAGGCAACGAGTGTTTAGGGCATCCTTCAGAAAACTGGGTCAAATTTCTGTTGTAATTTGAGCAGAAGAGGGACTTCAGTCTGGGTCTTCGGCATCCTAAGGACGGCATCACTTCTCTGTGTTTTGAGTGAGAAAAGACTCATGTGGTTTACAAACCTGGGAGCAGGGAGAGCAGCCACAGCCATCACCCCTGGTAGGAGCAGACTCCTCTCTGCAGCGAGGACCCGAGAGCTTTGGTACTTTCTACTGCAGCTTTTTCCTCTTGGGCAGCTCCTGGCTTGGTATATTGGATTTTGTCTTCTGGTCTTAAAAGTTGAGCTTTTTCCCCAGATATAACCTGGGAGTGAAATGCATAAGGTGTCAGGACAGCCGGCCCATAAATCTTGCCTTATGGGGCTCAAGGATAGCGTGGTTGCTGCAGAAACGATGCTCAGTTCGTGCACTGGAAGCCACTGAATGCGCTGGGAAGGGGGACACGCAGGTAGAAACCATCCAGCTGGTGGATAGCAGTGGGAGGGTAAACCTTATTTCTAGGAGTGTAAATAGGGTAGAAATTGCAGGAAGGGTGCTTAGCTTCTTGCTGATGAAAACTAAGCATCTTTGGACTTCGGGGCTGGGCAAGGTGACTCTGGTGAACACACCAGAATTGGCAAGAAATTGAGCGTACCCAATCTCCAGAAATGCTCAGGACCTTCTGTGGCTGCGCAGGAGGAGGAACTTGGCCATGGCGAGGGGGCGAGCGGGAGGTATGCGGGACGGGTTGTGCTGCCTTGCTCCTTCTGTTGAGCAATGACTCCAAGACCTGGAATTGTGCTGTAGGTTGACTGTGCAGAGATTTAAGGATTTCTGTTAGGTTTAAAAAACTTGGTCCTTATCAGGATTTGGCCACTGCTTCACACAACCTGCATGCATATGCGCTGCCGTCTTACGTACAGTACTAAATGAATAAAACCAGAATAGGAATTTTTTTAATACTCAAATTTCTCTTTTGCAGAATGTGTTTAGCCTTTTCCGTGCAAAGAAAAAATCCAGCAAAATACTGTCCACATGGCTATTTTATGCTTCTGCTTGTCTTTTCTTCTCTTTATAATTAGCCTAATGTGATATCTGATCCCTGCTCTTTTTAGTGTTTGTGTGCCAGTCTGACAGCACTAGCGCTGTTATTTCTTAGATAAGCTAATCACTTCTTAATGACTGGACAAGGTATCTTTATTTAACTGCATAAAGAGATTTAACTTTTCCCGTTAAGATATGACCACTGGTTTATGTTTTGTTAATGACATGTAACATTGGTGTGAGACTCAGGTGGTACACACGTGTCAAAGCGGGCTCGGGCGGCTGGTTTTAGAGAGGCTGTGAAAGGGGCAGGGGGAGGAGGAACTTGGTCTCTCTTAATCAGAATTTATTAAGAAAGCCCTCTTGTAAGCCCGGCTAGCTGCTGCTGCTTCACGGCCCGGTGTGTGGCCACGGGGCTGGTGCTGCAAAATCGGAGGTGGGTTTAAGTCCCATCACCTCCCTTGTGTTTACGGTTGAACACATACAGAAGTGCTTGCTGTAAGATTATTGTAAGGGCTTATTTATAAGATAAACAAGTCCCTAAAATGTGCAAGCACAAGGAGCAGTGCTCAGTTAGATCCACATGTGAGGAGTGCACATATAGGTCCATATTTCCTCATCAGCCTGCTGTTTCCCCCTTTACTCTCAGAAGACGAAGCGGTAGCTAGACAAGATGAGATGTGCAGAGCTCTGCCCTGCAGCGTGCAGCCTCCCGCGCTCACAGCAGAACCCCGTTCGACCAGGAGCTGGCTGAGGCACCTGCTGCGCGGGGGGGCATGAGAAAGTCCAAACGACACCCAACTGCATCACGGAAGGGGGGAGCTGTTGTCCACGCCGGCATGGTGCTCGCGAGGAGTGGGTCTGTCCACGCCAGGCTGGTGTAAGCTGGAGCCTCGGCGTGCACTGCTGGTAGCAGGGTTGGGCACAAGTCGGCTGAATTTAAAAGCTTGACCCTCTGTGCCCTGAGATAAAGGACCCAGACACAGAACAGACTGTTCACCCTGTCGTGCAAAAATGTGCTTTCTGGGCAATGTTTTCTCTGTGTAAAAATGAAAGAGGAGAATGAGGCCAGTGAGACTAAATAGGAGCATTTATCTGAGCTCTGAGAAGTAACTGGAGATTTGGCCAGGAACAAAACTCCCAGCACCTCTGAGCCCAGAGTTTGTGATACTTCCTGCTGTAGCTCCATGAGCCTGCAGACGTCAAGAGGAACTGGCATTTAAATTGGTTTTATCTATCAACACCCTGTGCACATGCCCTTTCAAGTTCTGGATGCAACCACAAGCTCACTGTGGTGCTTCAAGGCTTGCTTTCTCTAGCATCATTTAGACCAAAGTTTTTTGGAAGGATGCAGGAATACAAGATGCTTCCAAGCCCACGGCTGCCGGCGCCTCCCTGGGGCTGGGTCCTCTTCTGGGGCAGGAGGGTGAGAGCTCAGAGGGAAAGCCAGGCCCTTTAAAGCATCTGAAACACTTCTGTCAAAACTGAAGGCAGCAAAAATCCTTTCTTTCTTTATTTGAAAGTTTTGTCCCTAACATTTATGAGTATCTTAAAGTGTTAGTTTGGCAGAGAATCTGTATTCCTGCCCAACAAGAAAAGGGCCAGGCCAGTCCTTGGCATTTCAATTTTACTGGCTGACTCTAATGTCAGTCTTATCAATGATATCTTTTCTTTCCCAGTAGCATGTTCTAATAAGAAACTAAATCACGAAGACAAAAAGCTTCTGGCATCTCCATTTTGTTGGCTCCTACCTCCATCTATGGCATGTTTACAAGAAAACATTTATCGCTGGAGCACTTGCCTGCAATAAGGAAAGAGCTGATAGCAACATCTTTTAGCGGGGTCCTCCCCGCTCAGCTGGGCGGGCGCAGCGGGCTGGAGTGCCCTCTGCTGTGCTGCACAGCCCTGTCTCCTTGGGAGCGAATCTGGACCAGCGCTAAAAATCATGCCCCCCGAGCTGTGTGCCTCCACGCCAGGCTTTTGGCAAGGAGAAGCAGCCTGGTGAATCGCTTTGGAGGAGCGAGGGCTCGGCTGGCTGTAAATTTGTAAGTGGGTTGTATGGAGTAAAATGGGTTTTCTTGGTAGGATTTGTAAGGGCTTCGCACCCGGAGCAGTGTGGATGGCGGAGTCATCTGAGCGTGAGCGACTGAAAATCCAGTGCATTTCAGAAATACAGACCTAGGCTGTGGCTGATCCCTACTGAGGGCAAAGGTATGCAGCAGCAAAGGGGAAAAAACATTTGATAGCGCTTTGTATCTTAAAGAGCTCTCCAAACCCTACATAATGGGGTACCTTACAGTGTTTTTATGCTGTAGTGTTGCGGCCCCCCAGCGAAGCTGTGAGCAGGGTTAGGGCAGCCCTGCCAGCCCTTGTCAAACCCATCCGAGTCCCCTTGACTGCCTGGATGTCAGAAGTGTTAATGCCCTCTTTTGCAGATTGGAGAATGGGGGTAGCAAGAGGTCAAGTGGCTTCATTAGGCCCCAGAGGATTTCGCCGTCGGAGCTGAAAGCCGGAGCGTGGCGTGGCGGGGAGTGCTTTGTCCGGCGCTCAGGGCTTCAAAGGCCCGTCCCTTGTAAATCCTCATGCGCTTTGATCTCGCACTTAAACTTGCAGTTAACTTTGTCCCTTGCAATTTTCGCTGCTGGTGCAGCAGGCGCTGACGTTTTCTGAAAGGGGTCAGCAGGCTTGCGGGGTGGCTTCGACCTCCCTCGCCGTGGGGGGGGTCTCTGCCGAGGGAAACGCCGCTGGTCGTGGTGGGATTCAGCGCCCTCCCAAATCCCTCAGGGACGCGAGCAGCAAGAGGCATCTCTGGACAATTCTGGCATCAACTGCAATTGTAATAACAATTAGCAATTATGCAGAATTATATGCCTTTGGTGCCTATTACAGGCATCAACGAGTTCTGCTTCTGTTTTCTACTTGTAGCTCGGCCTGATGCTTGCATTTTAATAGCAGATGCTGTAAGAAAATTAGAGCCGCTGCGGATAATACTGGGGGTGATTTTTTTTCGCACACGGCGTGGCGTGGCCGGTCGACCTTCCTGGCACCCCAGTATGTGCCAAGGTCTTTGATGGTTGAAAGCCACATGCCATGTAGCGTGTATTTTGGAGAAGGAGGGGAAAGAATGGGAAATGGTTTCCGCTGCCCACAGCAGAGTTGTCCTGGGATCCATCTCCGGGTGATGTGCCGGGGACGGGGTGGCGGGTACCCCTCCGGATCTGTGGGGCCCCACGGGGATCGGTGCTACCGTCTCCTTACCTGGTGTGCTCTCTGGAGTCAGAGCTGCTGGAAACAAACTTGGAAATGACGGCTGGGTGGCTGGGGAGGCCGTAAAGTCTCCCGCCAGGCTCCGCGGATCCGCAGCGCTCCCTCCTCGCCGGCGCCAGGGAGCAAACGCACTTTTACCGAGGAGATGAAATGCAGGTCTGCGCTTCAGCTTCTCCTCCATTCCTCCAATTCCCCTAGAAAAAAAAATGGTTAATGTAATATTACATCAGATTGGACTCCGAGGAGCAGAAAGCCAATTTTGGGGGAATGTGAGCCAACCTACATTTAACTGGGATGCTGATATTTACTGTTGCAGTGATCCGGGCCCGTAGCATGGGTGAAGTCGCTGGCTGGGGATTCAAAGTCCAATTAGGCAGTGTTAATAGAGGAGGCGGCGATGCTTCATTGAGAGAAATTACTAAAATTGTACTTTTAGGACAGTCAATTAGCTGTGTTTTGACAAAGCAACAAAAAGATGAAACTGAAGCCCTTGAAAAAAGAATGAGAGAATTCAGAGGGAACATGTCTGTTTGGGGAATCCTAATATTTTTTGTTGAAATCATTAAGTGAAATTAAATACTATTTTAAACCAAAGGGATAGAATATCTAATTAAGATAGAAAAAAGGTTTGGGGAAGGGTATTGTTGAGGGGATTAGAGAAATGGTTTACAATTCACGTTGACTGAGGCGGGGCCCCCTGAATATATTAGGTATATTAGTAATGGGGATGGGAAAAATCTCTCGACAAACTGATCTGAAGTTTAGGAAGGGTTTCTTTAGGGTGACTCCAAGGCTTCCGGACTCCAGAGTGAAGTGTGGGAATGAAGCCAGGGAAATCGGGGAGATCGAGGACGAGGCGTGTTTTCGGAGCTGTGCCGGGGCTCCCACGCTGCAGCGCGGTCCCGGTGCTGCTGCGGGAGCCACTCCAGCGGCAAAGGGGGCTGCAGGGCTTGCACAGACCTGGGACGGCCAAGCAGCAAGGGGGAGGAGGATTTGGGGAGTCCGGGGTAACCTGGACGGTGGGAGCAGGGGAAGTCAGTGGGGTAGTGCAGACAGTGGACCCTGTGGGGTACACCCTGTGTCCCTGGTAGCTGCGGGACGCTGCGGGAGCCCATCCCTGAGCCCTGGCCGAGCTGCTGGCAGAGTCCCCCTGGACGACGTGTGGCAGGGTGCTTGGGTGTCTGCATTTGCTCACTGTTGATCTGGTTGTATTTCTTCTAAGACCTACATCTCCGCTTTGCGATTATGTTTCCAGGAGTCGGTCTTAGAGCGGTGTGTTCCTCCAGAACAGAGGACAGGGTGATGGGCTGGGGGTCCCTCCTGGCCATTTCTGTGATGGTTTGCGAGACCCTTGCCACCATCAACCCCTCGAGCAAAGCCCCAGTGCATGGAGAGGGCTGGCCCTCCCCTCAGGAGGGCACAGGCTGACTGGGAAGGGCAGGAGGTTTCTCTGGCAATTTCTCTGTAACTTGGGATGATTTTCCCATGTTTTGCATCCAGCGCTCCAGAGGCTCCCATAAAACTCCTCTGCCTAAAGGCCTCTCCTAAAGAACTCCGTTTTTGACCGATATCATCATATTGTTTAATTCATTTGATATACAGAGACAGTTAGTGAAATATGCATGCTATATTATATTAAAGAGAAATGTAACCTTCAATTGGTATCTGATGTGCACTTTGCAATAACTGCTATTAGTTGTCTATAAAACTGCTAGACATCATTTGATTTTATTACCATTATATTATTTTACTTGGGAATGTATAGAAGGAGTGGTGATTGCAGGTCTTCAAGTGCTTACTGGGAAATATTTAACACAGAATGTTTTATTTATTAGCATAAAGAGACACAATGGATTGTTGGTGATTAAAGTGATGATACTGCTGCCATACTTGTCAAAAATATAGACCTAATTCAATAGAAAGGCGACAGTCAGTCTCCATGTTGATCTATGCTGAAGCAAACTGCCTCTGAAAGCAGTACAAAGCCTGAATTGGCCTCTTAATTTTATGCTCTAGGGCATAGTATAAAAAAGGGAATTCTTTCTAAGTGCCTGTAATTGCATGTTACCAGAACCTAAAATATAAGCCAAATTTTTGAAATTATAAGTGTTAAGCTTTCCATTTCAATTCCTTCCCCTCCTCCAAAAAAAAATAATTGTCAAAACAAAAGAGAGCTTTAAAATGCCTCACTATCCCACATCATTAATAAAATATACAGCATACTTAGCCTTTAATTGCAAATGTACATTTTGAAAGAAAATACTTTTTTAAAAATAAACCGTTTTCCTTCTCTCCCAGCTGTCCAGCGCCGGAGCTGGGGACCCGCTCACCCCAGCCGGACGTGCCGCCCTCCATTTTGAAGTGGCGTGTTTCAAACAACAGCAATCTCCTGCGTGTTTTAGGTCTGCTTGTATGGGCTGGAATATTGTGTCCCTCACTTAGACGGGTAAGGCTTTGAATTAGGTGAGTAGTGCAGGTCAGATGGGCCTTGCTAAGCCCCAGGTATCAACAGGAGGGAGGAAGCCCAGCATCCCCCCAGCTGGGTTTGGGGTCTGGCAGGGCAGCGCTGGGGCAGGCTCTGCCCAGGCTGGCGATGCTGTTGCACCCACCGGCTCCTAGAGGTTGAGCCAGTGCAGTGACGCCGGTGAGGTTTGTCAGCAAGTCCAAACCGTTCAGGTGGAGCAGCTTTGCAGTGGGAGCCTGAAGTGGGAACGGCTTGTGTCCTTCCTTTGCCCTGTGCTAAAATGGGATTCGCTTTGCATAGACACACCGCAGCATCTGCCTTGGAAAAAGTCAAATATTACCCCCCCGCCGCCCTTGCATGGGTCTGTGTTTACAACTTCACTCCTCTGAGAAGACAGCAGGAAAAAAAATTTATATAAGATTAACCATTTTGTACACTTGATGGCTTCATTGGACAGGCAATAAATCAATACAATTGAATTGGGGAAGATAGTGTTCAAATGCTATTATCTGTCTCTCTGTTATTAAGCTGGGATCCTCGGACCAACTTACAGAGATCCCTCCGCCTCCAGGATTCCCTTCCCCAGGAAACCTGCGGGCTTCCACCTGCTCCAGGGCTTGCCTGAACCCACCGGGCAGTCCTGCACTTTCCTGCAGATTTCATCCTTTTTGGGTTTGTTATCCAAAAAACCCATCCTTTTTGGGTCTGCTGTTACATGGCTTGGTTGTTGGAGTTCAAGCAGTAAATCATCTTAAATGCTGACACTGGTGAAAGATACTGTACTCGTAACGATAGAGGAGAAATCTGTCGGCAGAGCCGAGGGTGGCAATGCCGTGTGCCCCAGGGGAGTGTTTCCAGGGCTGGAAGCAGGGGCTTTAGAGAGCTGATCTGGTCCTCTGCCTATTTGCTTTTGCCTTCTAGCGGCGAGATGGCTAGTGAAGGTCCGGCTTCTGCAGTCCCTGCAATCGTGGGCATTTATTCAGGGCTGCTTGGAGAGCACAGGGATTTTACACGAAGGAATTTCCTGGTGCTCCCTGCCTAATTTGGGTGCCCATATTTCCATAGCTTTCCAGGAAAGATGATGGCACTGTGAAGTTTGTTTTTTGCAGAAAAAAAGAGTCGTCTGTAACAGCTTAAGATACCCAAAAGGCCAGATTTAATGTTGATTAAATGGGTCTGACTCCAGCAAAGTTGCTGCTAAGTTATAACTTCGTAAATGAAAGGTAAATCAAGCCAAAACTTAAACACTGCAAGGACTGCTGCTGATTTCAAGACTTTAAAAATAATTTGTTAGCAAAATAGTCTGTTCCTCTAATACAGGCTTTAATATTTTAAAGCCACCCTTACGTGGTGGCATAAAGGTTAAAAATTCTTTGTTTACAGGTGAAATCCCCGCTCCTCCTGCTCTGCTAGATCTTCTCCCAGCCCCAACAATTTGATAAATTTTCCCTTCGACATATGTAATTCCAGAGTGCCCTCTGCTGTACAGACATCCCCAATGCATCGCCCTCGCTCATGCCTCTTCCCTCCGACAAATCCACTTGCTTGTAACACTTTGCATTTATTTATCCCTGTTGCTTCCCGTTGCCTACGAGGGGGCATCAGTCCCAAATGTGAGTCCCCATCCTGTAAACGCACTGACGTGAACTTAGCTTGAGTACCCTGGGAGCTCCCAGACTTCCCATTAGTTAACAAAGGCTTCTGCCTATCTGATGGCAAAATCAGAGCCCAAAACCATGATGAAAACAGTCTCATGTTGCCACTGATGAGAAAAATACCTGGAGTGTGGGTCCTTAGTTGAGCTTGAGAAGCAGCTTGTGTAAGCGGTGACACTCCTCTCGGTGTGGTGCTACCGAAGGCGGTGAGCCTCGCTGCACGAACGTGGCTGCAGAACTGATCCGTGTTTTCCAATGTATTAACAAGAAATAAGTGGGTCAAAATAATCCTTGCTCTATCTCCCATGGATTTAACATACCTGGAGGATGAGGTTCTTACACTGACTAACGGCATTTCTATCTGATCCCTTTTTTCATTACATGGAGCGATGTTTTTTTTTTCTTTTTTAAGATCTATTAGTTTTGGAAACATAAGTCTCCAACGATGCTACGTCTTGTAAAACAAAACCAGTGGAGCCTCTGTGAACCAGAGACTATGCACCCTTCAGCACTATAGGGAGGAGCAGGCGCGTTATGGGATGGTGCTGGGAGGCCCAGCGGAGGTACCATGGCTCTGCAGGGACCTTGGATGATGGCAGCAGGTGAAAATAAGGCATGTCAGGTCTAACAAGAGGGTACCTGGGAACCCCTCAGTTGACCTGTGCTCCCCTTTGGCCAACATATACATTGTGGGTTTGCCGCTGACTGCAACTGCTGCCGTTTAGATCGGGTCTGATGCAACCTGTTGGTGGACACCACGATGACCATGACAGAGCACAGAGGGATGCCATCAGGGACCTCACGGGCCTTGTGGAGCTGATCCACCCGATCTCCTGCTCAGCTCCAGCATAGCCACGTGCCGCTTGCTCTGAGGGATGCCCGGGCACACGGGAGGTGTCCCTGCCACGTGCCAGGCGTGTTCGCGAGACAGGAATGTACAAGAGTGATGAACCATCCTGCAAGCGAGTGTGACACAGTGACAGCACGTGGGTGACTCTAACTTTGGGAGTGCCAAGCGCTAATTGATCTGTCAACAGCTAGCTATTAAAGGTGTTCCTGGGACAGACCTTCCCACCTTGAAACCCTGCTGGTGAAGAAGCTGGAGGGATTCTGGGCTCTTGCTGAGGTGACAGAAATGGCAGATGATAACTAAAGTGACTGACAAGTGCTGCTTTGTAATTAAATGTTAAAAGGCACCACAATGAAGGCAAATGAAATTGATGGGCCCAACCTGGCAGCAGCAGGAAGCTGCTGAGATGTGTCCAGTACATCTGGTTGTGTCAGACCAGTTAATGTTTTCACTTAACAAAACAAAGCAAAGATGTTGGCAAAGAGGCAAAAAGAGCTCTGCGGCGACTTGTTAGAGATTTGCAAATAGAGAGCAAAGCCTGAAAAGCACAGTACAAGACAGATGGGAACTCTTATTTTGAGGTTGCTGTCAGCACTCAGGCTTCCAAATTTTACATGAAATTGAAGAAGTATTGAAAAATTATCTCTTTCTTTCTGAGGAAGCTGGAAATCCTCTTTCTTGTAAAGGAAGTTCTACGTTCTTTTGAGAATCCTAGAATCATAGAATCATTAAGGTTGGAAAAGACCTCTAAGATCATCGAGTCCAGCCG
>NW_008796044.1:429005-433165 GCF_000699145.1 Aptenodytes forsteri | reverse complement strand
ATCATCGAGTCCAGCCGTCGACCCAACACCACCATGCCCACTAAACCATGTCCCTAAGCGCCTCATCTACACGTCTTTTAAATACTTCCAGGGATGGGGACTCAACCACTTCCCTGGGCAGCCTGTTCCAATGTTTAACCACTCTTTCAGTAAAGAACTAACATCCCATAGGACCCAACCACCGGTAAACCCATCACCTGCTTTTTAAAAGTCTGGATCACACAGACGTGCACCATTCGTGAGTGGAGTTCCCAGCTGGTATGGGAAATGCAGAGAATTAAACAGGAGGTCCATGTGGTTTTCCTTTGTGTCATCCAGGAGTCAAGGGAGTTGGGTAACTTTGCCATTGTATGTAACTGCTCTGGGGATTAGTTTTCCCCACTATAGGATGAAGCTGTGAGATGAGCATCATGATGATCATGTGATATTTTGTCACCTTTCCATCTTGACCTGCTGCAAATTACCACCAGCAGTAAAACACAGAGACTTCATTTAAAGTAGGTTTCCAATGTAGGTGATAGTACAAGCATGTAGGAGCCCCTGCCGTAACTGAACAGTCTTCCGCTGTGGGATTGTCAGAGATGGCTATGCCTGGATGGAAATGGCCAGCCAAAATATCCTAAACCTCTGCTGCTAGAGCTGAAACCCCACTGCAGTGTGCGATCAGCCTCAAAACGGAACACGATTCTGGATCTGGGTCTTGTAACCAGCACTGCAGTGTATATTGGGCTGGAGTCAAGCCTGCGTCGAAGGCCTCTTGAGCTGGAAGGCTGCTTGGAACATGTGGCATTGAGCCTGGGCTGAGGAGCCCCTCGCCTCCTCCCTGTTTGGATCAGATGAAATGCTCAGCCAGCCCAGTGTCTGGCTGCCAACAGTGACTGGAAGAAATGTATGAGAGCAGGTTAAGATTACAGCGATGTTTTCCCCAGAATATCTTCCCAAGCTGTTTAAGGACTTCTTGAGCCAGAGAACGTTGTCTTTTGTCTACCCTCCCTTAACTGATTTTTCTTTTATGTGTGTGTCCAATGCACGTAAAGTTGTGGTGTCCCCAGCATCCTGTGGCAGTGACTTCCACAGTTCTGTTACGTGTTGGGTGAGGATCTGCCTCCTCTTTTTTTTTTTTATTTAATCTGCCGCCTACAAGTTTCATTTTATGTCCTCTATTTCTTGTATTAGGAGAGACAGCAGACAGTTGTTTCTTGTTCTTCATGCTTCTTGTTATTGAATAGCCCTTTATTTTGTGGGTTGTTTTTTTTTTCACAACAGGACTATTGCTACCTATAGTAGTCAAGATGTGGTTGTACCCTGCACTCATACACCGACTTAATGATATTTTCTGTTTCTCTCCCAGTGATTCCTAACATTCAATTTGATTTTTTGACCTTTGCAGTGCTTCAGACAGCTCATAGAGCTGTGTATTACATCTCTAAAGTCACATTTGTGATCAGAGATCAGACCAGAGCCCATTGTTTCATCCGTAAAATTTTCACAACTGTAGTTTGAAAATGTGATAAACGTTCATTTGTTCAGTGAATATCTTTGTCCAAAAGCCTCCAGGAGCCTATAAGCATATAAGCATCTATGCATAAGCATATAAGGTGAACTGAGGTTGATTTTTGTGCAGGAGCCAGCAACCACCCTGGAATGCTGCTGCGATGCTGAAAACCCCATGCCGCTGCCCCAGCTGGGCAAATATAACCCAGAATGCAGAATGGTTTAATACCATTGCTTACCTTAGATAAGCTCAGTAATGTCCAGGAAATAAATTGATTTATGGGGATGGCTTTAAACATCCATCTTGTTCTTTTTCATGACTCTGAAGCCGTTTCTTTTGAAAGACCTTTCCCAGGCTTGTCTCCGCAAACTTGGGAGCTGCGATGCAGATCTTTGTGTATAACCACATGGCTCCAGATTCCTGGCCTCTAAGAGTGCCCTCTAGCACAAGCTGGGAACATGGACCTGTTTTAGCCTAATGAGCAAATAGAAATGTAAGCGCTTGCCACATGTATCTCACATAGTATGGTTTTCCTGGCCATGACCTTGATACTGGAGGAGGTGCCTGATGCATCAGAATTCCTTACCATGAGCAGTCAAAAACTTGGGGGTCTTTTGTTTCCTTCCCTGCAGCATCCTCAGCCTGCAAGGTGCCCCGATGAAGAGTCAAGGAACTGAGAGAATGCAGTAGTGAAGTAGAGAGGGTTGAAATTCGCACATTGTCCTGGCTGGGAAAAAAAGAGGCATGACATGATACTGCCGTCAACATGACGCCCTTTGTCTTTATTCCCAGTATGGGGGCCTTGGAGACTGTTGTGGAGAGGGTGAAACGCAGCGGTGCAGGAGATGGGATGATAAGGAAACATCGGCCTCTCTAGGTTTGTGTGAGGATTCTGCGGATTTTTTTTCTTTTATGTGTATTTTTTTGCAGGGAGTGGTGATGGGGAGAGGAACAGAAGGGCTTATTGCACGCTGGACATGTGGAGCTGCCTGTTGCTCTAAGTTGGGAGACCAGAAATAATGTTGGCCATGCTTTTGACTCTCTTGACATCTGTATTATCAGCTATCCCACAGCCAGTGGGATCCTGGGGACAAAACATGACCTTTGACTGTTGTGCTTGAGGTCCTTACACAACATGTGAGCCAGGTCAAACACAGTAGAGAACCAAGGGAAGGATAAGGGAGGTTTATTTTCTTTCCCTGAGCAGATTTCTTTTGGATGTGGAAGCTGCGAGAGGTGTCCAGGAAGGCAGAAAAGATTCTCACTGAGCCAAATGGGGTCTGGCACACAGCTCAGTGATGTTTCTTGGCCTGTGAGTTAATTTGGATTATCCCATCCCAGCTCAGAGGTCTGTGACTGTGGCTGAGTGCCCTCAGCCTCCACCATGCAAGACCTTCTAGTAATCAACCTTCTAGCGGGAAAGGTGTAGATAGGCACAGACAGACAAGCCTCATTTGGGAGACCTGGGGGAATGTATGAAATGTGGGAGCTAAGGCAGACAGGTATGTAGGAAGCTGATTTGGGGTCACTAGATGGTGCTATTGATCTTGAAATGAGACCAGACAGCTTTCAGAAGAGGGAATCTCCTGAACTTGTGCCCAGAGCATCTGCCCAAAATTATGGTTGACTGACAACATCTTACATGGTTCCCAAACATCAACTGTACCTGCACTTCAGGCTCTAACAGTGAAGCTATAGAGACGAAGGAGTACAACAAACACAGGAAAATCAGGAACTGGACAATCATGTGCTGTGGCCCCACCCCATGGCCTTAGCTCTGCCCTTCCCGGATGGCCTTAGCTCTGCCCTTCCTGGAGCCTGCAGAAACCATGGGGCATGGGGAGAATATTTTAAAGCCTGTACCGCAGAAGAAGTAGATGTGAAAAGTGACCACCAGAACAGGCTGCTTTTATGTGGAGTACCATGTATTCTCTTGCATCCCCATGGCCTTGGTTGCCTGTAGGTGGTCAGCAGAGCTCATGCACGTCTGCAGTGATGCAGAACATCATTTTGGGATCAAGTTCATTGGGTTTAACAAGCAGAGAAGTGCCATGGGCTGGCAGCAGGTATAGTAGTAGTGCACAGCAGCAAACGATATTCCAGGGGGAAGCATTGTAGACAAGCTCATGGGGCAAGGGCATCTGGCATCACTGGAGCAGAATCGCTGAAAAGGTTATGTGTAGTCTGCCTCGCCAGCTTTACACGCACATGGCTTATGGAGCTCTTCACTGCCATATTCCGCCCTGAGACATCTCGGCCCCACCAACTCCAAACTTTTACTACTCCTTCTACTGGGAGGTGGTCTCACCTTTGGGACCAGCAGGGCACAGAAAGTTTCAAAGTATGTTGACTTTTAGGGCCAATTTTTTCCGGGAAAGAAATCCAGAAAACATTGCAGGTGGAGAAGCAATCTGTGTGTAAGACACACCCTGAAGTCACGGTTCCCAGGGAGGAAACAGCACCTGGGAGTGCTGATAGGTTTGCGTGGCAAGGTTTTGGTAGCCGGGGGGGCTACAGGGTTGGCTTCTGTGAGAAGCTGCTAGAAGCTTCTCCTATGTCCGACAGACCTAATGCCAGCCAGCTCCAAGATGGACCCACTGCTGGCCAAGGCCGAGCCAATCAGTGACGGTGGTAGCACCTCTGGGATAACATATTTAAGAAGGGG
>NW_008796044.1:428510-428743 GCF_000699145.1 Aptenodytes forsteri | reverse complement strand
CTGAGGAGGAAGGAGCAGCAGAGACAACGTGTGATGAACTGACCACAACCCCCATTCCCCGTCCCCCTGCACTGCTGGGAGGTAGGAGGTAGAGAAAATCGGGAGTGAAGTTAAGCCCGGGAAGGGGTGGGGGGAAAGTGTTTTAAGATTTAGTTTTTATTTCTCATTACCCTGCTGATTTGATTCTTGATAATAAATTAAACTAATTTCCCCAAGTCGAGTCTGGTTTGCCC
>NW_008796044.1:423340-428054 GCF_000699145.1 Aptenodytes forsteri | reverse complement strand
GGATTGATAGGGCGGCTTTGGTGGGCGCCTGCCATCCGGCCAGGGGCAACCCACCACATTGATCTAAAATGTTGCTGCAAAGCAGTGTATGTGCACGATATACAGAAGTTGGTAGAATTCAGTTTACCTGCTGATTTTATCCTGTTTAAGGACCAGAGACCCTAATTTGGTAAGGACTGTCCTGAATATTGGCAAGGGCTGGTGAAAATGTTCAGGATACTATCTCCCCTTGAATTGTATCTGGTACACAGTTTTTCCCTCTTTTCTTTAAAGGTATGGCTCTAACACATGTCCAGCATGAAGGCAGGCAAGTAGAGACAGCTCATCCCTACATCAGGTCATATAACTCGATGGGAGAATCATCCTTCCTACACCCTGTCTTCTTTCCTCCCTCCCTCCCCAAAGTGTGGCCATGCTAACCCAGGTACTCAAACATCTAGCTCCCGTGACACTCAGAGCCCTGACCCTCGTATGTATCCTGGCCCGTGAGCTGTTGATATGGTCCAAGTCACCACAAAAAATCCAACTTTTACTGCTTACTATTGCAAAGTCTTGGCTGAGATCCAGGCTAGTACCATCCATTTGGGCATGAGTAGAACCATATCTGAACCTCAGCTGCACGCAAAAAACCCCAAGTGTACAATTTTGATGTCTTTTTGTTAAGGGACCTATATTCACGTACATGTTGTATTATTTCTAAATTAGAACTAATTATCCCATGCTCAAGGCTTGATCATTTGTACCAAATATTTAGATCCTGTGTCTGTTGGTATGGCTTTTAGAGCATTTAAGAAAAAAAAAAAGAGAAATTTCAGGCTATCTCAAGTTTTACTGTTGTGATGCTAACACCTGGTGTAATCTATCTGCGTAACTTCATTTCTCATCCTCACTGTGATACCTGAGTGCCTTCCTTGTGGACATCCTGGCTTGTCTGTCATTCCTCCCTTTTAGGGATGAATGTCTGAAATCGGGCCCTAACATAAGAAGGATCCCTTGAAAGCTATATGCAAGAATATAGAGGAGATGGAGCAGCACCAGCACGTGCTGTCATAAGCACATAGGCCAGGTCATCAGCCTCCCTTGGCTCCCCTTCCAGTATGCAGCTTTCTCCAGTGCTGAAGGATCTTCTGATGCAGACCTTCAAGCTGCTCTGCATAAAGAATGCGTTACAGGCAAAGCTGGGGATGGAACAGACAGTACATTAAAGGAGGATGATGAAGAAAACTTCTAGCGTCCACCCATGGCAGGATCAGCAGTAAAAAGCAGACTGCAGGTAGGAAAGAAGACAACCAGGTAAGGATGGCCTTCCATCACATCTCCCTGTCCTGAGCTGGCTGCAAACCCACTTGGAAGTGGAGGGAAATTACAACCCCAGGGACAAGTCTTCTCAAAGCAACCCCGCAGGGCAGGGCTGCTCTCACCTGTGTTGCACCTCCGTGTTTAGGGCACAGGCTGGCCTGACACCCTGCAGGACAGCTCCGTCCTTGCTGCCACTGTAATGCTGGAACAGCGTGCCGCTCCTGCTGGTATTGCTGATGGTATATTAATGGTATTAGCTCGCACCTCCCTTGTGCTGCCCCATCTGATGATTGCAATCCACAGTTATTTCAGGTTAAATGGAAATACTTGGATTTTCAGGTTTGCAAGTGGTCTTTTTGATATCAAGGAAGCGTAAGTGTTTTGATGCCTTTTAAGATTTTGGCCCTGAGTTCATTGGGGCAAAAATTATTGACTGGTGAAAGGAGGAGGAGCCTGGTGAAGATGTTATGTGACAGCTATGGGGCAACACAGCTGAAGAGTATGTCATTATGTCACCATGTAAATTAAGATTGCATAGGAAATCTTTATTGTGTCTGTAGCTTCTGATTGTTTGACTGCAACTGTGTTGTGGCTTTAACTGTGTTTAAAATGCAATTTCCTACGTTTTGTAAAAGCTTACTAAAAAGAGAATTCCATTAAGGGAAACCATGTTGACTCTGATTTCTTCCTCAGTTCTCCCTGTACAGCTATTTCTAAATCACTTGTAAGCTTTTTCAGCTATGCTGAGTATTACATAGCGTAGAGTTAAGCGGAGTAAAATGATCAATATTGTAATGGACTTCTCATCCTAGTACATGACAGAAATAATAAATGTCATGATGTATGACAGCCCTTCTAAAGCCCTATGGAGCCAAACGAGACACAGTAAGCATGTATCTCCTACTTCCTACCCCTGTTTTGCTTCGCTGTGTCTGTCCTTTGTTTCCTCCCACATTTATTTCCTCAGTAATGGAAGACTGTAATTGAATTAAAAGCGACTCTGTACGCACAAGAGCAAGCTGTGGCTGCACCGCTCCCCTTCGACAGCACTGGGTGGACTTCTGTAACCGCAGTCTGCTTCATGAGCTGCTAAATGCCGCATGGAGCAGGTTTTTAGGTGGTTTTGACCAGTAGCCATGTACTCCTGTTGGCATTACACCAGGTAAACGTACATGCAAACAGCTGCAGCCTCTTTCACTATTACCATGTAGTATTCACCTTCCCGCTCCAGCCTGTTTGCCATTCCGGTCATGCCAAAACTTCATTTTAAATTTTGATACTAGTTCCCATTTTCAAGCCAAATCAAACAAATGTCTTATCTGCATCTGTACAGCTCTTCTTGGCTGAGATGTCTGATCAATTAATGATGCCTTTCTTCTGCCAGTGACACCAGCCACCACACTGGGTGGGTTTTCCTGCCTCTGCCGCTTCACGAATCCCCGTGCGTATCCTCTCTGTACTGCATTGCCAAACTGCCACTCTTCCTACGTTAAGTAGGAAGTAATTGCTTCTTAAAGATAATAAGAAATGAACCAAACCAAAGGTTAGAAAATGAAATAAACACTGTTCTTTCTCTGTTTTCCTGGTGAGATTTAAAGTGGAGTAAATGGGGAGGGTCGTTCATGATGCTTAAGTGATCGCTCTGCTCTCTTCTTTTTTGACTTTGACACCCATCGGGGTGCTATTTCTATAGATACAAGTGGTGCACAGGTTGCAAATTAACAATGTCTCTACTATAGAATGCAAAGGAAGAAAAGAAAAAAGATTGTTAGTTTTTCTGGGTTTGCTGAAATACTCGTCACATGCTACAAGCGTGTTACCTTATATTTAAGTAAAGAGAAGAGCTGGTAGGAAGATGAGAAGAGAAATAGAAAAAAACCCCACTAAACCCACTTTTAACCCGTATCAGCATTTCCAAACCAGCTGTAATTAATATTGGTTAGTTATTGCACCACTGTAGCAAACTGGCTCAAACCGCAGAGACGGAGCCCTCGCAGCATGACCCACGTTGGTGCTGCGGTGAGCAGGGTGCTGGACCAGAGATGCCTTCCAGCCGAAATTATGCTGTAACTCTAAGAGAGGGCTCTCACAGCAGCCCAAATCCCCTGTGATCGCTCACCTGGTAAGCTGCACTACTATTTATTCCTAGACTTTGTTTTCACATGCAAGTCAATTTTGTTATTACTGCATTTTAGTTAGCCTGTGGCAATCCACTTGACAATACCTCAGTAGACTACTTTAATGTTAACAGGGTTGTAGGGGGACGTATCCTGGTGAACTCATGGTTCAAGTAACCTTGTATTTGGAAAACTAATTTTATCTTGCAAATAGGAGACTTTAAGTTTGAAAATAAGCTGAATGTATATGTACTGTGGAACTGTATTTACTGTTTTTCAAAGGGGTGAGCTTTGTGGGAGAGTGAGAAAGAAGGTGAATGCCACGTTTTGACAGGTAAGATTCATTTTACCACTGCGTCAGTTCTTTTTTGTTTCAGTTTGTCTCATTTTCAGCAACAGAATTTAATGTTCTTATTTATGAATATGAATGCAGGTATTATGAATATGAGTTACACATTTCAAATTAATGGAGAGACATGAGCTATATACTTTTATTTTTGAAGAGTGGGTGTTCAGGTAAAAGTAATCTTGAGATTAGCTAATTTACAGCACCAATGACACCTGACTTACAGATCAGCCCCTGGACATGCGAGCAGCCTGGAACAGTAACTCAAAGGTCTGCCTTGCCCAGGGCCGGTGATGGACTACCTGTGCTAATGCATATGAAAGCCTTTTCAGGCCTTGTGGTTCTCAGTACAAAAAGAATCCTACTTTTAATTCTGTTGTGACACACAGATGTCCCCACGTGCCAATTCACATGAAAAAGTCGTTCACTCCCATCAGATACGAGCTGAAAGGGGGGTTCCCAAAATATTGCTGCTCCTTGGTCCTCAGAGCCCCAGCGGCACAGGGTGCAGTAACTTGGAATGGCAGCTCATCTTAATAGGTATGGAGACAGGAAAAGGGGCTTTTTTTTTTTAAATCAAAGCTGACAGGGACTGTTGGCTCATGGCATGCATAATAAAGGAACACGGAGAGTAGGTTTCATTGCAACAGGACGTTCCTCTGAGTGGAGGAGCACTGGTAGATGCAGCTCCTCACCTCCCTCAAGCTGCTGGGTCGTGCTTACACACCCCATTTCTCAGCAGGGTTTGTTACTTTGGCCATAACATTGTAAGCCTTTTGGTTCGTTGTTACCTCAGCAAGCCCCCGGCCCGCAGGGCGGCGATGGAGCCTCTGGGGTCTGTGAGCTGTGCTGGGCGCAGAGCCTCCGGAGGGAGGCTGCCCACGGCGGCCCGCTGCCAGCACAGCTGCCCGGGCAGCCCGTCCAGCTCACAACAAAGTAGGGAGGCTTGCCC
>NW_008796044.1:396758-422390 GCF_000699145.1 Aptenodytes forsteri | reverse complement strand
GCCGCCGGCCCCGGGGGAGGTCCGGCCGCCGACGCTGGGCCCCCCTGGGAGACGGCACGCCCCCGGGCAGCGGAGAGGACGCTGAACGCGGACGGTGTTGGGGCGGATGGGCTCGGAAGGACCGCGCTCGGCCTGCGTGGTCGGCAGCAGGCCGCGGGCCCGCCCGGGGGTTTCCCCACCCCAAGTGGTTCTGTCGTGCCCGGAGCGCCGCGGGTTTCCTGTGCGAGTGCAGAGCCGCGGTGCAGCAAAGTTTTAAAATAATAAGCGGTGAGCAAGTAGCTGCGTCTAAAACCGGCGCGCTTGTAATTAAGTGGTCTTTTCACAGGCTGCGAGCTTAAAGCAGATAAGGAGTATCAGTTCAAAGTAGATGATGAAGAAAATGAGCATCAGCTGTCTTTGAGAACGGCAAGTATTGTTTGGTTTTTAAGTTTGTTTTTTAATCGGTGGTGTGCGATGCTGTGAGAAGTGAGTTTTTTAACATGTGCGTTTATTGCACTTGTTTATTTTGGTGGTAAGCGATTTTATGTGAATCTGTTAAATAATAAGCTTCTATTGGGAGTGGAACATACCGTCTCACTTGAAATATTTGCTGTGTTGGAAAAAAAAAAGTTTAAAATATCCACTAATGTTGTGTCGTTTACAGCAAGCAATGCAAGGCTGGAAAAGTTGAAAAATTAACTTACAGTATGTAAGTAAATTATATTAAATGGAGTTAAAGGCCGGGAATATACACTCTGACATCTCTAATGCAGTAGTTCAGATGCTGCAGGAGCACAGGGGGAGGATAGATTTATACAAGTCGTGGATGGGCACATTTTAGTAGACTTTATTAGAAACTTTTATTTTGAAAAGCTTTCCCATATGTTTCCCAAACATAATTCCAGTCCTTTTTTTCCCATAAGCAGCTGATAACTAAAGTTAAATGGGGGTGTGTGTGTGTATGTTTTGATTTATTTTCCTCAGTGTTGTCCCCTCTAAGGATGTAACTGGGAAACGCTGTCTTTTGTTCAGGTAATTCATCTAACAGACTCCTCGCTGAGCAGGATACTCCTGGAAATCAGGATCTGTACACTGAGAGTTCTTAGGTGTGTCCTTAGATCTTTCTGCTGCCACACAAGCAAGACACTATTTCAGGGCCTTTGTTCTGGGCTGAGCATGTTACTTCTGGTTAGCAGGAAGATAATATGCCACAACTTCACAGGCAAGGAACTGAAGAGTTGCAGCATCTCTCTACTTTATGGTTTATTACTGTGTTTGTTTAAATACAAAGAGATTCCTTGATGATACTTGGAAACGAGTCTTATAATTGTGGATTACTTTCTACAACAGAATTGCTTCCTACGGGAGACTTGCATAACAATGCTCTCCAAACTTATTCACAGTGTTAGTTACAACACTTTAATATAGGCATTAGAGTTTTGTGAATCATGTGTCCTCAGTCCTTGCATTTTGTGAAAATTACAACCTGGACTTGACAACGACTAATTTGTTCTTAATTAGAATTTCTTCTGAGGGAAGAGTATAGCAGTAAAGTATGTATAGGGCAAGTTCATGTGGATAGTTCTCATATCTGAATGTTTGTCGTGCAGATGAAATTAGTCACCTGAGTTGTGTGGCTTTATCCAAAGATCCTGTTTTTGGAAAATTTACCTATAGCATCTCTTCTGATGCTGTGCACTCTTCATGGGGGGTGAAGCAGATTGAATGCATACAAGTACTTAAGTTTTTAGGGTTGTGGGGGAAAAAAGTCTTAATTCAATAACCTGCCTTTTTAAAGACAAAAGATGATATACAGGAGAAACGGGGGTTGAAATAACAAATGACAAACTGGAAATGTCTAAGAGGCTTGGAAGATCTTGGACATAGCTACAAACAGAAAATGCCTTGGCAAGCAGAGGAAGGAGTTGATGGAAGATGAAGTGTGAAGGTAGCAAATACCTGGGGACTGATCTGCACACCTGATAAAAGACTAGATGTAGAAAGATTGGCATGTCAGTTAAGATAGAAGTGTGGCGATGGACTTGGGTATGAGGTACAGAAAGAAGTGGGGAGAAAAAAGGATAAAAGTGAATGGGAGGGGGGATTGATGCATATAGAGGTAGAAAGTGGCATGAGGGTTTCTGTAGATGTCTTACTAATGATATGGAGAACATAAAGAGGGATGGTCACTGCTTCATTACCTATTTATTGCTAGTGTGCATTCCTTCAGTGTAGAAATTAAAGCACATGAATGGATATTGCCAGACACTCAGTAAATAAATTAAGTGCTGTAGTATTGCTTGAACTGGTGCAAATGACAGGAGTAACTGGGGTGGAGGGCATGCTCTTAAATTCTTGGCCTGGTGGGTAGTTCCACCAGCTGAATGATTCAGTGTTGTTGCTAACCCATTTGAGAGGTGAGATCAGAGCAGCAATTTCACTGTAAATTTACAGTAACAAACCTTACCAGGAGTAGTGAATCCTGTATCCTATTTCTCAGCCTTCAGTCTGATGCATCTAGTCTGGATCGTTATAGCCTGCCTAAAACTCAGCTCTTGGAGAATGGCGATTTGAGTTGTATGCCTCTGCCTGAAGTGTTTACACCCACATCTTCCGTGGAGGGTGGAAAGCTTTCTTTTCATGGGCATTGGGAAAGGAAACAGAGAGCCTTGTTCACTTGTCTCGGGAATAATTGTAGTACTTCAAGGGACTCTTGGTTTTCCCATCTCTTGTGTGTAATCCTGACTCAGATGCCAGAGGTTCAGAGAATGGAATTTCAGGCCTGTCCCATGTCTTGTCACTCATTTGCCTCTCCTGCAACTATGATTTTTGGATCTTCAGAAAGCGCCAGACTTGTACCCAGTGTAAGGAATCCAGGCACTTTGAGTTTTGAAATGCTCTGGGACAGCAGCTCTCAGGCCTTGGTGAATGAATGCAGAAGGCATGTGCGTAAATGACAGCACTGAACTGAGCAGTTGTTAAGTCTTTAACTCCTCATTGAATGTCAAGTAAGCAAAAGGTGTGTAGTGTAAGTGGTAGTTAAGCAATTAGCAGATGAAATGTGGCAGGCAGGGGAAGGGTAAAGGCTGTGATTCTGGAGTAGTGACAGCAGTTGTTTCCCTTCTTCTAGGCATGTGTTTGTACTTCTTCCCTTGGGCCAGCTTCAGTGCTGACTGGACTTGTCACTGACCCATTTCAACGCGATAATCCAGTAGCAGAAGATCTACTTCTCACTCATCAAAACACATGCCTTGAGTTGCACCTTGCAAGTGCCGGTGTTACAGGGAAAGAAGATACTGGCTTGGGGAGGAGTGCAACTGAATCATTAGCAGTCAGAAATACAAACTTCAGTCTTAAGAGATACAGAACAGCGAACGGAGTTTAAAAGACTTCAGAATATTTGGGAAGATTCTCAGAATGTGCACTGCTCTTTACTTCACAGGTTACTTTAGGGGCTGGAGCCAAAGACGAATTACACGTTGTAGAAGCGGAAGCATTGGACTATGAAGGCAACCCTATTAAAGTAGTGCTGGCATCTCTGAAAATGTCAGTGCAGCCTACGGTAAGTACAGGAACTTGGAAAAATCTACTATAAATTGGGTCTCGGGTGAGAAAGACAAATTAGAAAAGGTTTTGGTTGACTGAGTTTTAGTGAAACTGCACAGTGGTCAGTGGGTTCAGACAAGTGTTGGTTTTGGCATGTGTAGTAAATACAAGCTAAATGTGATTTTGTGCCTAGTAGATTTACTCTAGTCATCTGGAGATGATAGACTTTTGTTCAAATTATGCATTTTTTTAAAGAAGTGATAGTAATTATGCATGTCATCTCTATGTATACAAATGTATGCGTTTGCAAGCAGATGCATCTATAGCCTGTGTTGCTTTCTCTGACCCTGGGATGAGAAAAGTCTAGTTTTTCTGCAGGTCCCAAACTCTTTGAGAGATTCTAAAGGTGACTGCTACCCTTTCTTGATTTAAGGGTACCCTACTTGTCATTCCTGCCATCTGGAATGTAACTTGAATCAGTGTTGCTGATGTTGTACAAGTGGAACTGCACAATGCTGCGGGCAGGTGTGATGGATAATGTTCAAATTGGCATTGCTGCCAAGATGAGTAGAAACAAATGTGGATTGGTCTGGCTTTGAAAAGTGTGCTTTAATTATGATAAGCAATGAGAGTATAGTAAACTCTGTTATGGCGTATTGACCCTGAATTGACTAAATACGTCAGGAATATTCTATCAGATGGAAACTTTATTAGCCTTGGAGTCTACAGATGTCAATGCTCTTGGTTTCATTTGAATGAGTTGTCTTGTTAAGCACACTTTGCCTTTAATATTTGAATAAATAACAATGCTTTTTTCCTTAGGTTTCATTAGGTGGCTTTGAGATCACACCACCGGTGGTCTTGAGGTTGAAGTGTGGTTCAGGGCCCGTTTACGTCAGTGGTCAACATCTTGTAGGTATGTGTTACTCTGGTTACTAATCTGATCTTGCTACCTGTCAGCACCAACAGAACTTGAGTGGTGTATGTGGTATCTCAAGCAGTAGTTTCTCTAATACTGACCCTCTGAATCTTTAATTCACTGTCCTCAGAAGCATGAGGTAGTTGTAGGACAAAGGAGTTCAGAGAAATGCTTGCATACCTTTTCTTGCCTCTTGTTTTGTATGGCTAAAGGGGAATTTTGTCAGCCTTGCAATTTGAGTTCTAATTTCAAATGGGTGTTAGGTTCCTGGTGTTAGTGTCTCCCAGCAGAAAGCTGTGAGCTTTCTGATATCATTTGAGAGTGTGAGAAGACTGCCCGTGAAATAGTTTTGAGTTTGCACTAAAAACTAGGCCAGGACTAGCCTTCTCCTTTGTAGAATTGTCTTTGAAACTCTTTCTAGAAGTTCCCTTAAATGTGTCTCCTTAGAAATGGAGAAAATTATATTCTTGACGTTCTATGGCCTCTTTTCTGTGAGGAACGTTGCAGGCTGTGTATGGTTGGTATCTACCCATTTTGGATTTCGGTGTAGTAGTATCTGCATACAGTCAACTGGAAGAGTGTCTGATCCTGGTGGTTAGGTTGCTAGTAGGAAGCTTCCTCCTATCAATTCAGCACCTCAATAAGACCATGCCTATTTAGTTGTGGGTGATACTCTTCTGTTTGTTTCTTACTAGCAATCTTGTTTTAACTATTGTTACATGAGGTGGGTTTTTTACACATTGCCATCATTTTATCAGCATTAGAGGAAGAACCAGAATCAGACGATGAGGAAGATGATACAAAAATTGTGAATGCTTCAACGAAGAGACCAGCAAGTGGAGGAGGAGCTAAAACACCACAGGTATATCTGCTTTCAGTCAGCTTGTCTGCAGCATTTTCTTTTGATTTGGTATTAATGCTGCCTCTAGGAGTAAGCAGTTAGAGGGCTTGCTGTGATTTACTTCTACGTGGTCTGTTGACATCTGTGGGGAAGGGTTATTTTGTACTGGGGTCTTGACAAGTACTAAATTATGGAAGTGTAGTTAAGTATGGATAGCTTCCAAAGCTTTGCTGGAGGGGCCTAATATGAAGGCTACTTCTATGTGGAAGTTTTGTCCACTACAATAACTGATGAGTGTGTGCAGATTCTAATATAAACATTGGCGTACTGCAAGGGTTTAAATGCTGATGGAAGCTCTGTAGTGTAGCAGGAAGGGTTCATATGCTCAGAGCATGCTGTAAATTTGTCAATAGCTTTTGATTTGTCAGCTGTAACTTACTGATTTTTAGCTAAAATTGGTGAAAGATAGTCTTGTAATTATGCCACAAATCATTTTGGATCAAGGTTGCTGTTTATTAAGACAACGGTATTGACACTTCACATACTTGATCTTTTTTAAGAAAAAAGCAAAATTATCAGAAGATGATGAGGAGGATGACGAAGATGAGGAGGAGGATGATGAGTATGTATTCTTGTTAACATTTTGAAATACAGGGTTAACTTGCAGAATACGAATTGTGTGGCATAACTGTTAAGTGAGCAAGCTACTTTTTTATCTTGGCTGCAAAAACAATTACCTAAAGCTTATCTCCACAATGCGATCTAAATTAGCGTTACTCAAGTATGTCATACTGGGTTACAAAACTTAATTTCATGTAATTCATTAACTTTTAATCTAGAATTTTTTATTAGTAGTAGCGGAAGTCATAAGATAATGTGCCTTCAGTATTAAAGCAGAAGGGAATGCATTTACTTGCTTTAACAGTAGTAAGTAGAGTATTTGGCCTAATACCTTGCCATGTGTTAAAACAAGGTGTAAGGTAGACTTGGGAAGATTACTTGCTTCTTTCATGAATAAAACATTTTAACTGGGGGTGAGAGGGAAGACTTAATTCCTAATGTGGTTAAAGCTGTGAGTATGAATCTTGTTATAGTGAATGACTAACTTTCTAATTGCAGTGATGAGGATGACTTAGAGGATGATGAGGAAGAAATGAAAACACCAATGAAGAAAGTAAGTGGCATATAGACACACACTGTCACCCTCTTCACCCATGAAGGATTAAACAGCCTGTTTAATGAACTTTAAAGGAAGTGAGTGATAACACCAGGTGGACTTAATATCTGCAGCAAAGTTTCTTCAGACAGGGAGAGCAAGTGCTAACACCTCTTAACTTACTAATAGGTGTTAATTAACTGTCCTGATTTTGAGTCATCTTTGAGGATTCATATGAAGACCCCTAAAGCAGAAGTGTGTGTGAGCTGTGTTTGCATAAGTGAGATAGCTGTTTAGGTTTGAACTCTGCATTTATTGTAATGCAGAAGGTAACTGAAGTGTCCCTTCTGCAGTGTTCTGTTTTACAATGGACTAGATATCAATACAAGGGATGACAGTAATTGGGCAGATAGTCCCTTAAATCAATGAGTTTAAGCACAGCTATTTGGAATGTGTGAATGGGATGCTTTTGGTTTAGCTTAGTCTGTATAAAGAAATTGTAATAGGACGTTAGAACATTTCAGTGTGAATGCACATCCAATCCATGTTTTATTTACTTTGCTGCAGAGGGGTGGCTGGGTTCTTAACGGCGTGCGTATGCACACGTGTGGTTGTCAGACTGGTGTGATTTTGTGTATGGCTGTTGGGCAGCAAACAAAATCCTGCTCAAAAATGAGGGTTGTGCTTTGCCATTTCAGTTAGTCCTGCACACTGTGAAAATGGTCTTTATAGCAACCTAACTTTCAATAAAAAAAAGGATCTAAATGTGTGAGCCCATTGGAAAAGGTTCACTTCAGGCAGCCGAGTGCTTGCATGTGGAAGTACATCAGCCCTTGAGTGCCATCTGGTGGTAAACTAAACTAAGACAACTTGGCAACTGCAGAGGTAGAAGGCAGTAATTTTTTTGAACTTGTGTACTTTGGCTTGAATTTATTTTTACATATCTGCTGTTCAGAAGCAAACATTCAATGATTTGCTTCACTATATGCTGCTCTGTCCTAATGAATTTCTATAGGTGATGGTGCATAATAGTTTTAAGGCCTGGTAAAGACAATCTGAACTGCAGATTTCCTGCCATCTAATCAAATCTAGTGTGGCTGAGCAAAATGGTCCTTTGACTTACATAGGAATATAAGAATCCAGTTCTTAAATGTACATGTGGCATTGCCCATCCACATCCCAGATGGTATTTCTGTATGAAATGCCAAACGAGGTAATGGTTGTGTTAGGAAAAAAAAACAAAAGCACTGAGTCAGGTCTTGGAATTGCAGTGCCATCTAGAATTAGTCTTTTGCGATACCTGCCTGCAAAAGTCTGCATGGTAATATATAAGGAAAGATGCAATACATAAGGAAAATACAGTGGAGGTCCCACATAGCTGTATGGCATCGTAACAAAACTTGATCTTGGTTATGTAATGTATTGTGCTGCACCAACAGTTTTTCATTCGAGTTCCTGTAGCATACATGCTTTTTGCTTAAATAATGGACACTGATCATGTTGCATGGGCAATGAGAATGCTTTTTTGTTTGGTGTTAAATAGTATGTATTTGTCACTAAGTCTTGAGTATTATGTTAACGAGCTTAACATTTACTAGCAGTGTTTCATGGCAAATGAACTTAAGTGCTTTCTTTTCAGCCTGTCCGTGAGGCTTCAGGAAAAAATATGCAGAAAGCAAAGCAAAATGGAAAAGACTCTAAGCCGTCCACACCAGCATCAAAATCAAAAGTGAGTTGAAGGCAAATGAGTAAAACAAATGTTTGTTCTAGTGTGGAAGCTAGTTTTCTTGCCTAATGGTAACTTTTAAGTAATGTAGTAACCATTAAGTTAGGTTTTTGAATCTTATTGTGAAGCATGCTGGGGATACTGTTCATTGCTTCGTGTTCCCCTGTGAAACTCTAGTGATCGATATATAACTATTAACAGCCAAGATTCAAAATCAGACATGCTGTCCCTTGTGAGTATTGGTGATCCCACGGTTTAAAATACAAGTCTGTATTTTTTTTGTGTAGCTGCTTGTACAAGAGGATGAGTGCCAACTGTGTTGCCACTGCGGTACAACAGGAGGCTGCTGCTAATAAGGGAGTCTCACTTAACTGATCCATTTGAGAACTAACTGTTTTCTTGTCCAGTTGCTTTGTAGTTGTCAGTCTTCCTTGTGCAGCTTTTCCTTGCTGCATGTACTCGAACATGCATGCAAGGAACTTTGATACAGAAATTAGTGTGGGATGGATGGATGGCAGAGGATAGCATCTGAAAAGCAGTGCAGATGTGTGCCTTTTAAAGCATGACCTAATCTGGCTGCAGTTGTGGAGTAAACTCTAAATCACTGAATGTTTGGGCTATTTTCAGTTTCATTTCTGTTGGGAGAAAGAGCTGCGTAGGCACCTGCCTGGAAGTGTAAGATACTAGCTATGCTAACTGTGGTAACTCCAAACTTAAATGTTGTTCTTTTCCTTGTCTCTGAGGAATGTCTTGGAAGCACAAATTTAACTGCTGTGGCTTTTTGAAAACTGTCTGAGGTATCTATGTGATAGCTAGTTCTTTTATTCCATATAAATTCTATAGTAGGTTTTAACGCTCTTGTTTTTAGAAAACTTGATCTTGTATACTATGCAGCTTTATGTACGTGCAAGTTGCTAATGAAATGAATAATTTTCAGACTCCAGATTCCAAGAAGGATAAATCTCTAACTCCAAAAACACCAAAAGTCCCTCTGTCATTAGAGGAGATTAAAGCAAAAATGCAAGCGTCTGTAGATAAGGTGAGTTTTTGGAAACTTCAGGTTTGTCAGCCTTATTTTTGCACTTCCACAGATCAGAATAATTGGGTGTTTTTAAGAAATGGTTACATGTCATTGATTGCTGTGCTGTTATCAGAGTATGTTGATGTTGAAGCTCAGAAAAATGAAAACTTGTTTGGGACAAAAAGAAGCCTCTACTCGTGAGAAACAAAACACCTACTTTGTTTTTGTATTCCTCCAGTAGTGGTGTTTAGTAATTTGGTATTTCGTAGTGAACTGTCTCAGTTAAAATTTCTAAAAAAACCACAACAAGAATAAAAGCAACAAACTTTGGGTGATATTTATTCTAAAGTTGTCTTAACTAGTGTATGCGTTTTATTTCAGGCAACTAGAGTAAAGCAGAGTTCTTCACATGCTTGGAATTGTTTGGTCTTAAAGCAGTATGCAACTTAGATATCCAGATGCTTGTAAGGCTTTATGACTTCCAGAAGGGGGAGATAGGTGCTTGTGATTTGCATTAGTGAATCAATGAAGACCTGAAAGCATTTGGTTTCTGAACTGGAGATTGGGGGTTAATTGAGTCTCCCCGCAATGGATGTTTCATCTTTTGAAGGTCACAGGGCAGTCAGTCGGCTTTTGGTTGCTATCAGCTTTGACTAGTACTTCACGGTTACGCATATGAGTCTTTTTTATACTTAAATAGCAGCTAAGAAGAATAAAATTGCATTTTAGTTACAGGCTGGTTGGGTGAAAGTGTAGCAGGTAATAGCAGTTCTTTCCCCCTTAGCCAAGTTTGGAAACCTTTGTGCTAACTAGGGGTGCAGCTCAGTACGTGTGTGTACTGCAGAATAGGTGGTAGTGAGGACCTGACATCTAGGCCATATGAGTTCTGGTTTTACTTCTCTAGCTCAGGAGCATGCTTACAGATCATATGCTCCTTTGTGACTGAACCAGATTCTTTATTGGAGACTTATTTTTGGCTAAAACCTACACTGATGTCAGTGCTATGAAGAATTCTGGTTTTGTTTTTTTTTTTTAGTTTGGTCTGAAATGATAAACTTTTTCCCCTTATATTGGCAATCAAGTCATCTAAAGAATTAGGATTATCTTCTGCTTAGATTCTTGATGTTTTGAGGCAGTTTTGTCCCAGGAATGCAAAACAAGACAAAGTGTCTCGATTCAGAGTGAGCAATGACAGATTGTGATCAGGATCAAAATGCATGTCTCTAAATTGTGAAGCTGACAGTGATGGATGGTATAATTCTGCTAGGTCAAACTAACCTCTTGGATCTAGTGGATGCTAGGGTGGTTTTTTGCATGACTCAGAGGAGCCAGGATTAGTGTTGTTTCTGCAGTGTAAGCAGAAGTGGCTGAGCTGCTCACAGTAGACAGATGTCCCTATGGAGACCAGATAACTGGCAAGTAGCTTTAGAATATACTTTCTGTTGCTGAAGAGTTTTTGCTGGGAAATGCTGTGTAAGCACAAATATGTAGAAGCAATAGCAGGCAGCTTAATTTAATGTTTTCCAAGATGGTGCTAGAGCATACCTTAGTGAGGCAAAAGGTTTGTGCGTTGCCATATACAATAGCACTTCTAGTTGACAGCAAGCAAGTTAGCAGCTTTAAAAACTCCCACTTTATTATTTTATTAAATTATTAGAGTGGAACTGCTGTATTATGTAGTAAGTAGATGTCAACAAGCTAGTAGAAAAGCATCAGTACTTGACAGAATCCAGGGGTAAGACATTGTCCAAATCCAAGCTTTTGGTTGCAGTATTGCAGTTTCAAACCTTCCTAATGTAGCTTTGTTTCCTTTGAACATAAAACTGCTGTCTTCTGCAGTGTGCTGAGTAGCAGCTAAGTGTACTGTCATAATTGGCTAGGTATATTTCAAGTGATGCACCTGAAAAATGGGAAAAACATTACTCATGGGGCATGTGAAAGTAAAACTATGTCTCTTAAAATAGTGTGCTGTATTATTTTACCTGGAGATAGGAGAAGACATGAAGATAAACCTAGATCCATGAATTACTGAATCTGCTTTGTACATTTGAGTATGTACAAAGACCATTTCAGAGATAAGAGCTGCTTTAGAGACGCTTGCTTCTCCATGAATTACTGAATCTGCTTTGTACATCTGAGTATGTACAAAGACCATTTCAGAGAGAAGCAAGTGTCTCAGAACAGCTCTTTAAATTCATAGAACTAATGTATTAGAATGACTCTTAAAGGGTAGGTGGGAGATCAGTTAATTTTTTGCTCTAGAGAGATGAAGCTGAAAACCTACCTGTGAAGGGTAGTAATGTCTCAAGTTGCATGCTGTAGTAAGAATCCATAAATAAGGAATTGGTTCTAGTTTACCTGAATAGCATATGAATGTTGACTACAGACAGGGTTATCTTAAGTGGTGAATGCTTGTTGTTATGTTTTTGAGCATGAGTAAAGATGCTTGTATAGCCATTTAGTGTGTAGGCACTCTTGTGAGAAATACCTGGGTACTGTAAAGAAGCAAACTTTTAAAAATGGTTTAAAAGCAGATTGGTTTGGGATGTTGCAAGGTGAGTTCAGTAAAATTCCATGTGTATTGCAAAGGGTTTACGCTTCATAAGTTATTTATTGGAACCATTAAATGACCTGCATACACCAAAGCTTGCTTTTTTTCAAAATAGGGTTCTTCCCTTCCGAAGCTGGAGCCCAAATTTGCCAACTATGTTAAGAATTGCTTCAGGACGGAGGACCAGAAGGTAACTGAATTTATTGGAACTTGATAAAGTCCAAAAATTTTTATAACCTGACTTAGGGATTCTTTTCCACTTCTTAATCTTTACAAGCTTTGGACTGTTTCAAAGAGTTACAAACCACGAACAATACTTCAAATTAAATAAATGGGAACAGTTTTAAGGGTTTAGTTGGCTAAGATGGGAAAGCTAATATTTTATTACATTTTTCCAGCTTTTATACGGTTGGTAAATTATCTCTTGCTTACTAAACCCACAGAATTTTCCTTTTGGCACCATATTGGCTAAGGAAATGAGCTGTGGTTTTCCTTGCTGCTGAATTTGGCCACCTAGGCCAGTCTGCTGTTCAGCCTTTTGTTGGGGAGGGTGTCTGGGAGGGGGAACTGTTTTGCGATTGAGATTATGGCTTTCTTGCTACATTTTCTCCCAAAGTCAACTGAACTCTTGTAAGAGGGCAAGCCAAAAGGTGGTATCAGGAAGCAAGTTTCTGAATTAGTTATTACTCAACGTATACTAGGCTAAAATGTGTCTTAGATTTCCCTATCAAAATTCCTGTAAGTTAAAACTTTCTTCCAGTGACAGAATTCCTTATGATTTCCTGCTTCCTTCAGTGGTTCAGAGTAAACTTGTCTGATAGACAAATTGATAGGTTCTTGAAAGAATATTTAAAAGCAGTTAGCCTCAGCTACTGGAGTTGGTGTGACATTAGCCAGGGTAGGCAGAGTTCAGCCAATATTTGCCTAGCTGGTCCACACCCATCCTCTCACCTTCACTGAATTCTTACTATTGTGACTTACAGTGAGTAACAGTCTTCTAGCAGAAGGACCGAATGTCTTGCTTTCAACCTGATTTTTTCTCTGAAAGGAATGCATTTTTGTTGTAATTTAATGTCAATATTTTGTGGAGTAAGTGGTGATAGTAAATTGAAAATAATTAGAAAAATGGATTTCAGTTTCTAACTTTTTGTGTACACTTCCAGGTCATTCAAGCTCTCTGGCAGTGGAGACAGACTCTGTAAGAAAAGAAAACAGTTTAAACAGTTCATTAAAATCTGCAGTCTTATTTCTGTAACCATTATTTGGCTGTCCTTTTTACAAATGCTGAAAGAGCTTTCCCTACCGTGGCTGATAAATGTCATCCAGATTACCTTGCCAAGAATGTGTTGTCCAAAATGCCTGTTTAGTTTTTAAAGACTGGACTCCACCCTCAGCTTCATTTTAAGTATGTATGGAATGTTTTGATAAGGCATGGTGGTGGTGGTGGTCAGACAAATGGAAATGGTGGGGAGACTAAATGTATGTGGAAAAAAAATAAAATTTAGTATTTTAATAAAGTACTATCGTTTCTTTTTTATGGGTTGGGGGTAGTCTGCATACTGAACCCAGAACATAACAGGGCTTTAAAGTTCTCATAGGAACTACTGCTAAGTATTTCAGCTACTTCTCTTTACCAAGTACACATCAGATAGCCTCATTTATGTTGTCAACTTTAAAAACAACTTGACTCCAATTCCATGAGCTTTACAGCTACTGAGCAGATGATTGGTGAGAAGACTTAAGTGGTAAGTGGGACTTTATTCTTGTCTAGAAGTGACCACTAATTATATAATTGCCTAAAACAGCCTTTCCTGCATCTCGATTTCTGACCAGCTTCATTTCTCTTTGGTTTATGGTTTCTCTCTAACAACTGAGTTGGTAGGGCTTGTGACTCCACTTGTAAAATGTAATACTTCTGATTTGGGAATTGCTGGCTGTGCTGTTAGACCTCTGAGGGGCTACAGTCTCTGAGGTTGTCTCACGTAATGACTCCTGTGAGGGTTTTGTGGAGAAGAGAATTAGCTTGAATGCTCTAGGGTGTGCCTAGAGAGCTCACTGAGGGAGATCAATGCCAGTGGATAAATTCCTGGGAATGATGAGCTGATCTCCAGCAAATCCCAGAAGCTCAGATGGGCAGGTAGTTCTATCACAGTTCCTTGGGTCTTTTCTGATTATTGCCTACCAATGATACTAAGAGGCTGAGTTAAAACAAATTTTTGGACCATTGGTTGTCATAAAGTAGAAATGCCAAGGAATAAGGGCTCTTTCAGATGAAGGGGAGAAGGAAAACATGGATATCATACCTGGCACTGAACTCTTCCTCAAGGCTCTTGTCTAAATGCTGTATCGCTTCAAATGCTTGAATCCTGTATCTGTGTAGTAACTGCAGTAATGGTATGAAGACAGAAAGAATATTTAAAACATTTAAGCAGTTGTATGGTAACTATTAAAAGGATTTAATCGTTGCTATGTGTGAGAGTTAATGCAACTGGCTTCTATTTTTCACAGCAGAAAAAAATCTTACTTGAGAACAGAAGGGCCTTAAAGCAGGCTTTAGCAGGTTGAGTTTCTTCCACTTGAAGGACTTGCACAGTTGGGGTCCTGCAGCGGTTACCTTCACAAGACATGGTAAAAACCTTTGTTGGGTTGTGCTAATTGGGCATGGGGTCTCTTTTTACTGGATGTTCTTTTTTCCAAGTTGTTCTAGAAGCAGAATGTATAATTTGGTTAGTAAAATTGTCACTGGAAATATTTTTAAGGTTTGCTATTATAAAAACCTTAGTTTCTATAGTTGAGATTCTGGGCATGGTGGAAACCAATGCAAGTCTCCAGAAGCAAATAATTTCTTTTTGGAAAAACAAAGCCAGGGAAAGTGCATGGTAGAGAAGCAAAACACAGTGCAAGGCTAGTGTTGAAGATTCATTTAAACTTGAGTATAATTACAGTATGTGAAATGGCAGGGTATAAGGGTTTGAAATGCCTGTTTCGGTGGGGTTATGTCAATAGATGATGTCATATGCACAAGTGAGAGCAAATTTCCCTGGTGAAATGGAGCTAATGGCACAGACAGGCTTATTTAAGCAAAATTGCCCTCAATTTTGGCTGAAACAAGTGAAAATTGTACAGTAATTTCAGTAAGAGGCTATCCAGCCAATAAAATATTCTGAGTATTAAACTTTTAAGACAGAAAAGCCCAGGGTGTTGTCTGTCTATAGGTCACTGACCAGGTCTGTGGGGCGCAGCCGCACTCGGCCCAAGGATTGCAGGGGGGGAAGATGGAGCCCATATGGGCAGTTCTAAAGGAAAATGTATTCCTGTGCTGTAGCCAAGGTATAGTGTAAGTCAAATCTCTTGTCAGGCTGCCATTAAGCATCATGAGGCATCTTTTGAGGCATCTACATCACGGCATAAAAATGGTAACTTCACTTGGCCCCGGTTAGCTTTGCTCACTGTTTTCTGCCAGTTTACGTTCTTACAGCTCTAGCTGTGAGATGTGGTCAGTGTGGCTGTCCTGCCCTGCTCCTGGCTGCGTGGCGTCTGCCCCAGACCTCGCCCGTTCAGCTGGTCATGGCTCCAAACACTTCGCTCCTGTTGGGACCGGCCATCTGATGACTCCTGTGGGCCTGTGCAGCCCTATCCTCTAGGATGCTCACAGGCAGCTGCCAGTTCTTCCACTTCTTTGACCAGAGCCTCAAAGGTTGAACTTAAAAACACTTAGTTTAAGCTCAGATGTGAAAATACCTGTTGAAGAGAAGATCCCAAATACCAGATGGAGGTTATTGAAGTACTGTTCCTGACTTTCTGCAGAGTTGAAACGTGTTTTTACCATGGTAATAATGGCATGATTGCAACAAAGCTGTAATGTTTTGATAGCTATGTTGAGGGTTGTGTGATCCTGGTCCTTGAGGATGGCTTATTTGAGAGCATGGAGGTACATAGTCAAGTGCACTGATGCAAATACAGGCTTTCTCACTCTACCATGGGAAAACTCGTCTTCCCTTTACAGGATGGTAAAATGCCTTTCCAGGTGGCTGTCCCTTGACCTCTCTCCATGAATTTCTCCCCCTGCTGCCTTTCCTGTTGCAGGACCCTTCTGTTCTTGCTTTTTCCATGCTTCGTTTCCTCCTGTAAGTGTTTCATTCCTTACAATGAGGACCCTTCTGTTCTTGCTTTTTCCATGCTTTGTTTCCTCCTGTGTTTCATTCCTTACAATGAACAGGTAGCTGGTGGTGTTCCCCTGCACAGGACAAGGGGAAGGCCACACAGCTGAGCGGGTGTGCGGGACCACACAGGGTGTGCAGCAGCACTATCCTCTGCTGCACAGTGTGGGCTGCAGCTCCATATGGATCTATTTTGTCTCTAAGTCTCTGGTGTTTCTGGGCATCTGATTTCAGAGGAGGTGATAATAGAAGGGTACTGACCTCCAGCTTCAGGAGGTCTTGGTCTGTGTCTTATTCCTTGGGGTGTTCAAGAAAAGTGCTTGTGGCCACCTTAGGTCTGTCTCGGGGTTCTGTTTGCTCCTGTGAATCAAACTAGCTTGCCAAAATGGTGTCTCGGACCCCAAGCGCTACGATGAGTATGGGGCTCTGTTATTTTGCCTGTGCTCAGCTTGTTGCAGCCTTTGGAGAGGAACAGCTCTAGCATGGCTGGCAGGCGGGTGGAAAGGAGTGTGTGTGGGCTGAGGTAATGGAAAACAGGGCCAGGATGGGTGGTGGTTCTGGGCTTCTTGCCACCCAGACAGTCCCTCAGGGGCTAAGTTCATGCTGGAACATGCTCTCTGTCCTCTCCTTCTCTAGAAATCTTACCCAGATACCCCAAGCTATGTCCTGTCTCCTTCCAGTGTGCCATTATTGACTAGCAGCCAAACTATCCCAACTTTTCCTTCCCTCTTTTCCTGTGGAACAAGCATGTAGATCCTTATTCCTCTTGCCGTTTCCCCAAAGGCGAATTAAAGACTGGATCCTACTTACAAAATGTCATTGAAAAAGCTGCAAATGAATTGGGTGGTTTGGAGTGTTAGATGGAGCGCCTTTATTCCCTGGCCTTGTCTAATGGGCAGTAGGTCCTGGCAAGCAGCAGCAAGAGCAATTGGTTGTGTTGAGTGAGGTTTGGAGGTTTTGTGATCTGGTATTTATTAAGGGTTGCTTTGTCTTGAGTCCTGGCTCTCGTAATCTGAATGAGGAGAGCTGAGCTTGCATGATTGGGCACAGGAGAACCGCTACAGGACTTCGAGGTGTGCCTGAAAGGGCCTGACTTGTTCTTCCTTTTGCAGACAGCAGAGGGAATCCCCTGCTCTCTACTCGCTGGTTGTTTTTTATCTACATTTACACTTTTGGGAGCAATTCTGTGTTGTGTTGGATCAGCTCTTCAGTGGCTGTCTGTTGGGTTGTCTGTTATGCAAGTGGATTTTAAGCCATGCCTAATTTGGACCAAATCAATCAAATATATTAAATGTTAATTAAGATGCTACATCTCCAGTGCCATGGAGACCACTGGACTCTTCTAATTGTATGCATGCATGGCCTGTGGTCAGTTGTATGGGGATGACTTTTGCTCTGCTCCTTACTTCTTCAGAAACTTTCTTTTCCCCTTCCACCACTTCCATTGGTTCTCCCTAACCAAACCAGAAGAGCCTTTATAGGAAAAGGATCCCGGGAGGAAGCGAAGAACAAGAAAGGGCAATGAATCAAAAAGAAGAGAAAAAGGTGGTTGAGGCTCAAAAGCGAGAATGGGAAAAATGGAGACCCTCAGTGGGATGCTCAGCGGGGGAGCTCTAACAGTGCCTGCCACTTCCAGAGGTGGCCGTGCAGGCAGTGATGTGCTGCTGCCCAGGGACTTGTCCAGCCAAGGGAATGGAAATCGGTGTACTCGAACAGCAAGTGGCAAAAGGAGGGAACATAATTAGGCCACTCAAAACAGAATTGATGCACCTCGTTCATCTTAGACTTAGTGTTTGGTTTATCCTGGTACTAGAAACAGTCTTTTTTTAAACTGAAGGCAATTTTATTAGAAAGGTCCTGCAGTCTTACTCAAGATCCCTTCAACTAATTGCTGGGGCCCTAAGCCTGCCGAGCCCCATCCAATTTTGTTGACTTCTCTGGTATTTAAGAGAAAATAAGTTCCTCTTGAATGAGGATATACATTTTCAAAGCTATTTTCAAATTAAGCCTGAGGTTTTTCTAATTGATTTTTTTTTAATGAGAAATAACTGCAGGGAGAGTTGAAGGCATATTGTAGCTTGTCGAGATACTTGGTACTTCACTGCTGTAACCCCCTTTATCTGTGCCTGGCTTGTGTAACTTTTCCCATTACTCCTTACATTTGTCCCAAAGCGTATAATTGTGATATTTTCTCAAGAACGTCCTTGATGAGAGGCTTCTAGTGACACAGATCATGCTATATTGAAGCAGTATATATTATCCCAGTATTGCTTTGAGTGTTGCTTCCCAAAGTACCTGCTGCTTTAGCTGTTCCCTGTACGTAAATGTGCATGTGTGGACACTGAGAACAATGGACAACTACAGCTAATAGGTAAAGCTTTCAATTTAGTAATAAGGCCACCTCTGACCTTTAGGACATTCTTCCCTGCTCCTTAACTTTTTCCCATACTTCTAAGCATTTCCTTCAAATTTTCCACATGGAAATAGGTTTTAACTAAATGACACCCCCTCTCCCCAGCTAAGGGCAATAAAATGTCATGGGATCACCGTAATGAAGGGGACCCAGCCCTTGTGATGTCCAGAGACCACAGAAGGACAGGGAGACTGGAGGATCTTGGCTTCTTTTTTAGGGTCTCAAACTAGGACAGATGCTTCTGCTTGTTCCCTCTAGCTTTATGGTTCTGGATAGTCCCTTCCAACTCATTCCCAGTTCTACAGCTTGCCACAGCCTTCTCCTTGCTAACTTGGTCCATCACTGCTCAGGCTTCTCCTGTCTGTCTGCTGATCCTTATCAGTTCCTCCTCCAGTCTTTTCTAGCCATTGCTGTTGTGAGCAGCACTCTCTTTCCCTAGTCAGTCTTGCTCTCTGTGTCTCTGGAAAAAGCTTGGAACACCAATTGCAAACGTGGTGCTCCTGCATGAATCCATTCCCCCTTCTGTGCTGCTTGGCAAAGTGCCCCTGAGAGCACATCAGAGGCTGGTCTCCTCACTTCAGTCACGGTGAAGAATGCTGAAGATAAAAGCCCAGCCCTGCCGCTGTACCTCCAAGTGGATGGAGCATTCAGCCTTACCTGCTTGTAGGGCTACGAGATGCTTGTGCATGCCCCAGGAGAATGGGACTTCCAAAGATGTCTCTTTGCTGACCTGTGACATTGATTCTTCCAGAAAAAGGCCATGTTTGGGTCTATTTTTGTGTAAACAGCAAAGTTGATTCTTCCAGAAAAAGGCCATGTTTGAGTCTATTTTTGTGTAAACAGCAAAGATGACCCACCCATCTGTTAAATTTTTTGAGTTCTTGCTCTGAAGCGAGGTGTGGCCTACAGCTCCTCTTCAGAAGCATTAGTAAAACATACTTTTTTCACATTGTTTTCAGAAAGAGCTGTCCTCTGTCTGTCTCAAGGTCCACCTTGAGTTGCTCCAAGTTGCTGATTCAGTTGTGCCATCGCTGAGGACGGTGACATGGGGCATTGAGAGGTCCAGGATGTCACCAGTTGTTCAGCGCCTGCAGCTGTGTGTGCATCAACCCTGAACTGCCCCAGGGGTGGCCCATGCCAGCTGTGGGGACACGTGTGGTCATGCAGCCTCCGTGTGAGGTCCTGCCTGTCAGATAGCACCCGGAGCAGTGCAGGGGCAGTGGGCAGGAGCCCACAACGGTGGCGTGGGAAGGGATCCGTCATCCCAGAGAGAAGGAGGCTCTGCAGACAGGGGTTGGGATGGTGGCTTGCTGGAGACAGCTTAATTCAGGAGACTTCAGTCAAAGAGGTTTATGTTTAAGAGCTGTTGAGCTGAAAAGCTCCAAGTTAAGGAAATATTAAGTTTTGAAGCTTAACAGCTTGTGATTTTTTTTTTTTAGGGAAAAATGAAACCATGGAGGAATATAAATCCAAGAAGCCAAGCCCTAGGATTTAATGCAGTGCAAAGGCTGGAAAGTGGAATTTCCCACTGGTTTGTGTAGGGTTGTCTGCAGAGGTTTGCCTGTTCTTGTGTCCCTTCAGAAGCATTCAAGCAGCTGCCACATGCTTTCAGAGGGCAGCTGCAACGCTCCTGGGTGGTGGGACCAAGGAAAGCCTGTGGGCATCCTCCCTGTGCAGGACAGGGAGGGCACCAGAGCAAGGGTGGCCAGGCTGGGGGACATGGGGTGGGGGCATGCACTGGCTGAGGGGCCCTGGGCGCCGGAGGTGGGCTGCCCAGGAGAACAGCGTATTGAACTAGTCCACTGGTCTCCTTTAGCCTGAGATGTCCGTCATTTTCAGTGGTTTTGTTTTCTTCATTCCTCTGCTGATAAAGCACTGAGACTTGTTTAGTGAACGTGCTGGAGCTTTCAGAGGAATCTGAGGTTTCAGTTCCCAAATCCCATTGAAATTCAGGAGGCGTTTCAGTGGAGAAAAACCTTTGCAAACCCTGAAACTCTGGCTGCTGAATAAGAGGCTTTGTTAGTTTGGGCGTTTTTGTTATGAAGTAATGATACACATCAGAGTAAGGGTTGTAGCATGCTGGGTTCTGCCTTTGCATGGGGTCATGAGACATGCCTATGGTCTGGAGCTGGAAGAGACGCTGTTCTTGCCTCCGTTCCCAAGAAGTCCAGGAAGGGCCCTTGGCTGCAGAAGCTTTTGGGAGCATCCCTGCTCTCTCTGGAGCTGGGATGGCCTTTCTGCAGCACTGGGCTGGCTGGTGGCAGCTTTTGGGATTTCCTGGCCACCTCTGTCTTCCCAGGACTCGGTGCTCTGCCCTGCCCCAGCTCCCTCCCCTTCCAGTCCGTAGAAGACTGTCCCAGTTTTAATGCTACAGAATGAAAGCTGCTGTGCTTGATAGCCTATATTTGTATTTCTTATTTATTTTATATTATTCCATTATTCTGTTACTTTGTGTGTGTTTATATTTGGCATGCATGATGGGCTTTTTCAGTCTTCATTCTCCAAGGCAGGAGTTCCTGGTGGCCAAAAGAGGCCTTCCCTGGTCACGGCAGGGAAAACTCCAGAGGAGCTGTGCTGATAAATCTGTGTGAGCTCTTGCTCACCGTTAAGGGACTTCAGATCATTCCTCACAACAGCTCCTTAATGCTGAACGATGGATGTGTTGTCTTTATCCAGGCTCCAGATAGAGACCTTCACCTCTTTTCAGCTCTGCTTCCCAGCAGCTATTAAATAGCAAATACTTCCTGCTAAAAAGATGGGGTCATGCCACACCTGTGTCTCATAGTGCCAGTCTTCAGGTCTCTTGACTAAGAGCCTAACCTGCCCAGGTTCTGGGTCGCCGCATGAGATTAATCCTGCGAATACAGAAGCATCAATGTCTCTAATTCCTGGTGCCATCCCCACTGGCTGGCATGGCGTGGTGCAGTTCACGTGTTCCAGGTTGGCATCTGATTTGTGGGGCTTACAAAGCACAGCTCAATGGTCGCAAGCTAAAAATTTGGTGAGCATAAGGCACCCAGCAGCAAAAGCACTATTTTGGATTCCTTTTTAGTGTAGCGAAGGAAAGCTCTGTTACGCATGTTCTGATTTAGTGTTTCAAATGCTTGGTGTGGGAATTCAGCGTTTCTGCTTTCACTGTATCTATGCCTTTGTTTGGTGTTTCAGTTCATTTCCTATGCCTCCATGTGTTTTCAAAGTCCGGGCAACCAGCAGAGCAATTGCAGACACGCATTGGGTCTGTGCTGATCTCCCTGGCTCTTCATCTGTCCCGGGGCTTGGTGAAATCCCAGTGTAAAAGCTGACGACGTATGGTTTGAGTTGCTTTTGTTCCTCCACACATGGTTTGTTTATGTCCAGGGAGAAACTTCAGCGTGCTAAAACCTAAATTCCATCTGGAGTTAACCGATAAGTGAGCCTTCCCTATGCCTTCTGGTATGCAGTGAAATCTGGGAGCTTCAGGGGCTGAGCACCAGCACCCAGCAGCTTTCTAGCCTCGCAGCTGCTGTTTGATGGCCCGCGGTGAAGCAAGGTGTGCTGGGGACCAACCATGGGTGCAAAGCACCAAAATTGCTAAACACCAAATCATCACATGCTCTTCTTGTGTTCAAACCATGCTGACGCAGGAGTACGGAGCTGCTGCTTTCTGCTGCTACCTGTACAACACGGGGGAAGCATTGCGGGGTGTGCTAGCAGTGTTAAGGGCTAAAGAGGGCTACAGAAAGCGAACAAAGCTGTGTGCCTCTGCTGCTCCCGGCTGCTCTGACCTGCCCCACTCTAAGCACCTTTCCTGTGCGGTTGCTTGCAGGGCTCTGTCTCAGGGGATGCATTTTCATTTAGAAATTGCAGCTTTGCTTGTTAACCTTTTGTATGGCCCTTCCCTCTCTTCTCTCATACGTGAGTATCAGCAGTGCTGTTGGCTGTGCTGCCACCTACCACACTGATGACTTGAAATTGCTTGCAGAATTTTCATGCAAGTTACATATATGTTCATGGCTCTGTGCTTTATGCTTCCAATGCTTCAAATCGGGGCTTTAGCCTGGTGCTTTGTGGCTGGCTGCATCCAAGTCCTGACTGTTTGCTCTTCACTGGGTTCCTTCTGCAAGGTTGTGGCTGAATGTCATGGTGCTAAGGCTTAAGTCCTCTCCTCCTGGCTATCAGTTCAGGGTTGTTTTGAGGTGGCTCTTCTGTCAAATGGCAGCAACTGCAAAGCGTCCCCTCCCTCCCTGCCTGTCCAGGCTACGTGGCAGAAGCGTTTCTAAAATCCCTTCTTACCTTGGGATGAAGTTGCCTTTTTGTGTGTAAACTGGATAAAGACAGAATATGCACCACAGCCCTTCTGAAAGTTGTCTTTCCTTTTACTGAGGATTTGAAATGTAGAAATCCTCTTCAAGCTGTTTTTCAGTAAGAACTGTGTATTGAAACGACCCAAGGCTGGAGATGCAGAAGATGACAGGAGCAAACGGTGCGCAGGTTTGCTTGCCAGCTATGTAGAGCTGAACTTGGTCTTTGTAAAATGTCAGCCCGGGTTTTTTCTTTTTCCTTTAAATCTCGCATCTAAAGGAGAAAGGGCCCTGGTGGCACAGCATGCCAGGTGCAGCGGGGCCGGATCCTGTGCTGGCCTTTGCTGCCGGCTTCTCATTCACATTCCAAAGGGGCGTCCAATGGGTGGGAAGGTTTCCCACTCAAGCATGCTGCGAAGTCCTTGGCCCCATTGAATGGGTTTCATGCTCTGTGAAATGTCTGCTTGTTGGGTGATATGGACCACTGGAGCAGGGCAAGGGAAACTCGTTTCATCAGGGCACCTTCACAGCCCTACAAGCGAAAGGTCATGCTGCTCAGACTTTGATTTAAGCTGCTGAAGAGCAGTCACTAATCCAATAAGCCACTGAGGCACTGTAGGACATAGTCTTAATTCAGGTGTTTCCATGGGTGAGTGAAAGGGAGTAACCCTGGGAGATCCCAGGGAGCACCCTGCAGTGCAGAGACCTTACCTGGCCCGCGTCTTGCTTAATAAAATATCGTGAACATCAAGCTGTCGGGAATGTCCTGCGCTGGCCTTCGCACCCTGAGTATGCTGTATGAAAAATAAACAGCTTAAAATAAAGGTGTTCATTTTCCAGTGGGCATTGGCTGTGCTGGCTGGGTTTGTGTTGGGAATCAGATCAAATAGCAGCCTTCAGCAGTGAAGATGCAAAGCCCTGAAGCAGTGGGACGGGTGCTTGTGAGCGCTGTAGGGACTTCCATCCCTTCCCCAGTGCATCACCAATGGCATTTCCACATCAGACTGGTCTTATGAAGGCACACAGTAGGAAAGCATGAACTTCCCTTTAGATACCATTTGCAGCGCTGGGGTGTACGGGTGTAAAACATTGTCCTACTTAAAGACCCTGAGGTCCTTGAGCCTGGCCCACATGTTTGTAATGTAAAGCATGTGATGTGCTCAGCGTGTTGAAGGCTCTGCTCGTGTGGGAGAGGGGGGCAGGTCGTGTGTGGGATGCTTTGGCTTTGAAAACCTCACCAAGAAATCCTGACTTCCATATTACGGTTGCAGAGTGTTTTCTGCTCTCGTGGAAGGAGGAAAATGCGATGCTTTCAACTGGCACAAAATGTCACCTGTATGAAAGGCTGAGCTCTGAGGCTTGGCAGCCTAGTGGGAACAATACAGTAGCTTGGCACCGTCACAGGAGGCTTGGCAGCCTAGTGGGAACAATACAGCAGCTTGGCGCTGTCACAGCAAGGACGGGGACCAAGTTTCAGTTTCCTATTTTCTGCATGGATCCTGCTTCCTCAAGGATAACTCTGGGGCTGGGAAGAGAGAAAGGTGGCATGGGCTGTTGGTGGAGCAGGAGAAATCTGGTTTCAGCTGAGGATGACGTCCTCGGTCTGGCGCGCTGGCCATCTGTGGGAGACTTGGCGGCCTTTTCAGGAGCTCTGCTGGGCAGAGAGGCTGGGCAGGCTTCCCACAGCCAACCTCTACCATCTTCCCCCTTGGCATGCGATTTACAGCAGATTGATTTTACAGCCTTGCATTTGTGCCTAAAGAAGAGTTGAAGGAAAAAAAATTACCTAAGGAAGGCCAAAGAAACCCATCGGGGCCTGACTCCCGCCCTGGGGCTGTTTCTGAGACAGTTCAGATTAATTTTCTGATTGCTCTGAGTTTCGGTGGTCAGGAAAGCCGAGAAGGAGCAGTCAAAGCTCGCGCTCGCAGATGACTACGAGCGGCTGCGAGTGTTAGGGAGGAATTATTGCCTTCTGGCTTTGCAGAACTGCCGTGTGCGTTGCGCAGGGTCTCCTTGGGCGGCAGATACTGGACTTGGCGGGGTGATGGGCTGATGCACACGGGGTGGCCCCACACCGTGGGGTGCCTTTCCCGTGGGTGGCTGAGCAGCGCCCAACGGCACAAGGTGCCATAGGCTGGGTTCCTCCCCACCCAAACCACTTCGAGGAAAAGAGACATTGGTGATGATTAGGAATATATTGAATATTTTCACATCTAAGCTAAATGCTCTCATCCTGCGAGCCCCCAAATTCTGTTTGTACCGTTTCTGCACAGGCATCTCAGTGAGCTCAACTTGCAGGGCTCGGGAAAGTGACTCTGATGGTCTTGGCCATCCTTGGAAACAGCCTTCAGCTGTGGCAAGGTGCCGTGGGACCGCTGTGACGGGGATGAGTGGTGCCACTGATGTCGGTGGAATCAGTAATTGTCAGCGGTTTGGATTTTTTTTTTTTTTTCCACTTGTGGATCCGTAAGACCAGCAGTGTGAAGTCCATTAGATATATCACAGGTGTATTACTGCTGGAGCTTTTATAAGAACTTGCTTTGGTCACTGTTTTCAAACTCTTAACGTTTTCTGTGCCTCTTGGGCCTGAAACTGTGGGCTGAAAAACACTGGGATTTGGTGTCTGAAGGGCACCCAGTGATGAACTCCAGGGATTAAAGATGCTGCTTGATCTGTGGCTGAGAACGGGGTGGGGAACGAGCGCTTCGGTCCCCACAGATGCGGGAGCAGCAGGGCCAAACGCTCTGCGCCGATGTGCGCTGTTATTCGAGTGGAGAATTTGGAAAGCTGAGTTATGAGCGATGGTTATGTTCTCACTTAATAAGGTGTTAACTGACGTTAGGCTCTCTTCGGAGAGTTAGACTATGCGTGGAGGTTAACAGTTCCTGGCATTTTGTCTGCTATAAACGAGCTTTCAGAGCCGGGGAAAGAGTTACCGCAGGCTCTCGGCGTGTGAATTTTTTTCTTTACCCGAAAAAAAAAAAAATAAGGAGGGGGAAGCCCGTTCGGTTTTACCCCGGGCCGCAGGAGCGTTTCAGCG
>NW_008796044.1:395075-395729 GCF_000699145.1 Aptenodytes forsteri | reverse complement strand
CCCTCTCGGACTGGCCCGCCCCGGCCGGGCGGGGCGGAGCGGCGCGGAGCGGCGCGGAGCGGAGCTCGCCGGCCGGATCGCTCCCATGTCAGGGCGGCGGTGGGGGACTGCACTCCGCTAGCGTGAAGCCACTGACCTCCCCCCTCTCCTCGCCCAGCGATGTATTCACTGCTCTCAGCCTGCACTTGCCTGTAAGGATTATGGCATATTTTTAAATATTTTTTTATTATTTTTAAATTTTTTTTGTTGTTTTTATTTTTTTTTAAACTTTCCTTTTGGAGGCTCCGGTTGCGTTTTCCTTGCAATCAGGTGGTAATCGGGACCCGAGCCTTTTTATAAGCAGAGCATCGCTCTGCGCCCTTTAAAAAATCGCAAACAAAAACAAAGCAAAAAAAAAAAAAAAATCAACTTTAACCATTTTACCGCATCATTTGATCTTTTGTTGCTTTTTTTTTTCTCCTCTCCAGATGTTTACATTTCCTGCTGCTGTGCTTTCAGGTACAGGTACGTGTCCTTTCTGTCCTCTTTCGCTTTTGGTTGTAAAATAGAAACAAAGGCGGCGTGCTGACCTCGGAGTGCCAGGCAGTTTTGGCTAGGGCTTTCACTTTTTTTCCCTCTAGTTTTTACAGCCGTATTAAACTGATCCGCGCGCCA
>NW_008796044.1:371141-394819 GCF_000699145.1 Aptenodytes forsteri | reverse complement strand
CCCTAGGGAACTTACTCCCAAAAACTGATACTTTGAAAAACACGAGTTTCCCTAGCCAGGAGAAGGAGGCTGTGTGCTCCCTCCCCATTATTCAGTAGAAAGCCGTCCAAGTCAGATCCTGCCTTTGATCCTGCCTCGGCAGGAATGAAGCCGTTGGAGGAACACCCTGAGCGGCGAGGCTCTGCAGCCCAGGCGCCCACGGGACGGGGACGGTGGCTGGGGGTGCCGGGGCGGCCGCTGTCCCCCAACAGCCCCGGGGCCACGCAGCTCCCTGGGATGGGGATTTTAGCTGGGCATCCCGGAGCAGACCCACCTGCATGGCCGGGCAGAGCAGGTGCTGCTGCCCCGGTGGCTCCAGCCCAAGGTAGGTGCCGCTGCCCCGGTGGAGCCCACCGCCCACCGTCCGCTGGGGCTGGGGGCCGCTCGTGCCACCCCCCGCGCCCTCCGGGATTGCACCTGCTCACCCTCTCGCAGATACCCGACGGCAGCGAGGGATGGTCCTGGATGAGCACAGCCGCAGCCTTGGAGGGGTCTCCATCCCTCCGGCCAAGCTAAAACCCAAACCGGCCCCATCCCCTGCTCCCCCACCCCTCAGAAAAATCCCCGGTCACGTTTTTTTTCTCATCCCCTCTGAAAACTGCAGCTCGAACCTAACACCAGCAGAGCCTCCCCTCGGCGGAGCAGCCTCCTCGTCAGGAGAGGATCCACAGCTGTAAATTACCCTGCGGTTGGAAGGCGTTTGCTGTATTTCTCCGGTGTGTTTTTTTTTTCAAGCCCGAGGAATAACAGGCTGCGCAGGGCTCGCAGCGACGGCACCCTTTGCAGCGGGGAGACATTTTTTTGCGCTTGTGCGGTAACTGAAGTTAATCAGCCCTCCAGCCCCCTCCCTTTCCCCCTCCCTTTGGTGCTTTTAGTGAATCAGAAAAAGTTTGGCTGCCTGCCTGGAAAGCACTTGCTAAAATCTGATCTCTTACTTCAGCAGCCTTAAAACTTGGGAAGTTATTGGCATTTATACAGTTGGAGCTTGCAGGCTTCCAAAGCAATAAAATAATAAAAAAAAAGCTCTGCGCTCTGGTGCTATTAGAACCATACTTGCTCCATTTCGTGCTGATTTTGCAGCATTTTGCGGGATTTGAGGCCAGGATTCGCTGCGGATGGGCGCTGTGGAGGTGTCCTGGGCCGCGGCTGGAGGGGCGGCGGATCTCGCTGGGTGTTACACCGAGAGGCGAGCTCTTTCGCCGATTAGCGTTGGGAGCCAAAACATTAGATTAGTCATACTCAAGGGCCTTCGAGTGAGTGTTTACAGTATTAATGGTAGATGAAAAGATGTGAATGCTGTAAGTTTTTATTGCCCATTTTGTTACACTTTCTTTCTGGATTTATTCACAGGATTACATGTTTTGAGCCTGAATGGGAGCGAGGGATTATAGGATTTCTTTTATAATGATCAGTTTGGGTAGGAGTTAGCCTTTGGTGAACTGGAGTAAATTAATGCATCACTTAGGTTTAATATTTATTTAGGCTAAAGGAAGTTGTTTAGTTTTGCTTAAAGGGCTCTGTGTTGTATTGGGGAGATTTAAGAGCGCCTGAAATGGATTATATTCTAAGGCCGCCTTTCGCCCTCCCGTGCAAGCCATGATCAGCGGGTCGTCCCATGTGTTAGTCTTAGAATTACGCTCCTCTGCTGCTGACTGTTACCCTGTGGCTCTGCATGCAAAGCTAAAAATCCCTCCAGGATGCGTTGGGGCTGGAGGTATTCTGGGGCAAAATACCATGGCTCGGGTATTTTGTATCTTCTATTAGTTACTCGTGTAGGAAGACTGCAGTGTGTTGACGTGCAAGCTGCCTGCAGTTAGGTGGTACGGTAGCTCAGCTGCTGGCTAAAAGCTTTCTCGTAGACCCCGAGCCTGCCTCCGCAGCCACCCGTAGGTGACCCGGTTGGGTGTAGCATCACCCGTGGGCGGGTTGTGGCAGCACCGGAGAGGCGTTCCCCAGCCCGGGCCCGTGGGGAGGTCGGAGGGACGGGAGTTTTCAGGAGCAGGATTTAGACTCCCGGACGAGTCGGACTCCTCCGGGGCTTTGCCGTCGGGTGACATTTCCACTGAGGGACACCGGGGAATAGCGCGTGGCGGGTCAGAGGGGAGCGCTGCTGGAGCGCAGGCAATGGGTGCTGGTGGCTGTGCGCTGGCACGGCCATGAGAGCAGCCCTGTACCTTGCGGGGCTGCAAGGAGGACAGCTCGTTCTCCGGTCCCTTCCCCCGTGGCAGCAATGTCCCCGTCTTGTTTTCTTCTCTTGCATCTTGGGAAGTTCCTCTGCTGCTTGGGGTTGCTGCAGTCCTGAAGGCAGCAGGGACACTGGATATCCTTGGGGACACTGGAGAGATTAATTTATTTATGCAGGTTGTTCTTAGGGATGCGTTTTCACCACTGGTTACCAAGCTCTCCCTCGTATCGCTTATCTTTAGCATCCTTCAGTTTAATTCTCCCGCTGCCTTTTCACACTTCCAGGAGCAATTTGTCCTCCACGTGCTTTTTCCCTCCGTATGTCCCGGAGCGGTTTTGGGGTTTGGCTTTGGAGTCAGTCCCTGCTCTTCACGTGGGTGAGAAACCTCAGGAGCACCTTGCGTGGATGGAGGGGATCTCCCATGCTGTGCCAGCTCTGGCAGCCCCAGTGGCCCTTAGGACACTGGGGTCGGGGACGTGGGACCTCAGGAGCTCAGAGGTCCCCATTCGCTGGGGCAAGTGGAGGCTGGAGGCAGCTTCGGTGTAGGCTGAGTAGTAGGATGCGAGGTTTTGGGTGCTGCCCTGGTTTGCAAGAGCTTCCAGCTCTTCTGCCCCTGGGCTACCTCCAGCGCATCATCAGCCAGAGTATGGGGCGATGCCGGTGCGGGCTGCCCCGGCCATGCCGTAGAGCAGAGGCTGATGCTGCCCAGCCTCTTCCCTGCCCTGATGAAACTCGGCGTGTTCTTCTACATGAAGTGCATCTGTCTTAGATTATGAAGAGGTCCCTGATAGGGCCAAATCCTTTGCTTTTATGGCTCTTGTAGGTTAAGATCCAGCTTTGGATTCTGATCCAGAAGGAAACAGGAGGTCAGAGGAGCGCACAAGGCAGCATCGGGCTATTTTCACATCTGCTGGTGTTGTGTAAGAGGAAGGCTGCCGCGCGCCATGCCAATAGCAACTTATGTTTCTCCTAAGCTCCTGTGCAGCAACAGACAGTTATTGTTTGGGGCTTTGTAAAGTGAGACACAGAGAAGTGTTGCTTCCACACGTTCAGTGAGCCAGATCCTGCGGTCTGGCGAAGCTGCGTGCAGCACATGTCGGAGGCGTGAGCCTGCTGAGCAGCTCCCTCCCCTCTCCCTGTCTGCTCCTCTGCAGCCATCCTCCCCGGGGGTGGTCGGACGTGAGTGCCACCAAACGGCACCGGGGACACTGTTATGGACAAGCCAGAGCATGGTCCTTGTCACAGCCCGCCCGGCTTGCCTTGCCATGGGGCTCCTGGCCACCCTTTCTGTGGGCGTGAAACGGTGCTGGAACCAAGGGTCCCTGCTCGCCCTGCCTTTGCCCTCCTGGCAGCAGTGCTGGTGGCTGGCACCAAAGGCAGGGTGCTGGACCACGGGGCCCCAGCGGGGTTATTCTCATTCCTGCGGATGGGCACCCACCTGCGCTCGCCCTCTTTGGGTGGCACGAGCATCTGTCTTGAGATGGCGGCCAAGGCTGTGTGTGCTGCCAGGGACAGAGGCTCTGGGTCTTGGGCATCGCTGCATCGCTCTTGAAACCCATGCTGTGGGATAGGGCAGGTGCTACTTCGATACGGCGTACCGTTCCGCTCCTCGCGGCAAAGCCCTGTGTGCTGAGGCTCGGCGGGGGCCCGGCACCCTGCAGCGCCCAGGCTGTGAGATCCTGTGCTTGCCATCTCCGCTCAGACTGGACCAGGACCACCAAGTTCTCGGCACAGTGTCCCCGTGCCGGCACCTGCCTCCTGCTCCGTGAGGGTGTTTGAACCCCCTCAGATGAAGGTAGTGCTCCTCCATGAAAACATCTGAAGTGAGTTCCACTTTCCAGCCTTGTCTCGCTGTAGTTCCTGCCGCGCTGCAATACCCGCCTGAGCTGGCCCACCCTGCGTTCGTGCGGGGCTGCTAACACTCAGGTTGTAGAAGTGATGCTGTGAAGGACAAAATATGGCAAAGGTGGTCTGGGAAAGGCTGGGAAGTTTTCTGTTGATTTTTCTGATCACAGCCGACTCTTAATTATTAGGCAGTGAGAAGACAAGAGAAATGCATAAGCAAAGCCTGATTTAATTAGAGGAGGAGGAGCTCAGTGATGTTGATGAAGTGCATGACCCCATCACGGGCTGGAGTTGATGAGATGGTCCACAGCTTTGGGTCTGTGCTGCTGCTGCCGGACTCGCGGCGGTGGATGCAGTGCCTGCTCGTGTGGCTCCGCTAGTCTGCGACCCGCAGAGGCAGGGTTTGGCTGCGTATTAAATTGTTTGTTCCTGTTTAAAACCCCCTTGCTCTCCAGGAAACGAGCATGCTGCTTGCCACGAGGGATTTTTATTCCCCCCTGCTGACTCATTGCACCGGTCTATGGGGTGTTGTGTCCTGAAGCTGCTCCTCGCTCCCTGCTTCTGCCTCCCGGTCTTTGGAGAGCTCAGGCTCGTGGAGGAAGAGGAGACATATTGGAGCAGTTGCCTGGGCTGGAGCGGGGAAGCCCGGCCCCACTGAGCGGCAGCAGCCTGGCGCTTGTGCTGATGCACGCTCTGGTTCTCCCGTGGGAGAAGCGAGACTGAGCTTAGCATGGGGTGAGTGCAGATGTGTGTCTTGTTCCTACGCAGGTGGGGGTACGCAGCCCGTGCCCCCCATAGCAGCTGTCGGCTGCCTGCCCTGGGCACATGCTGCCTTTGCTTTCCTCGGTCCCCAGCCCTTCAGTGTGCTGGGGCAGGTCCTCTGCCAGAAGACCCCTCAAACACATGTTTAGCAGGAAGATTTGCAAGGGCAAAGCTGGTTTCCGGATTCCCATCCCAGTGAGGCAGAAACAAACGTGAACTCCTTCAGCATTTGGGGGCTTGGCATTTTCTGGGTGCGTTGTGGCAATGGGCAGCAAAGCAGAGCTGCTTCTTGGAGGCTTCGATCCGCACACCTGCGTGTACTGCAGTTTGCCTTTTCAAAGCTCTAGAGATGTGCAAGACGCTTCAGAGAAACAGAGGATGACTCGGGTGGCGTTGAGGAGAGCACGTAGAAGGGTATAGTAGGTGTGGGGTTCACATTTCCCCTGTTCAAGATAGCTGGACGCATTGTGGTTGTTATATTTAATTTCTATTTTGCTTTCCTTATTGCTCCCGGCACGTCCAAGGCTGGACGGAGGCAAGCGATGCTGGGTTTGGAGCAGTGCTGGGTTTCGCAGGAGGGATGCCTGCTCAAACCCTGCTTGTTTTCTGCTTGTAGAGCAGCTTGGCCATAGCGTACCAAGGCAGGAAAGAAAAGAGCAGAACGGACACAGGGTGATGCTTCCCAAGCCCTGCGGGTGCCTTTGGGATGTGGTGATGCAGCCGGTGGCGGGTCCTTTGGCGAGGGGGAGGCGGGGGTGACTGCCGAGGACTTCTGGGGGCTCAGGTAGGATGAACAGCATCGGGGGGACTCAGGTGGCCGCTCAGAATATTTGATTTTGCTGTAAGCTGATAGCGCCAAGCTGGTCAGCTGGGCGAGTGGATATCTCCCTCTGCTGCGGGAGTCTGAGCTCAAGAGAAAGACTCCCCTGGGGGTGAAAATAATTTTTTTGGATCTATAAAGCTACTTCTCGGATCATTGGGAGTATTTTTATGGGTCTCTTCCTTTCCTTAGGAGCTGGGAAAACCCCTGTTGTGCTTTCTCCTCTCCTCCCTTCACCCTTGCTGAGCAATAGGTGCTTTCGCTTTGATTTTCCCCAGATACAGACACTTTAGATATCAGTTGTGATAAGAGCTGGTAAAAAATGTGTTCAGGGAACAGTGTGATTTAAAAAGGAAAGAGAAAGGAGTGGCTGCTGTTGGTGCCTGGCAGGGATATGTGAGGATGGATACCTGCTGCCAGGGCCTTTGCCTGGGGTCTCTGCAAACTGCTCCGGTCCTGAGAAGGCTGGGGTAGGTCGCGCCACGCGTGCTGGGGGGGATGGAAGCCTTGGGCACAGGGGGGCACCTAAATACCCTCCTGCCTACGAGCCCAGCACACAGCCCCGACCGGGCTGGCAGGCAGGAGCCCCCAAGATGCTTCGGAGAGAGATGCTCTGCTGCAAAGCGTGACCTTCCCGTGCTCTGCTGCTGAGACCGGGGGGGCTTCCACGTGGGAATCTGTGGCCCCGACAGGTCCAAACCTTATTTTTTTTCTTTCCTTCCCTGGGTTTTTGTGTTTTGATCACCCACTGTGCCATAACAGCAGGTACAACCAGAAATGATGCAGAGCTGTGCATTACGCTGCCTACCTGGTATGTCGCTTCTGTGTCCTGGTACGTCTCCAGATGTCCATGGAGGATTAGGCATCCAGCGAAGCAGCTGGAGAAAGGAAGAAGATCACCCACTGTGCCATAACAGCAGGTACAACCAGAAATGATGCAGAGCTGTGCATTACGCTGCCTACCTGGTATGTCGCTTCTGTGTCCTGGTACGTCTCCAGATGTCCATGGAGGATTAGGCATCCAGCGAAGCAGCTGGAGGGAAAGTAAGAAAAAAAAAAAAAACCAAAATAGAAAAGACTGTCTGGCTCTGCCAAAGTATTTTCCTATTGGCATTCAGCAGCCTCGCTATAGCATGAAGAGAAAGAAAGGGGAACAGAGAGAGGAAGGAGGAGGCTTAGCCTGTCATGGTCTGCATGTTTCCCTTTGTGCGAGCTCCTTGCCGCGTCGGGGGCTGTGGTGGGTGGGAGCCGATGTGCCAGGCTTCCCCACTTGGCCAGGGGCAGGCTGCAGGGTTTGCGCCCCCGGTGCTGGGCTCGCCAGCTCGCTTCGATGCGGGGCTGGGCTCCCTGGGCAACGCTTCAACACCTCGCTGCCTGTTTTGCCCGCACAAACAGCTGGATTTCAGCTAAACCACAGGGCAGTGTTTTCCATGTAGCGACAGCGCATCCTTCCCCGGCACAGCACCCTGCCCTTTGCCAGACTCCACTTACACCCTGCTCGCTGCAGGCATTTGCTTTTTCATGAGGTTATCTGCTTTATTCTGCTGCAGCCAGCGGAAAAGAGGTCATGCTGCTGGAAAATCTGAAATGCCTTTAACATACTGACCTTATAGTGCAATAACAGCGTCTAACAGCATCCTCCTGCTTATAGCTCCTGTCTCAGTGTGGTGCTGTTCCTGCTTCATGGCTGTAGCGGAGCGCGTGCCTGTCGAGCCCGCTGGCAATGCCGGCTGAGGTGAACTTTGCTTTGGAGGCAAGCTGGGAGGAAAGGGGGAAGATCTGAGGCCGCGGTGTTGGGTAATCACAGCCCCTGCCTCGGGGGGCAGTTGAAACGGGATAAAAAGGGGGCAGTGGGGAACAGTCCGGCAGGTCCTGCTCACCGCCATATGGCCGGCAATGACGGGAGATGAGGCAGAGCCCGGCCCTCGGGCTCGCCCCACGCTGAGATGGAAGGTGAGACAGTGCTTTTCTGGGTTCACTGGGGCAGACTCGGGGAGCCGGGGCTTGCCCCGGGCGGAGGCAGAGCCCCAGGCGGTGGCCAGGCTGAGGGGCCGGATCCTGCAAACAACGGGGGGATGGCACTGAGGGGAAGCGGAGTGGCAAGGGGCCGGGTGTGCTGTGTTTTATAATCCAAATCACGTTGAGATTGATGAATGCTAAACCTTGGTGAAGGTCCCAGGGAACTGCATATTGCATGGATATAAATACCAGAATGCAGCAATTAATTAATAACGGATTGCTCTTCCTACAAGGTATTTCCAGCACTCCTTATTCCTCCCAGTTCCTTCTTCTCCTGCTGCATATTTCAAATCCCTTTCTTTCCTGCTAAAATACTATCTTTGGCATAATTTTTAAGGACAGCTTGTTAAAAAGCTGTTGTATCTTTTGGAATACCCCGAGCTACTCTTCTGCAGAAATTCAGAATTAACAGAAAAACGCAGGGAGCAGTGGCGAGCCTGGTAAATAACTGGGCTTTCAGCATGCGTGCTGGGTGACCGTGGGCATGGCTGGCGGGATATGAAGCCCTGGGAATACAAATTAGGAAATGGGATGAAGGACAATATTGATAGAAGGGCATTTTGCTGCTTCTCTGTCGCTATTAATCCATTTGAAGAGAGGGACGGTCTGGAAAACTGGCACTGCAGTGCTGCGATCGCACGGGTTCCCTCACCCGCAGGTGGGACTGGGGTCACCTCCTTCCCTGCAAACCCTGGGCAATCCGCTAACCGTGCTGCTCCTTGGGCTTCTCCTGTCGAATTGTCAGATACGAACCTGAACGGATACTAATATTTATTTTCCCAAGTTGGATTCAAACTGTAGGCAGAATTTGACTCAGTTATACGAATGTACAAACTAACAGCGAGTGGGGTGCGTACTCTACTTCCAGCCATGATTTCCAACTATAAAATGAAAGCTGATTTTGACCCCCTTAAGCTGCCAGGCCTTAAGGTTACAATCCTGTACGAGTAGCATCAGTCCCTCAATGTGGGGCTGTACTGTAAGATTGCATGGTGCAGTGCAGTATTGATTATCTGTAAAATAAATTATGATGTATGTAGTGCAGGTTTCTGACCCCGTGGTCGCGACCTTGCGGTGATTGGGGAGACTTCCGACCAGCTGAGATCAGAATAGCAAACAGCCCCCCAGCAATCAATAGAAAAACCAGCAGGTCTGATTGTCGGGGCCTTTTACAGGAATAATGTTTGATGCCGTGTACACATGGCATTTTTATCCCGGGGAACAGGCAGTTCTACAAACTTGACCTAAAATTAGATGTGAAACTCCGTGTTGGGTGTTCCGCTGTGTGACGAGGCAGCCTAACCATGGGGCAATCAGGGATGGAAAACTTTGCAATGCAAAAGGGAGCGTGCCTGTTTCTACATCGGGGTTTTCAATGATCAGCGAAGCTGGTACGTCTCGGGTTGGAAGGGAGGAGCGCGGGCAGCTCTGCCCAGCAGCGCTGGCCAGCCCCAGCCGTGGTCTGCGGGGCAGGCACAGAGGGTCTGCCCTGGTTATACTGTGTATTTATTTTGTGAGTTCGAAATAGCGTTATCTCAGCCGCTACGAGAGAACTCTTCTGACCTGCAAGCCAAACTGACCGATTTGTGGCAAAATTGATAGCTAGACTGCAGGGCTGAATTTTTACGAGATGTGCAGATGCCTGCAGATGTGGATGCGGTGAATGAGGTGCCTGCTCCAGTGCTTTGCTGGGGTTGCCCCCCTAACCTGCGTAGGTGCAGCTGAGCCACCAAAGCACTGGCAAGGTAGGGGACGGGACTGGGCTGCCCCCGAGGCACCCCGAGAGCATCATCCTCACTCCTGACCCCGCTAGCGTGAGCATCGCGGCGGTGCCTCCAGCCTCTGGGTTGGCCGGGCTGTGTTCGCTGATTTGGAGAGGGAGCAAATAAATGGGAGTAGTCTGCCAGAGAGGCAGAGGGCTTGCTTTTGTGCTGTTTACGTTGAAAGAGTAGGTAATATGAATTTAATCGCCATTTGAATTTAGCAAACAAGAAAATGGAATTTATTTGCGCAGTTTTCATTTCTTTCTGGGAGCCTGATTTCCCCAGTGTGCACCATCACCGTGCATGCCAAGAAGCTGAGCAACACCAGGTCAAGTCGTGGGGTTTCACTTCTAAAGAAAGTCTGTGCTAACTCTGACACAGGGCCAGCAAGGCTGAGCTCGCAAAGCTGCTCTGTTAGCCGGGTGGCGGGCCCGGGGAGGTGGGGAGCTATAGGCATTCCCAGACCAAACGGGGAACTGTCCGTAGTGTTTCGTTGGCACCGTTTGTGTGCCGGGCGCCGCGGGGCTCTGGCCCGTTCCTGCAGGTCCCCTTGCAGAAGGATGCTCGGCGAGCAGGGGGATGTCTGGACCGAGGCACGGTGCTTTACAGCATCCCAGTGCTGTAGGCACCAATGCCGGTGGTTCAAAGAAAGGGCTCTTGGGGAATCTCCAGCTTCATGTCATAAGGTCTCCTTTCCGTGTTTGCCCGCGGCTGGCCTGAATTTCCCCCCAGCAGCATTTTTTCCCGCTGTTGGTGACTGGTGATGGATGCAGCAAAGCGTGTTGGGCTCTCCCTGGTACCCGCAAACTGCGCGGGGACGCAGCAGCCTAAACCTCGGAAGGTGCCTTAGTGATTGTAACGCCTCTTTTTTCTTTTTTCCCCTATTTAAAATGTTTCAAAAAGGATTGATTTTCCAAAACTGTTGAGAATTGTTCCCTGAAAATGGGAAACTTGCAATCTAAATTAATTAAAACCAAATGAAACTTTTCCGTAACTCAACAAAGCAGAAAGATAAGAAATCCTGTTTGTCCGGCATTTGCAGTGTAAAGATTTCCACGCAGGAGCGCGGCTAATAGAGATGAGTACAAATCTTCTATTAGAAAACAAACCGTGCTTTTCATTTCTGGCCCTAGGCTCACATGTTTGTTATATCTGATCCTGAAGGCAGATTGACAGTTTGGTTTGGATTAAATTCAACACATGGTTTATGCCATACTTTTGATAAGGCTCAATATTAATCTGATTTTTTTTTCCGTGCAGTCTTTAGTACATGAGCAGCAGAATTGTCCGTTCCTAGGAATATTTTTGCAGTGAAACCATTGAGGAATTTATTTCTGGAGGGAAGATGAAATTACTGATTTTAAAAACTCTCAAGATCCCAAGTAAAGTTGAAATCCATTAACTGCAGGCAGTAAGCTTGACATGTCCTGGGCAGGTTTCGAGCTATTTTATTAACTGATACAAAGAGCATTTTCTTTAAACATCTCTGGAAAGGCAGCAGAGGAGGAGACTGGCTCACGCAGAGGGACCAGAGCAGGTTCCTGTTACCACCAGCATCAGCTCAGAGTTCTGGTTAGCCGGGAATGAAGATCGTCACCATTTGCACCGGTACATGCTTGTGAGCTCAGGTTTCTCCATGGGAATAACGGGCATTGCCACTGTCCGCTGGTTCCCTGAACGACCTCCCGCGGTATGTCCCAAAGATGGGCTTTTAGGAACGTTGGCCCATTAGGTACAAATAGTTATTTATTTGTATAGTGTATATTTATTCTGTTTATAAATGGGCTTTACTCTCCAAAGCTGGTGTCTTTTGTCATTGCTCTCTTCCCTAGAAAGAAAGTGGGGGAAAAAGGTAGAAGAATTGGGAATGGGGAGGACCGAAGGAGAAGAGAGAAGAGGCAAAGGAGGAATTGCTTGTCACCTTTGAACTCGGTGGCTCAGCAGTTGTGAGCCTGGAAACCCGGCTGCAAAGCCGTGTGTCCATCCTCGATGTAGGATGCAGCGATCTGTTGTGGCTAATTTTGGGGCCACCTCCACCTGGTGTCTTTTGTCATTGCTCTCTTCCCTAGAAAGAAAGTGGGGGAAAAAGGTAGAAGAATTGGGAATGGGGAGGACCGAAGGAGAAGAGAGAAGAGGCAAAGGAGGAATTGCTTGTCACCTTTGAACTCGGTGGCTCAGCAGTTGTGAGCCTGGAAACCGGCTGCAAATCACCTTTGAACTCGGTGGCTCAGCAGTTGTGAGCCTGGAAACCCGGCTGCAAAGCCGTGTGTCCGTCCTTGATGTAGGATGCAGCGATCTGTTGTGGCTAATTTTGGGGCCCCCTCCACCTCCGATGCAAGCGTGGCAACTTGCAAGTGTGGTTATTTTATCAGGGGTGAAGTTGCTCCCAAAGCTTGTCTTTGGTGCTTGAAGAGAACTGGTGCTGGCAGGACCTGTCAGTTGGTTGTACGGTGGTACAACTGGGCCCTGGAAAAGCTCTGACTTGATGGTGATGCTGAAAGCAACTGAGGTCCTTATCCCAACTGTACATTAACTTCATAAAAACTGAAATCAATGGAGCTGGAGATGAACATTGCCTGGGTCTGCATTCATCTGAAGCTGCCTCCAGCAGCGAGTTGCACCCAGCGAGGTGCTTAGGTGAGCTCTTCTCCGAGTGATGGAGCTCCTGGGGCACGTGTCTCGGGGTGAAGTCCTTGTTTCTCAGCAAGACGGTGCGAGTTCCCCATATCCATCCGTGTTGGGTGAGCCGGAGATCTCCAGCCTCAAACGGAAAATGTGTGTTTGCACAATTAGCGTGGCCCCTTCCTTCCCTGGGAGCAGAATGGTTTATTGATTTCTTTGGCCTGCTCGCCCCCACCTATTCAGCAATAATGACCCTTCCACCCCAACTCTAAATCATCCCAGCCTGCCTCACCCGTAAGCCCTCTAATCTTTTTGGGTTGTTGTTGGTATTTATGCTCGTGGAGGTTTATGATCTGTCGGTGCTGGCTGCTGAAATGCTTTATTTATCCATACGCTGGGCCACACAGGGAGCGTCCTTATTCTGGTATCATGTTCAGGATGCTGTAGTTAAGGTTTGTGTCAGCACTTCCATGCACAAACCTTGTTATTCAGGGGTTTTGCAACTCCGTGGAAAAGAAAACCAGCGACCTGGCACAGCGAGGGGAGGCTCAGAGGCACACATGAAAGCCCAACAACCCACTGCCCATTTAGGGATTATTAGATGGGCAACCTCTTTCCTGGAGGAAAATAGCCAAAAACATCCTCCTCCTTTGGTTTGATTTTGTAAAAAGAAAACCCTCTTTTGTGTGCTTGTATTGGTGTCAGATGGGGAAAACACAGTGAGGTAGGACACAGGCTGGAATCCTCTCCGGCTACTTAAAAAATAAACATCCGGCCAATGCAGAACAAAACTGCCTTCTCTGAACACATCGTGTGCTGCGGAGGGTGGAGGGTTTGGGGAAGGCAGTGGCTGCTCCCTGCCGCCTCGCTTCGCCCGGCCCCGTGGCCGCTCGGCCGGCAGGCTCGGCACTGCAGCCCTCTGAACAGTAGGCGACGGGGTATATAAATGTGATTTATTGCCCTGTTAGCACAGGAGCTTGTGGGCTTATAAATTACTTGGAGATTTCTCGATAATAAAGGGAGTGTGGTATAAACAGGAGAGAGAACAGGGTTTGAGAATGTATTTCAAAGAACTTTTGGGGAAGGAGAAGTTTTGCGGCTGTTGGCAGGTATGGAGTGATGATGCCTGGCTGTGGTGGAGGAAGAGCCTTTACAGACCAACCCAGCCGGGATAGTTTTTTATTGCTCCCTCTTAATGGCTGATGGATTTTGTGGGCGCTCCATGGAGCAGCCTGGAGCAGAGTTGACAAGTCAGAGTGAAAATGCTTGCAGCGCCCGTTAGCCCAAGACAGCAGGCTGGGGTTTGCATCGGGGGTAACTTGTTTAAGCAGAATTGATCAGCCACTTGTGCCCGCAAGCAGGAGCAGGCAGTGATGAAGTACCCCCTGGCTTCCTCAGAAAGGGGACACTGTGGCAGCAGGGTTTTTATAAAGGGAAATCGGGAGCGCCAAATAGATGCTCGACCCTTTTGTTAGCAGGTACCGAGCTGGTGTGACTGGCAGCCCTAAGTTACTGCTCCAAAGCCGTTTTTCTCATCTCCGGGATGGTGCCGGCAGGTCTTGCAGCACGTCACCACGTGTAGCTGAGGGGACTCTGCCACCGCGCGCTGCAGCATGCGGCAGGCTGAAAGCAGCAGTGATGGTACAGGAGCATCGTTTTGGGGAGGGCATTAGTGAATTGGGAGGTGCAAGAATACACCTCCTCAAACTTGCCTTTGGGCTGGGTCCGGGGGATGCCCAGTTTCGGCGCTTACCTCCCTCTCAGTCCTCGGTTTGCTGACCGCCTTTGGCAGGGCATGGGGAGAAAGGGTTGGCAGCTTCTCTGCGGGCTTGCGAGAGCACCGGGCTTGATGAGGAGCATCTTGGGTGCCGGCACTGAAACAGAGGTGGTTCCCATCTCTTCTGTTTTCCCTCGAAGCTTATGGAGCTGGCCATACGTTTTGTTCACTGAACGTGAACGTTTCGAACATCTTGGTCTTAGGTTGGGGATGTTTTTGGTGTGAAATCGTGCTTTGCTGATCGCTCCTGGAAGCTCTGCAGCATGTTACTGTGCGGCATCTCAGACCGTGGTTTCAGGTAGGGCCACCCTAGAGAAATGATAGGAAACGGAAGTGGTTGTTGTTAATGATGACTTTAATTCAGTTTTGCTAAATAAAAGTGGATCTTCCCAGGTAAGTTGATTTGAAGAGATTTATTTAAAGTAAGTAACGCACTTTCAAATGGAAATTGGTTCTGTCCACCTCCTACATCAGCAGGGCCCCCGTGGTGATGTATTTGGGGTTCAGAGGACAGCCAGAGAGCTCCATCCTGCCTTACAGTTCAAGAAATAGGTTTTGCAAGGCAAGCAAAGCATAAAGCAAGATCAAAAGAAAATATCTCCCTTGCAGAGATGAAGGAAATTTTGCATCTTGTTTTTCAAATAAGTGAATTACTGATCAAAATCATCTCTGGAAAGCCCTGTTCCAGAAATAGCTTGCAAGACTTTTCTAAATAAAGATGTTTCTCATGTACATGGGAAGAGAACTATGCAGGAACAACTCTAATATTGCAGGTGCTTGGTCATGGTAACCTGGGGAGAGGAAAAGGAAACTTGTCAACAATGTGTTGGCAAAGTGTGCAACTGAAATGGGGAAAAGCTGTTTGAAGGACAAGGGGGTGCTCATCTCCATGACTGTGATTTCATAAATTGCCGTTTATTTTTAGGTAATTTGCTGGCCTACTCCACTTTTCACCCTGATGGCTCTTCCTCAACGCTGTTACCCCGGGACCTTGCCTTTAACAAGTCCCAGTGGGTTCAGAGAGGTCCAGTGGCTTGTTCCTGGGAGCTGGTCTCCTGCTGGATTGTGCTGTGCTGTTGTCCCAGTTCCCTGCTCTCTCCTGTTCAGGAGCCTCCAACGTAATTTCCAAACCTAAGCCTTCCTTGTGGCACACCAGCGCTGGGCATCTCTGGGCCCCCGCATGAGCAGGGCAGGTGAAGCTTATGTCCCCTCTGTCCCCCTTTCTGGGAAAGGGGACATCCATGTTCAGCCACACCAGCCCTGCTGTCACAGGCTTTATTTCACTGGGTCAGGATGAAGAGCCTGGAGAGGCTGTCCCCCAAGCTGGGCATCCCCATTGGGTGTTGTAATTAGGCTCTGAAAGAGAGATCAGCCCACAGAAACAGGACTTTCCCCCCTCAGTAACTAATATTAGCAGGCTGGTACTCAGCAGACATGTAACCATTGAGGCTGCTGTGTTTTTACCAGTTTCCAGTGATGTTTTGGTAGTTTCCATAACATGGACTTGATACTTGCCCTGAACCTGCAAATGTCTCCCTTCAGAGCGGTGCTGTTGGAGACGGTGGGAGTAAAGAATATGCTCAGTTGAATGATGGAGAAGACAAACTTTAAATGTAGGAGGGGAAGGTGCAAGCTATGGGAGGGATTTTGGGTCTCAAACAGCTAATGTCAGCCAGTCCTAAAAGCAGGCATGAAAAAACTGGAGGCAGGCTAGTGAGAATGAACGCAAGGCAGAAGTGAGGTATCAGTAGCACAAACGTTCCCAGCGGAATGACTCCTGCAATTTCAGTAAATCCCCCGATTGGCCTCCAGTTATTGTTAGATGGATTAACCTCCCTGTCCTTGGTCACAACCATTTTCTTATATCCCAGCACTGTGTGGAAGCTGCCAAATCATGGGATGAGTGAGCAGTGACACCTGAGGAGGTCCCTTTCCCCTTGGCACCATTCCCGTGTAGGATGACTAGGTGTTACCTTGCCAGAATAAGCAGGAGCGGGACCGGTTGGAGCTTCGTAAAAGGTTTCCGGAGAGGAAACTCGACAGATGAAAAGTGGCATGGGATAATCCAATAGGGTCTCCAGGCATCTCTGCTGAATCAGCTGTGTGCTTTTGGAGAAGCCACCTTTCATGTGAGATCAGTGCTTGGGAGCTACTGTGCGGGGAGATAGTTGTTAGCCACATCTCTCTTTTCTTTGCAAATGCAATGGAAAAAGGTATTTTGGAAATCCTGCCCTGAACTCGTGTGCGCTGCTCGGCAGTTGCCATGTTTTACCCTAGAGGGAGTTGCTTTTCTGCAGTGGGAGCAGGGATCTGTGTTCCTTGGACGATGTCAGGGGACCGGGATGAAAGGAACTACCAGGGTAAACATCAGATCACTGCTGCAGCGCTGCCACTGCAAATGTTTATTTCTTTTATGGGGAGATCGGTCTCCGGTGATCTTCTGTCTCCTTCTGACGGTGGTGTTTTCCTGCGTATCGCTTGGGTTTCCCATGTCTTGTGCTTTTGCTCCTGTTTTCGTGGATGTCCCGTCTGGGCTGGTATCGAGCAGAAGAGCCAGAGATGTCACCTTGGACCTGATGGGCCCGTGCTTTAAACTGGCCTTGTAAGTCCTAGGGGGGAACGACTCTGCCTTTTTCCACGGTTTGGAAAACCCCTGCCCGCTTTCAGGGGAGCGGGTTTGGGGTTTCCACTCTGTCCTACTGCCATGGCCAAACAGGTTTGCAGCTGGAGCATCTGCCCCGGGAGGAAGTTGCTGCTGATGGAGGGAAGGAGAGAAAAGGTCGGGAGTGCTTTGAACCTGGCAGGTTTTCAGTAATTGGGCTCAGACCTTGTTTGAAGAGCTGAACAAATTGCTGGTAAGTATTTTTAGTGGGGTGCCGGGAGCTTTTGTGCCAGAAGCACCCCGCTGGGAGGACTGCCCTGGTCTCTGCTGCAACCCAACCGGCGTGGCCAAGCTGGGCTCCTCCACCGCTGCATGTGAAATGGGACGAGGAGCGGAGGGCGATGGGGACAAACTGCGTGCTTGGCCAGCAGCACCCTGGGGATGAGCGGGGATAGGGGAGGGGCAGCCCCCTCACCCTTGTTTCTCACCGTTGCAGAGCTCCCTGTGCTTTGTGCAGAGGCTTTTAAGTTGTTTGGGAACAACTTGGCTGCTGCTGCTGCTGGGTCTGCTTCAAAAGGGACCTCCTCTGCGGCTCGCCGTGGGGGGGATACGTGCTCAGACACGGGTTACTGCGCCGCTGCCTTGTCGGGCACCGGGTTTGCTCTTAGTGTGTTTTGGGCTGGAGAGACTTTACAGTTTCCTCTTGAGGTTTTGTGTCTTGAATGCCTGTTTCAACTGCTCAAAAACACTAATAGACAACTACTTGCATCAGTTTGGATTGCTGAGTGGTTTTAATTCCTGCATATCAGGGCAGTTTATTTCAGCAGGAGTATTTTCTCCATAAAGAAAAGAAACGTGGTTTTTTTGTTAAGGTAGTGAAGGCAGTTGTAGCGTGCCAAGCTCCCCGAATCCAACTGCTGGCTTTGTGGATCCATGATCTCAGAGAGGTTGGTTGGGGCTGTTCTACAGCGCCTTGTTGCAGTTGTCTTTGCAGCGATACCCGTGCCGCGAGGAGGGACACAGGCATGAAACTACTTCTGAAAAATATTTACGTCCTGGTGCTAGCAGCGAGGAGCAGTGGCAGTAGCACAGAGCCATGCAGGGATCCTGGGTCATGCATGGCCCGTGCCAAGCCTGAAGGACGTTGCCACCGGTCAGCAGAGAGTGTGGGGAATTAATGAATATCGAAACTTCCCCCCAAGCAAAGAGTGCACCCCTTGGGAGGCACGGCGGGAAGCGGGGGAATTGTTTTGGGTCTTGTTTTGCCCTCATTGAACTTGATGGTATTGGAAATAACTGTTATGAAGTGGCAACGATGGGAGCTTAGCTCTTCCTCAGCAAAACCATCTGGGGAGAAACCACGGTAGGAGATTTCAACTGTAAAGGGGAGTATTTTGGAAATCTTAGGCTTGTGGAAGCAGTGATTTTTGCAGATCAGGACTCTCGTGAAGGCTGTTGTAGTTTAACACATCCTCTAGAGCCAATCCTGTCTTCTCTCCGTGGGTTGTGTGTCTCGGGGTGGGTTTGATCTGCATGGCAGGACATGTCCAGAGCAATGTACATGCAATGAGGTCTCGGTCCTGGGGAGGTGCGAGGTTTTCTGCTGGCACCAAGGTTAGGGTTGCCGTGATCATACACGGTCCAGGTCCAGGCCGTGTAGTTACAAGGCAGTGCTGTTCAGGCAATATTTGGCACCAAAGGGGATGAGGCCTGAGCGGGGTCAGCTTAGGAGTGGGAGATGGCAGGTGGGGCAGTGCCTGGAGGGGACGTGGGGGCTTCACCCTGTCCCTGGATGGCTCCGCCAAGGTCTGAGGTGAGTGGCAGTGCTAAATAAACAGTTGGGTGATACGAATCCAGCTTATTCCTATGTTTCTTCCAGTAAGAAAAAAAAAAAATTAGTGCAGTAGTAAATGGGAACGTTGTACATTTTGGAAAACCAGGTGCTGAACATGGGAACAAATTTGGAGCCCTGAAACCCAGCCTGTCCAACTTCTGTCTGGCAAGTCTGACAGCTACGGCATTAACCCTTGCAACTTCCTGCAGCCCAGGCTGCACAGAGGTGCCCCGTGGAAGCCTGAGGTGACCTCATGAAACCACCACGGAAATTTAATGTATTTCAGTAAGCAAGGGAGGAATCTGTTTGTTGAGCTGTTTGTTTGGTTTTATTTTAATATCCTCTACTTTTCCCCCTACTTATCTTTTTGAAACTCCTGTTCTTATTATTCTGGAATCATCACACTATTTCCTAAAAATATAGTTTCACTAAGATGTGGTTGGATTTTTTAAAATGGAAAAGCAGTGGATCTTGCAGGACAGGGTTGTAGCACTCGAGCAAAGCTAAACTGCTTTGCATCCGCGTGCAAAGGGCGTGGGCCTTAAGCCTCCCTGCATCAGTATCTCTTCCTGAGACAAAATCACGTGGATAAACGACAACTTTGAGTCAGGATGGCTGAGGTCGCCTTAAACTGGTGTCACAGATGTCCTACGAGACCACAGGGCTGGACATTTTAAAGCTCTGTCGTGATCTTGTGTCCCAGTTTGGGTACCCCAGAAAGGACAACCAGAGTTACTTGACAAACGTGCATTTCAGCGTGTCCATCTGCTACATGGAAGATCTCAGTTTTCCCCTTGAGACCTCGGTCGACTGGCGGTCGGCCAACGGTCAGAGCTGCAGAACCGAGCACCTGCAGATCCCTTTGGGTACACGGGGACCTGCAGCGACCCTTCGAAATCATCCTGGGGGAGATGAGATGCCAAAGCTGGAGTGGTCACGTCTGCGTGGCGTCGGGTGGCTTCGGGTCAGACCTTCCTTCCAGCGCCGACCTCCCTCGCAAGCCCTGGGCAGCGGCTTTGGAAGGCAACGTTTTGCCAGTCGCAGTGGAAGTCAGAAGGACCACCCAGTTCTGATAAGGGCAATTTAGAAAGGAAGGAGAAGATTGTGAAAAGAGGGGCAAAGGGGCACAAAGGGAAGGAAAAAAAAAACCCACCGCTGAACAAAAATGAAGATCAAGACTGCTGTTAAACACACTGCCTGCGAGGGAGGTCTCCACCATGCCTTTTCTAATCTAGAGCCAGCAAGGATTGTATTAACAGCTTCAACGCAATGGAACAAATTAATCCCTGATGTAATTGAAATCGGTGAGGTCTCACAATAGGTGAGTTTGACCCAGTGGGATAGAAATAGAACAAGTATTGGAATGAAGGAGTGAAATGAAGTCACACTGTTCAGCCATTGGTATTTCATTCCTAGAAACAAAGGCCAGACAAATGCAGAGAATACATGGCTCTGCTGGGCATGGTTGAAAGCTGCTCAATAATATCAAGCTTTGAAGGGATATTTCTGTATGGAGAGGAAGTATATAGCAGAGATATAACAAGCATTAAAAAGAAAGAAAGACAAAGAAAGAAAGGAAGAAAGAAAAAGCCCTGCTTGCTCATTGCCTGATTGATAGCTGTGGTAAAATAATACCAGCCCTGAATTAAAAAAAAAAAGATATATCACAACTGGAGAAAAATAATAAGAAGAATTAGGGTCTGAATTGTATTTCCGGAGAATCAAAACTGTCAGGAGCTTGTGGCGAGAGGCGGTGTCCTGCAGATACCCCTGCAGCTGAGATGCACGGGGTTGGTTTGCTTTGGTTAGCACAGGTAGCAGGAACTGGTCCCACTGGGAAAGAGGTGCCTTTTGGTGCTGGGAAGTGGCTGGGTCTTGGCCCCTCGGGCGCTGCTGCACCACGGCACGACGCAGGCTCCTGCGGGGGGGGAAGGTGGACGCCGGAGGGGCGGGCTCCCTCTTGCAGGCTGCTGAGCTGCTGTTGCTCGTGGTAATTATATTAATAATGTGACTTGGGGGCTGCAGCCAGTGACCTGGTTCTGAATCGGTGAGAACGGGCAGATGGAGGTGGAGATGTGGAGGACGGGGGTGTTGGAGCCCGTGTAAGAGAGCTGCATTGCAGCACTTCAGCAACACTCTCGTGCTGGGCTTTGCACCGGCAGGCAGCGCTCGCTGGAGGCGCCTTCCCTTCCTCTGGTTGCACCTGAGTATGCCTGGGGTTTTAAAAGTCATTAATCAAGGCTGAAACCCTGCTCTTCCCCAGACTGAACCATTTCCCAGGGTGGAACAAGTTTAAAATGTCGCCATCTCACAAATGGTGCGTTTTCACAGTTCTGGCTAAGGCTCACTCCATCATCAAAAAGAGAAAATTGGTTTTCTCGAAGGCGGCATCATCTTTCTCTAGAAAATGGCCAAATACTGACTGATGGGCCATAAAACGTTCGTTTCCTCAAACTCTCTCAGGTTCCAGTTTTTTGGCACTCCCTCCTGCCTTCCTCATGGTTTCATACCAGGCTCAGTAACACTGTTGTCTGCCATCTGAGGGTCAATGGACACGTTGCTTTAGGGGAGCTGGATAGCAGTGGTACATGGCTTGCAAAGCTGGCGGGATCTCGGGGAGAGGCTGGGGAGTTTGGCTGAGCAATAGCCCTATTTCTCAGGGGCTGTGTGTTTTGGAGAGAATGAAGGTCTGACACTGCCCAAGGAGATTTAATGTATGGCCTCTCCGAATGTGGCAGGCAGCTCTCCGGAGAAAAGGAGGCTCCGCTTGCAGAGCAGCTTTTGGATCCAAGTACGTGTCACCTCGCTGAGCTGCATGTCCCCTCTTCCAAGCCCTGGAAACGTCTTCTCTTTGCGTCTTGTTTAACATTTCTGAAATCCAAAGGGATGGGCAGGCTCGACCCCCTCATCACCCCATTTCCTTCTCCTTTCCAGCTCCATCCCTACATGCACCTCATTTAGAGTGCATTAAACAAAGAGCAAACATCATTAAATTTCACGTACTACAGCAACTTGAAGGCGCTCAAGTCAAAGAATTAGGGGCTCAATTTCAGAGCATATCTGTGCAGGAGCGGGGAGAGTTCTGGGTTTCTCCCCGTAATGGGCTGATGTCTGCTGCATGGGCCCATGCCGAAGGAGAGCTTGGCACCCGTCCTCAGTGCGGGCAGGAGCTCCTCTGAGGCCAGGGCAGGCACAGGAGGGGAGGTGGGGGTGGAGGTGGTCTGGTGCTTGGCTTTCTTCCTTTCCCAGCATGGTGAAATGGAGGCTGGGAAGGGAGTGGAGAAAGGGAGTAGCCTGAACACATCGCAAGGAGAAGCACAAGGGGGAAAAGTATTATTCAAGCCGAAGGACACTGTCGGCACAAGAATAAACAGTTGTAAACTGGATGTAAATATGCGAGGTAGAAAATTAAGGCAGAGAATATTAGGGAAGTGTTTCTGAAACAGCCTTCTAAGGAAGCAAAGACAAAAGATTGTTCATGACTCGATTTGTGAACGGGCTGTAAAGTGGTACAGCTCTTGTGGAGCGAGATCTTTTGGCATCTGGGTTTTCAATAGGACATTTATGCTTGTCCAATGAAATTTTTTTTTCGCACCAAAAAAAAAAATATCAAAAAGCGTTTCAAGTGAAATACTTTGTAAACGCCATTGGTGGAGTCTTTTGGGGAGTCTCATGTCTGCATTGTTTTGAACAACCACTTCCATGGTGCACCGTGTTGCCCTTTCTCACAGTGCACCCTGGAGGGTACACAGTCATCATCCAAGGTGACATCTCCCAAGATTGAGAGTGCAGCTTAGCTTTTTGCATGTTTATTTTTCAAGGAAAAAATATTTTTCTGTGGATAGCAGGAAGAAACAAACACCAAAACAAAGGTCTAAGTTCTGTTATTTTGAAAGGCTTACTTACATTTGTTTAGTTCTGGCACTGTCACGCCATAGCCTCTCTCTCGTTGGATGCACAGAGATTGACTCCGAAGTGCCCTCTCCCTTCGCTCCAGGTTCCTGCTGCGCATCTGAATACGGAGCCGCTTTGTGTTAGATGAATTTCCAAATGTGCTTCTAAGCCCAAAGAAGTGAATACGTCAGAGCAGTGCACATCCACTTCTGTCTGGCTTCGAACTGGGCTCTGTAACCTGAAGGTAACAATATCCTGGCGATGGATTGACTTTGCAGTTAAGAGGAGGAAAAAGCAGCATATAAGGAGTGCATTGTGTTTCACTGTATGTCAAGGATGGCTGTCATGGTGAGCTAGCAAATCCTGCTGTAATTGGCATAGAGGAATTTTGCCAAAGTCATGGAAGCAAAGTGGTTTGTTACTTGCCTTTGCGGACTTGAGAGAGATCTGTCTTGGATATCCTCTTGTTGACCTTATCGAGTTAACTTTCATGTGTTTAGAAGGTCATGGAGAAAATCATTAATATTAGGTTGATTTGATGGCTGAAAGGTAATAAGTATTTCCTGCTTATCAGATGGGGTTTGAAAGGACTTTGAATAGCTTGATTTGTTTATCTTTTGCAATCAGTACGGCCCTTAGCGAGAGGGATTTTGTATTCCTGGTTCAGTTTGGGGAATGACATATGGTTTGCTCTCTGATGAGGCTTGGAGGCTCCGTAGGATAAAAAGCAAAAAATCAGGAAATTCTGAAGTCCAGCTCCCAGCTAACTTGGCCATGCTGTGGGCCTTGGACATCTCATGCTGTAACGCTTTATGACATGAACAATAACAGATTAACATCCCCTTTTACTGGAAAGCTCAAAATAGAAAATTTGAAGTGCATAGAGGTTGGTTGGATGGAAAGCCAAATCCCGTAAACATGGCTTGGCACCATGAGGGTTTCATTGACCTTGGCGGGGCTGTGATTGCTTTCCGTTCACAACAAGGCATCAGTGTTTGCAGAGATGTGGCACAAGCTTGCGTAGGACTAATATTGCAGTGCTGCTGTCAGAGGCTTTTGCCGTTCTTGAGTGTTTCTTGGATTACTTAATGGTGAAACCTTAGGCTGCATCAGCAAAACGGTCTTTCCCTCACCTTCCATCTGAGATTTAACAAATAGGAGAGTCATTCTTTAAGCTGAAGAATCGTTGTAAAGCCATGTAAAATGAAATCCACTCACTGTTTGAGAACCATTCGGCAAAAAAGCACTTGAAAATCTCCCAGTGTGGGCTGTCTAAAGACAGATGTTGTTTCTGGTTTCTGTGGCTGTTTGGAAAGGAGGTAGGACTAAATGCGCCTACCTTGAATGATTGAGCAAGTACAACAGAGAGGAGGGAGATCATCTTCTTTTCAGGAGTGAGGCATTTCTGATGCATCAGTTAGAATCATAAAATCATAGAATCATTAAGGTTGGAAAAGACCTCTAAGATCATCGAGTCCAACCGTTGACCCAACACCACCATGCCCACTAAACCATG
>NW_008796044.1:326514-371086 GCF_000699145.1 Aptenodytes forsteri | reverse complement strand
TCCAATCTAAACCTCCCCTGGCACAACTTGAGGCCATTTCCTCTCGTCCCATCGCTTGTTACTTGGGAGAAGAGACCGACCCCCACCTCGCTACAACCTCCTTTCAGGGAGTTGTAGAGAGCGAAGTTGTAGTTGCTTGAGGTGATGGTGGTTTTTAAAAGGAATGCTGTTTATTCCCTTGCATAAGCTCTGTATTGCCAACTGTATTTTTAGGGTGTCTTTGTAGCTGTATATCATCACTGAAAGATGTAGTGATAAATAAATAATAATGGATAAGGAACTGATTGAAAAGAAAAAGAGAGGAAGAATAAAAATGAAACCAAATGTGATGCTCTGTTTTAATGACTGGGGTTTTGCAGACTATAAACCATTGGCAAATAACGAGACAGAGTTATATGAAACCCGCGATCCTGAGATGCTGAAGTTGTCCTGCATAGACAGCAGCCCATACCAGTTGGATAGATTTGCAAAATAGACCACGATACAACCCCAAATCCCACCAAAATGCTGGAGGAGATAAAGTAGTGCAGGAAATCCTTTTCCTGTCCCTAGAGAGTGTCCCACAGGGCACGTTGCTGGTCAGGAGCTAGAGGGTGCAAGCAGCCGTTCATTTCAGGGAACGGTTGTGCTGAACGCTGGATCCAGAGTCTGTAGGTTTTGCTGCCTACAGCATGGATGCATGGATGATCAGATTGAAAGGCCAAAAAAAAAGGGCAGTCATTTTGTGTATGATGTTTTTATATGCACTAATAACATACTAATAGGTAGGTTTTGCTGCCTACAGCATGGATGCATGAATGATCAGATTGAAAGGCCAAAAAAAAAGGGCAGTCATTTTGTGTATGATTTATATATATGCACTAATAACATACTAATAGTAAAAAAAAAAAAAAAGAGGAAAAAAAAGATTTCCTTTTGCTTTGGTGAACAGAAGTGAAAGCCCTTAACTTTTCAAGTGGGGCTGGGACTTAAAGACATTTCTGCATTCATTTTTGTGTGGTTGTGATTGTTATGGAAATGTATTTGGGGGTGGATGGACTTGGTTTTAGGTGACCTTCTTGAGTGAGCGTTAGCCATCAGTTACCGAGGGAGGCTTATGTTACTAATTTTTTTGAGATTTATGAAAGAGAGTCTCTCTTACGGTATATATAAATGGACTTTCTTATCTCAGTAGAGTTAGCTGCTTGAGGGAGTATACTCTTTAGGGCAGGGATACTGTGAGAATGGATTTCAGCAATGATCAAATGGGTTTTATCTCATGAAATCGACACTGCATGAAATTTTATTTTAGAGTATTGATACTCTCTGCTGCGGGCCAGATGCAGCCCAGGCTGGCACGGCTAATTCACCTTGGCCACACTCCAGCAGAGCATCCTGTTTCAACAGAGTGGTTAAGCATGTGCTTACCTTTAAGCAGGCAGCTAAATCCTGGTGGTTCCATTGCTGCTCTGGACCATGGCTTCTTGACCGGGGGACAGGTCAGCTGCAAGGAGAACCTGTAGCACGTTCCTCCTCCAGGATTTCTTTCCCTGGGTTAGAGCTGGGCCTGTTACTGGAGAAGTGATGGAGTGATACACGCTTGGGCTGACTTTATTTCAGGGGTCGGTGTCCCCTGCTGATCCCTGCATCAGGCTACCGCTGGGCTTGGACAAGGTGTTGGGGTTGTGGGTGATGCCAGCCAGGCCCTCGTCTGGGAGAGGAGGAGATGTCATCCCTCTGGGCTGCAGCGTGCCCTTCTTGCGAAGGGAGAAGACACTTAATTAGTTGATCTTGGGCAGGAGAACTGTGGCAAACACGCGCAAGCGAGTTTGTGGCATGTTCGGAGCTGACCACAGCTCAGGATGGCTCCATAGGTGCTCCAGAGTCCACCCGGGCACTGCGGCTACGGGCTGGGGCCTCTGCGGTGTGAGTGCTCGAGAGACAATTAAAAGAGAGAATTAAAACATGTTTTGGAAAACAGATTGCCTTTTCTGTTTGAAGTTTCCAAGAAAGCAAAGCAACCTGCCCTTCCCCCGCTTCAGATCCCACCTGTTTTGTTTTTTTTCCTAGAAAAATGTGAAATTCATTAACATGTGGTGAAAGCAATGTAACGACGTCATCTTGATTTAAAATCTGTTTTAAATCTTAAAATGATGGAGCCAGAATCTTGACTGCAAATAGCCTTGCTTTTGTGGGTATGAGGCAGACTGTCAACATTACTCGAACATCTCTGTTTTTAGTAGTTTAGCATCCTTTGCAACAATACCATTTGAAAAGAAAGCAAGAAGAGATGTACGAAGAAAAAAAGAAATTAATATTATTCATGTCAAAAGCCAAGTCCTGCTTGCTGTGCTCAGACGTAGCTGCGGTGCCTCGGGAGAGGAGAGCGAGCAGAGCCTGGCTGAGTGACGGCCGTGAGCTCCGTCAGCATCCCGCGGTGCCCTCCTGGCAGGTGCCATGGCTCCTTCTCCTCTTGTGTCCTCAGCTTTGGGTCACGGCTTCTTGCTGCGCTGTTTTCCGAGAGTGGGAAATATTGCTACGATTAATTGTGTAATTCTTGTCTGTCACCTCCGTCGTCACCTTGAATGTCTGTTTAGACCCAGCATCGCCCTGAATCTCCTTTTGCTCAGCCTGTGCGTTTAGCTCCTGTAGCCTCCTCCTGACTTCCGACAGTAAAATAAGAGAGTTAAATCGCTTTCTCTCCTAGGACTTGGGATTCAAATAGCATAATCCCAGCATTTAATAAGGGCAGCAAAGGCGATCCCGCAACATCCCTGTGAACCTCATTGCTGTTGCCACTGTGTTGGATATAATGTTTTTGTTTGCGTTGCTTAGTGAAGGTCTGGTGCTAAGCAGCACTGCCTGCCCGAAGTTTTCCTCCTGCTGCTGATCTGTGTGTCTACTCGATAATTGGAAACGCTAAAAAGTTCTTTTGAGGTTTTGACTTTCAGGGAGTATTTGGCTTCAAAATATTTGCTGGTATGAGATGACATATGCAGGAGGCTGAAGTGGGGCTGTTTTGCGTGTTGTGGCCACTTGCTCTTACGTGTTTTAGCCTGGAATGGACCTGAATGAGGATTTATTGACCCTTTTTCATTTGCATTGCCAGCTCCATCCCCACACCAATATATCAGAACACTGTTGCTTGCAGGCTAGGAGGACAGGTGTGCCGTAGTGGGAATGTGTTAGGAGGAGAAGTAGTAACCCTGCTAGGAGTAAATGTTGTTCCTCTGCCAGTCCCAAACCTAGGCATCACTAAATTCCCATGTGATTCTTATTTTGTGGTGGATTTTGTCTCTTACACGGAAGTGGTACACAGCATTAGAGCTCACCAACAATGAGTAGACTTTGAATGGTCTTTGTCTTGGTCAAATTAAAAGTTGCCTATTGTGCGGTGGTTTTGTGTGTGTGCCACTCAATAATCTTTTGGTTTCTGAATGATTTATTGTCCTGTGAAGGGAGTCTGCCACCAAAATATTGTCCATCTGTGAGTTTGGAGTTGGCAGAGTGGATGTTGTGGTGCAAACGCTCTCAGGGACAGATTGTGGAGTGATTTCTGGGCTTTCGTATTGTTTGGGTGTGAAGTGCTTTTGGGTGCGTGCTGCCCAGCCTCCCCTTTGGGAGGGCATCTTGAGAACATCTGGGTTGTCTGGCCCTCTGACCTTGGGCAAGGCGGGATGAATCTCTGGAAGCAAAAGCTGGAATCCTGTTTCGGTGTTTCTTGAGAACAGTTAAGATAGGAAACAAGACCTCCAGAAAAGGGCAGACGTGTCAGAGAAAGTTTCTGGTAATATTTTAAGGCTGTAGTGAACTAAGGTTAATTTAATCCATTGGCCAGAAAAAACAGATGAAGTGGCTCAAGCGATCAGACCCCTGCTGATAACGGCCTCGTGGCTGGACGTGCTGGTTTGGCTCTTGCTGGTCCTCGTGATCTCTACCCAAGCCGTGGCCCTGTTGAGGTGGACAGAGATGCATCCATAGACTGGCATGACCGTGCCAGGCCACCAATGAGCTGGCTTCACTGAAAAGCAGAGCTGGCAAAAAAGTTAGGCTGACGAGTGCCCGTGTACAAGTGACACTTTTATCGCAGTAGATTTTATGCCTGTGCAAAGCTACAGTCCAGTCCGCTAATGTCAGCATAAATAGTTTTTTCCCTTGACTCCTTCCCTGCAGTTAATCTGGGGAATCAATGCAGCTGCTGAAGGTGAAGCACAAATTCTCTGAAATGGAGTTGTCCATCCCCTTTCTCCCATACGTGTCCGTGTAACCTGGTAGAGGCTATGCATATGCAAAGGAGAGCCTAATTTATGGCCAGCGTGGCTGACCAAGATTAAATCAAAGCAGGACCGAGCAGAAGTTTTTACTCAAAACCCCCCCACAGTTTGATTGTAAAAACCCAGGTTTGGTTTACTGTCGAGAGCCAGCTCTGGCTAGAATTACATGTTGAGTGCCTGATACAGCGGCCGCAGCTGTCAAGTGAAGGGCAGCCAAATCCGAGTCCTCTTGCACCACGTGCCCGTTGGCAGGTTGGTGTGCAGTCTTTCTGTCCAAGACGCTTGTTTTGTTTCATGGTCTGTTCTGTTCTCTCTCGCCCCTCCCCATCCGCTCTCAGATGTTTGCTGCCGAGGAGAATGTAGATTTTCGGATACACGTGGAGAACCAGACGCGAGCGAGGGACGACGTGAGCAGGAAGCAGCTTCGGCTCTATCAGCTCTACAGCAGGACAAGTGGGAAACACATCCAAGTGCTCGGCAGGAGGATCAGTGCCAAAGGAGAAGATGGAGATAAATATGGTAAGAATATTTACTGGGATCCCCCAGACTCCAGGTCAAAGGCTTTAATCCTATATGATGGGCTGAGAACCTCTTGGGAGAAAAGTAAGAAGAGCAATAAAAAACAGGGTAAAAGGGAAAAAAAACCTTTCCAGGTTAAGAACGTGGGATTTGTTGTGTTGGAGCAGGCTGTCAGCCCGGCTCCCAGCTGCAGGCAGTTCCCACAGTAGTGTCATGCCCCAATTTATTAGTGTGTGATGGTGTTTGAGGAGAAAAATCTTTTTCTGCCCAACAGATGAGTTCACAGTGTGTCTACTGTAATTCATAAACGATACCCAGGTTGGTGATTGGGGATGTTCTTTCCCCATGAACTCTGGGCTCGAGTTTGGGTGAATCTAGTGCTTCAATGAAGCACTCTCATCTTTCTAGGTGGGGGGGATATTCGGTTTGAGCTGAAATTAAGCAGACTTTGGAGCTTTGAGAGTACCCCAGAGCTTAAGTTGAATCTCGGGGTGTGTGGATCCTGCAGGAACGCAAATAATTGAACTTCCCCTGGGCTAGCAGCATGTTCAACTCTTCTCATTGTGATTTGCACACAAGCAACATGTAGAAATGCTGCTAGCAGGCTGAATTACAAAAAAAAATCTAATTCTGGTACATTTTGAGATGGTTGTGGCAGAGATGCTTTTGCTCGAGTTGGTTGCTGGAAGGATTTTAGGGCTGTTCAGAGAACTGGTCCTTTTTCTCTTATGGATGTACAGCCCCGTGCGTTCAGGCGTTGCTGCAGATGTGTGTGTATGCATTGGCTAGCACGCACGTTCACGTGAGGTTGACTTCACGTGCAGCACTGGTGAGGTGGAGGTGGGCTACGATGATGGCAGGTCAAAATCTGGGAACGGTTGTTCCCTTGGGGAGCTTCAGGCAGGATGAGGTACACGCCGTGCCTAGCACAGAGGGCAGCTACTGCCCCTGCCAATGCGGGTGGAGGAGCAGGGTGAGCTGTGCCATGGGAGGTGACAGCTAGAAAGCACCTGGCTGGTGTGAAATGAACCCCCATGGCTGTTGTGTAGAGTCACCCAATCTCTCAGAGAAAGCCTTGCCCCGAGGTCTCATCAACCTTGTCCTTTGTCATTCCCAAATTTCCAGATAAAACAGGAGTGGAAAGTGCCACTTGGCTGCTAATTATTGTGTCATTTTATTGCATTCATCCTCTTAAGGTTTGATATGTAAACTAGTCGCTGCGTGCTCGCTGCTGGCTTCCCAGGAAACGCTCTTGCCCACAGTGACTGTCAGGTAACGTGATGTAGTTTTCCTCTCCATAAAAGAAGGCGGCATTTACAGTGGGGTGCAGCAGGGAAGTGTGCCCGTGAGCAGCTGACAAGTGCTAATTTATGTGTCAAAGCCCATCTTGTCCCCTTCATACATATGCAATCGTGTCTGAACAACAAATCCTCGCGCAGGAGCGTGCTCGTGACCGGTGGCGATGCTGCACAATTGCAGAGCCTGAGATTTCCCGTCTGGGGAGCTCCCCGGTGCCTGCGTCGCTGCTCGCCACCGGATCCTCTCCGCTCCTGGTTGCTGGCGTCCTTCTAACAACCCGGAGTGCTCCAGCCATGGAGGCCATTTGCTGACACCCCCGCTTGCTCCCTCCCCCGCGCCTCCTAATAAAACTCCTTGACGCATCAAGCTGCAAAGCCTTCCCATCCCTAGCTGTGCTGAAAGGTTATGGAAATCTGTTCATCATCTTGCTTGGCACGGGAACACTTAGAGCATGATAATCGGGGAGACAGTGAGGTGGGACATGGAGGTCCAGGATGTGACCACGCAGAGCTCCTAGCTGTGATAATGAAGGGGGGAGAGATGTCAGAGTTACTGAAGTGAGAACCATCTGTGTTACAGCCAAAACTGGATACAAAGGCAATGACACAGGATTCATTATGTGCTGGGAACCCCTCCCCCCGAGGCATTATTATGGAGTAACCTTTGATCAAGACCAGAGAGAGGCTTAAACCAGGTCTGGGGATCTCAACAGTTGCAAACTTTCGATCCACATCTCCGTCTTGCTGGTCGGATCTTCCTCTGAAGGAGGACACTTTTCGTCTCATGCAGCAGACGGCTGTTTTTCCTCCTGCCCTTTTTGTCTCCTTCCCTCTTTCACTGCCTCTACGCTGGCACGGTGAGTCAGAGCCAGGCTTAGCACTGGGGAGTGCCCAGCTCGTTTCTTGGCTACATCGCCCTTGCAGACGGTGCAGTCTCCCACAGCTTCTCCACTGTCTTAACCCTGTCCCCACTGACATGGGAGACGATGGTGGAGGTGATGTGGATTGATGTCCTAAGGATTACAGCCTGGGGAAGGCTTTGGGAGGACGAGAGAGAGCTAATGTCTGAGAAAAGGCAAGAGATGTGGGAAAAGGTGCCCATGAGCTGGCTCCAGCCCTGAATTCTCCCAGCAAGTCAGTCCTATTAAGAGAAGGTAATATTAGGCAAGGGCAACGCAGACTCAGTCTTAATGTGGGAAGCTCTGTCGAGCGGTGTGGCTGTGGCGAAGGTCCATAGTGCTCATCAGCAGCAATTAGCACTAGCCAGCGTTAAGGATGGGGGAGCTAATAACATTTTAGCACCTCTTTCCCCTCTCCTCCCGTACATTCACAACTGGTTAAAGAACAGTGTCCAAGTGAAGAGATGCTGGGGTTTTTTTTGCACATATACTGCTTCCAAATGGCTGGCGTGGGAGGGTTGTCCTGCCTTTGAAGGGAGGTTAGTTTTATTGCAAGGTTTTATTGACTTCTGTAAAACTTCTCACCTCTTGATTGAAGAGAATGCCCAGAAAAGAGGGGAGGTGGCAGATCTCAGGCAGTGAATTGCTCGTTTCCAGGCAGCCACCATGAGTACAGCAAAATGACCAGCCGGCCCTGGTTCAGGGAGAGAAGATACCGCAGGGCTGGGGGAATCCGGCCGGAGGAAGCCCCCTTGAATGTTTTATCCAGGTCTGCAAATGCCACGTGCAAGGAAAAATGCATGCTCTGCAATACGTAGTTTTGCTGGCATAATAATTCCGGTATGTAATTTTTGGTTTCTGCGTTCTTCGGGGCCAAGATCTGACCCCATGTGTCGAATTATTAAATGGCAAATTAAGTCAGTTAATAGAATTAATTGAGTCGATGTAATTCTTTTAATCAGATGGATTTGATCCCTTCTCAGATGAATTAGAATCCATTAACAGATAAGTCAATTATTGGACTAAATTAAATCTAATAATAATGCCTGCTGCTCACAGCAACACTAATTAATCTAAATACACTTACCTATCTTCCAAGGTTGGGGTTTTTTTTAAGGTTTAATTGATGTTCCTAAAGTGCTCTGAGATCTTTAGATAACAGACGATCTATGTGAGCAAAATATTATCTCTTAACAGACTATAAACTAATTAAAAGACTGATCTATTTACAGATTGCATTTTTACTTTAATCTCTTCAACCTATTCAGAAGGAGTTTGCACTGGCCCAGAAAAACAATATTCCTGTTATAAGCTTATTATTACTTTACAGGTTCCTAAGTGGTCCTTTCATTCAGAAAATGAAAGGGGGAAGGAGAAAAAACAACCATTAAAGTGCTGACAAAAAAAGAAAAGGACCTGGAACCTTTATATTCTACCTCCGATAAATGGTACAGATAGGGAAGAGAGGGATCAGTGACCTGAAACCTTAGATCCTTTCATTTATTTTCATTTCACAAAAGGCAGAAGACATTCTATCCTGTTTGTTCATGATCTTTGCATCCGGCGCAGTTGGGGAGACAGAGCTCTCTTGGTTGGGTGAAGGCATTTTTTGCCTCATTTGTATTTCACAGCCATCTGATTTTTGTTTTAATTTGTCCCTGGCTACTGCTGTCCTGCGGGGCGATGAGAAGTGATAGCCATCAGGAGAGAGGTGAGGGGGGTGTGAGAGGTCTTTGGGCTTGCCCTCTCTGTGGAGGTAACTTTTATTTGCGGCGAGTGCTTGGGTGTCCTGAAGGCTGGGATGCGGTACATGTAGGTAGGTTATTAGTCACTCTGTCCCAGGTTGCTATCCAGTGGTATTTTGTCCATTGACCTAGTCTATCACAGTTTAAAAAAACTCTTGGGTCCCCTAGAAGGTTATAAACCATCTATTTTAGAAACCTTCTCGTTTATCAACCTTCTAGTCTACAGCGTGGGAGGCTTTGTTTGAGGACACCCCACGCAAGGGGCAGCGCACAGGTATGACATCTCTCTTCCCAGCATCCCATCGCTGCCAGCGTTTTCAGCCACCCAGGGGAACGGACCCTGAGCCAGTGAAGTCCTCTCGAAGACTCTCCCTGCGTTCACTGGGTTTTAGCTCAGGACTCAAGAGATGCTCCTGAGACAGGAGGTTTGGGGAGGTTAACAAAGCACGGGTTTGCTAGCAGGGTGTCGACAAATCTGGGGTCAGGCAGACCGAGGAGGGAAGCAAATTCAAGAGGTGGTGTGCATGCATGATGCCAGGCATTACCTCCGCGTGTCATGGGAGTTCCTGATACAGAACATCACGCCCCATACAGCTGTGCTTTTTCGGGTGGTACGAGGAAAGCAAGGAGCTCAGGGAGACGGGTGCCTCCTTCCTGGGGCCACCCCAGGCTGGGTGATGTGCTCCGCAGCTTGCAGTCCCCGCCTTCTGTTCTAGCTGGAGCTTCCCAGAGATGCCAGTGGACAAGCCCATGGAGAGCACATTACAGCTGTCTAGACATCAGCCACACTCCATCCCGCCAGAGATTTCGTTTGTGGTAGAAGTGGGCTCTGTTCCATGAGGAGGTGTAATACGTGTGGAAAATATTATTATGGCAAAATAGCCTCCTTTAATTGACTCTAAATTTTGCAGGATTCCTTCCTAGGTTTGGGTAATCCTGTGCTCTCCAGAATTAATGAGCTGACATAGCACTTCTTCGGGTTTGGCAGCCTGACAGCTGATTTAGAACTCCCTAAACTCATTTCACTAATGACTCCCATTTGTTCTATCTCAAAGCCTGGAAACAAATGCAAAATACCAGTGCCATTGTCCCATCTTTAGCAAGTCATTCTTTCCCCTCGGTATTTCTGGCACCTTAACAGCAAGCTGCCTTGGGAAACCTGATTAACCCTTTCCCTTCCTAGAATAGTTAAAATCAATTTTGATCCCCCTCCTGGGAAGGTCAGGAAGAAAAAACTAAACTCATTGTGGCTGGAAGGCACAGAATTAACCTGCAAGAAAGATGGGAGGTGTAGCCCAAGTAGCAATTTAGGTTAGTTAAATGTAGCTGTATTTCCACAGGCTGGACATTCAGAAACCTGCTTTTCTTCCCAGGAACCAGGTATGTGCGAAGGGGCTGTCCATCCCGGTGCAGCTCAGCCCGATACCCGGCATGAACTGTGATTTGCTTTGTAATTTATTCCGCTGAACCATCAGGATGGCTGTTTCCTATTTAAACGACGTATCGCTGCCTCCAGTCTCTTCCCATTACAGTTTTGACATGACAACAAGACAAATAATTTTTTTAAAAGACCTTTTATCTTCTAAACCATTTATTTTCACTTACTTAGCCCGGGGGCAGAGCTGACCTCAGCGTAAGGGATGATCATTCACCATGGCAGCTGTACAGTCATATGGGTCCTGGGGACTGGCCTGAGCCGGAGAAGCCTTCGCCGTCCAGCTGCCGTGTTGTGGCCCTGGTTTTTTTCCCTTCTTGCCCAACTTCCCCTGATTGTTTTTTGTTTTTTTTTTTTCTCCTTAAAATGTCTCCCCTTCTCATCTGCAGTGGGGCAGTGGCGAAGTTTTCCTTTGAAAGCAGGCGTGGGGATGAACTGAAGGGCCGCAGCCGGCTCGCTGCTTTGCTGAACCAGGCGTGGGGCGGCTGGAGCTGGAGCTGGAGCTGGAGCTCCCGGGCTGCGCCAGGCAGCGAGGAGCCTCGCTGCCCTCACCTTCCAGGCAGCTCTGAAAGGTTCCGCGGCCATTTGGAGTGCGCTGTAAGCATCTTAGACGAGCCATCTGTACATTTAAGACATCTTTATTTTTTATGCTGCTGTATCCTGTGCCTGTGCCAGGGTAGGGGAAAGCTCTGCTTAGGTGGGATGAGAAGTTTGGGAATTAAAATCCAAGCCTTTTGCTTTTTGATTCATGACAAACCTATCTCAAATAATGTATTTGTTGCCAATTTCCTTTTCTTTTAGTTTTGATAGCTGCTACCCCAAACTCCCGCTGTGGCCAGCTTCACACCTGAAGTTCAGCTCTTTCTGCAGCGGTCCCTGTTTTGTACCTGTAGTAACAGCAGAAGCTGGTTTTTATTTTTCCTCTGACACTACGGTGATTTTTGATTTCCCTACATCTGGACCTTGAGATAGCTTAAAAAAAAAAATCACCTTTTAGCTCTGTGTCCAAACTTCAAGTCTCCACAATCACTGATCAGGGTTCGGAAAACATAGGCCTGTCTGTCAGTAAATATTAGGGACCCAGAAATAACGAGGAGAAATAATTTTAGAGGTCTGCTGCTAATTTGTCATTTTTAATTTCTGCGTGGAGTGGAAAGTGAGCTACAAAGTGAAAAACCTTTATTTTCATGCAAGTCATAAAAGGGTTTTTGTTAACAGTTTGTGTGTGTATATAATTCTGTGCTGTGATTTAAGTGTTCCCATTAGAAATGCAGAATAGGAAATAGGATCCCATCTGTGAGCAATTTAAGAGGAAGTGAGACAATGGAGTGGATTGCTGCTTCAGTTTAGATAATCAATACAAATATTATTAGTATAGTGATTTATCTTTCGAGACACTTTATGAAAATGTGAATGCCAGACCCTGAAGACAGGTCAATATGGTATTATCTGTTCCTGCCTTGCTGTGATTACGTTTTTTTCCCATGAAGCTCAAGCAGCTGCTTTGCTAAATGTTCTTCCCTGGCTGTGATGAAATAACGCAGAAACAAAGTTAGGGCTTCCCTTTCTCCTCCGTGACTCTGAAAACGCACTGCGCATATTAGTACAAAGATTACTTTTATCTGAAATTTGTACCTGGGGACTGCTGGGTGGATATTGGGAGATGATCTCTAGGGTCCCTTCCAACCCAAACCATTCTATGATTCTATGATGAAGTTCTGGAAGAAGTTTGCATAATTTTAGATATATTTCCAGGCCGTGAGTAATTCTGTGCACAAATGCTGAGAGAGCTCCTTTGAGTTTATTGCAGTTGTTTTATGTTAGTGCCTGTTACCAAACCTCGTATTGTGGTATCTGAGGTTTTCCCATATCTAAGCATTCGGCCAGTCATGAATTCAAGTCGGTTCTTGGGATGCAATTAAAAGTACCCTGCGAATAGGCTAGTCTACATGTCTGAAAGGGTTTTTTAATTGCTTTTACTTTGGAGAGGGGGGAGGGAAAACATTGTCAACAAATCGTCTTGTGAATTTTGGCTTTGGTGTACATTACCATGCATGTTGTCAAGCGGCCACTGAGATTTGTCCTTCCTAAGAGACATTTGGAGGAAATGAAAACTGTCAATAACCCTATTAAGAACATGCCTAATTAAAGTCAGGATGGGAAATGCAAAACTTGGTGTGTAAAGAGCACGCTTCTGCTTGAAGGTAACATGGGATCTTGCTGGGTTACCGTTTGAGAGACCTAAAGTCAGTAGCTTGCTTTGCTGGAGACTCAGTGTTGGTGGTGTTAGCCAAGTCGCTCAGCTGGAACATCTCCGCACTCCACTTTGCTCAGGTTAGGTGGTGGGACACTGAGGCTGGACCCTCTAGACAGTGGAGAGAGAAGGACCTTTGCTCCTCATGTATAACGAAGTGGCACGATTTTCATCCTCTCAATCTCCTCGTGTGTCCCTCCCTCATCTCCAAAACAAGGGTGGCAGCATTCCCTCACCTCGTAGGTGTGCTGTCAGGATAAAAGCATTGCAAATGGAGAGATGCTAAAGAGACGATGGTAATGGAGACCACGTCGGTAGCCTGGTTAGAAGTAATCATTTGGTGGTTTTAGATGCTGTGAGACCATTCTTGTTTTCAGGTTGGGGTTTCCTCAAGAAAGGTGTTAGACTTTATAAAAAAATAAGGCACTTTAATCGCTCAGATTTCACCTCTGCTCTTTTAAAAACCGGATAGTCAGGAATTTCCGCAGCTGCGAGGTGGAGCACAGCAAACATTAATAACGCCAGTAGCATTGCGTGGCCATCTGGAAGAGGAGGGAAGAGCCTTGTTCCCTACAAAACTGCACCGAGCCTCAGGCTCGGCGGAAAGGTGAAAAATAATGAAGCTCCGAAGAGGAGAAATTGCTGATGCATGACGCTTGGAAATCTGGAAGAGTCCAAAAAGGGAGCTGAAAACACCCCCCAAAAATGACTATCTGTGGCTTGAACGAAATAGTGTCCGATCAGCATTCAGAAACCGCTGAATTCAGGCCGTTCCAATACTGGCATTTTCCAGACTGCCTGCCAGTCGGATGCAGAGGAGAACACGTGTAGAGCGTCTGCGGTCTCAGCGCTCGCAAGAAAGGGAAGGCGAGCTGGAAGTAAAGGAGTGAGAAGGCCCAGTAAAAACCCCCTATTTTTTCTTACTGTGAGGAAGAGAGGGGGTATTGGGGTTGGGGGGGGATGGTCGCGTGGCTGCACTCTGTGAGCATCCCTTTTAATGAGCTGTGCCAGCAATTAAATAGCACACGCTTTGGTCCCTGATGAATTTTAAGTATTTTCTGAATGTCCGTAACAGACAATTCATGCTTTTATGGTGATGTAGGAGCTGAGACCTTCTAAATGTCTCCTGAGCTTTGCGTCCCTGACTTCTGCTGTAGTCACCCTGGGGATGTGCCTGTCCTTTGCTGATGCTACCTGGAGTGGTTGGGCTTGAAGAATCACTGGGTAGTGCGCAGATTTATTTTGCCCTCGTCTCTGAGAGCTGAAATGCGTGCCTAAAAGGCCTTCTCCTCCTCTGCATTCGCAGCTGCCAAAAAGGGCGCCTTTCTTCCCAAAGCAATAGGAAAAACAATCCTGCCATCTGCCGTGACCCTGCTGCCTTCTAGCTGTAACGAGTTTTGGGTCCTCTCAACAAGCGGTTTCCCAACGATCACAACTGGGTGGCAGCTGTGCTGGCTGGAAGGATCCGGCCCTAGGTAGCGCCGTGGAGAGGAGTCCTTGTTCTCCGACGCTGCTCAGCTGCTTCTGTTCCTCATCCAAGAGCTGGGCTGGTGGGATGGAGGAGGAGCGGATGTTGCGCCTGAGCGGCGTGATGGTGATGCAAGCCATTGGCATTTGAGCATATGGTAGGAGACATACGCTTGGGATCCTGGCTTCAAGTTGGTGCGGCTGGTATGGTTTGATTTATACCTGACGTTCTCAAGTGCTTTTGGGAGGACAAGCAGGAAAGGAAACGGGTGGTCGGATGTGAGAGGGGAGCTCCAGCAGCATGGGACATCACCCACAGGCGCTGGACGTATGTGAGGGGGGAGCTCCAGCAGCAGGGGACACCCCCCCCAGCCGCTGGAGGCGGTGAAGACCTCAGCGTGGAGAAGCAGCAGGGAAGGGCTAAGAATAGGATGGCATGTAGACACTGGATAAATCTAAAAAAATAATGTCCAAAAGGCCTCAACGCTTGTGCAGGGACAGTCATGAAGCTCACAGTGTGTCCATGCCCCCTGTGTGGTATGGGTGTGAGGCGTATCCTCACCACACAAGCCCTGTTACCGCTCTGGCAGATTTTTGCAGGGGTGAGTGCTGAAGCAGACTGAGGGGGGCTTTGGGTTCCTAGTTTCAAATCACACATTGTGTTGAGGTAGAGGGTGAACTCCACAGCTGCTGAAAGCTGGTCTTGTCCTGTTGGGATCAGTGATGTTGTCCCAGGTTCCAGCAGCAGATGAGCTTGCCTAAAGGTAACTTCAGTATAAATCCCAAATAACGTTTCTGCTGGTTGCAGGGAGGGATCACAGGGCTGGATCTCTGTTACAACTGAGGCCTGATTATCCTCTTTCCTACACTCATGAAACTCCACCGACTTCAGCAGAGCCATTCCTGGAGCTCCTGTGTGAGACTGAAAGGAGATTAAGTCCCCAGCAGTGCCTCCCCTTCCTCCTGTGTCTTGCACCTTTGTTAAGACCTTGCATTTCAAACCATTTTAGCTGGTGGGAGGCAAATCAAAGCTGTTAGGTTTTAGCTGGTGACAATGGTAGGGTGCTGCGTGGTGTGCCCAGCCTCTTGCCTTTGTGCGACGTTTGCTCAGCGGTGATTCTTGCCTTTATTTCATTTGCTTCTGCATCTGCATTTGTAACCGTTTTTTTCAAGTTAAGTTTCTGACTGGTGACTCATTAGGAGTAAATAGGCAAAAGGATATTGACTTTACACCTACTAATTTGGGGGTGCTAACAAGCAAATGTAAGAGCTGTATAGTCACCGGGTAAATTGTTCCACCTGGGAGGACTGGAGGAGGAGAGATAAAAAGCATTGCAAAGAAACTGCACTTTTGTTTCTAGCTACTAGCCTTGGTTGTTCTTGCAACCATAATGAGTTTGGGTGAACATTTGACAGTCACCATTGCTGTAATCTGTTTTGAGCATCGCCAGGATTTTCTAGTGCTGGAACTATTAGACCTGTGTGGGCACGAGAAGAAGCTAAGATCCTAATTAGAAGATGCTAAATATGTTCGCTCAGAAATGAGGTGCCCTTTACGGCGGCTGGTGGAACAAACCCTTCTTCCCGCGGCATATGTGAGTGCAGGGCGGCGGATGAGTCAGGATGCACGTCGCTGCCGGTGCTGGCGTGCTGCGCGTGTGCTGCACTCGGAAGGGGAGTTAGAGACATACAGTAGCTTTAATATAGCTAGTATAGGTACCGACAGCAGCAAACATCAGCGGTGTGGGGTGCCCATTAGGTAAATGCGAATCAGTTTGGCTTCGTGGACTGTGGCTGCAGGGACGGCAGAGGCTCATGGTCATGGCTGTGGCCATGGGCAGCTCACTCCTGCTGAGGTCTGTTCTCAGTTTCGCTGGTGCTGGGGCCCAAGTCAGCTGCAGATGTGTCTGTCCCTCTCCAGCCACGTCTCTGATGCAGTGACCACGCACCCTTAGGTATGCTTAAATCAGGACAAGGATGTCAGCTTTCTCGGGAAGAGCAACCTGTTGCAGGGGAGCTGGAGCACAGCTAAGGAGCGATGGTCTGTAGCCCTGATGGTCCTGCTCTGAGCAGAGGGTTGAGCTGGATGACCTCTGGAGAGCCTTCCCAGCCTAAATTGTTTTGTGATTTGGTGAGTGTCTTTCAACACTGATTGTCAGAACAGAACTGGCAGGTAGTCATCAATGATCCGTTGCTTTGAAGGCAGTGGTTCTCCTTTGGATGCATTCAGTGGGACCCTTAGGAAGTGCCTTTTCGTGGTTTGTCCTTCTCTTTTCTCCTTGTGATTTTTGTATTGAGATTTTCAAGAATTTATATTATGTAAAAAATTGGATGTAGGCAAAGTTTTCCATTCTACCACTTTAGTCCTTCTGCCCTTTCCCTCAGCTTGGGGTGACCCACTTATATCTGTAAAGATGATACCATCTGCACAAAGGTATATAAACTGCAGTTTATCTTAAAAGGTGTGTGCTGCGGAGTGGAGAGGCACACTTTGTACCGGCGCAGTAACCAGTTATCATCTCTGCTTTCTGGACACGAATCTGGTTTACTGTGTACTTTGAATGGAAGGAAGGAGTCCCCAGTCCTGCTGTATCCGATGTCAGGCTCCCTTTCACCGGCTACTGCTCTGCGGCTGTGACTTCCAGCCTCACTCCTCCTCCTTGGTGCCTGACCTGGCTGCAGCCAATATCTATCTGTCTCTCAGCAGGAGGAATCTGAGGAAACGCAGCAAACTTCAGCTCCTGGGGCTAAATTGTTGTGCTCTGTAACAGCAAACTGTGTTGAACTAATTGACAACCAGCTTTAAATGTACCCCGATCAAGCAAATACATTGATTTATTTTTTCCTCTCTTACCAAGTGTTAAGCGCCTTCCAGCTCGGTTTCCTCCCCAAGAACTAGATAACTCATCTATTGTGTAGTAAAACTGATGGGCAGTTTTGACCTCTATACAATCTTCTCAGTATGTTGAGGGAGGAAGGAGTTTCTTATACTCATATGAATGTTTGACCACTTAAAAAAAGCAAAACAAAAAAAGCCCAACCCAAAACCACACACAACACAAAAGATGATCCATTTTCTCTGGATGTCTTTGAAAGAAGCTTAGTTTAGAGACAGACTGGAGAGAAAGGCTATTGATTTTGTTTGACCTCCAAACAGACTGCGGTCAGTATATTTTCCCTGTTGGAAGTGGTTCAGGGCTCTGAATTTCCGTGTCAGCGTTTGTATTCTGAAGCGCATTGGAGCTTTTGCTGCTCCTTCAATAAATAGCAAGCTGTAGGGAAAGGTAATGCTGGTATATATGTATTTCCCTCTGGATCTGCCCTTCCTTTCTTTTTCTTGCCTGTATAACTCGGTCGTGTTGCTGATTAAGCATTTACAAGTCCTTTTCACTGACCGTCATGCAGGTTAGTGGCTTAAGCTGGGACTACAAGCAACAGTTTCATAATCCCTGTCTTGCTTTTTCCAGTGCTGAGCCAGGTCCTTTCCCAGCCTCTCGCCTGCACCAGCACCCACTGCTGTACCTGGCGCAAAGAGAGAGACGCCTTCCTGTACACAGTAATAAACCCTCTAAAAAATACCATCCCCAGATTATTTTCAACCTTTACATAGGAAAGCCTTCCTGATGGCACTTAGTCTCCTGCAGTGAGATAGAATATTCTGTTTGGTGACTCCCGTAGTACTGGAAACGCTCTGCTCAGTACAGGTTTTTCGTAGTTTTGTAGATGTTCTTGTAAAATGGCTTCTGACAACTGATGTGCCCTTTCTCTGGCAATCGCCTATCAAAGCGTGGCTTCAAGGGATGGAAATACCTGTAGGATGTGTTGATTGTCAGGTTTCTAAATGAACTCCTCAGAGCTCCTTTGAGATGAGCAGTACCAGTCGGCATCTCTTCATGCCGAGGTGTCGACTGCGTTATCTCCTCCTAATTTAACAATAATGCTTCACACGGCGTGGTTCTGGTTTGTATGCTTCCGCCCGCTTTGCGGCAAATTCAACACAGCAAGTTTGCTGCTGTCGGCACATCAAAGGGCAGCCCGATAAACCCGCCACGATGTAATCAAGCTGTAGGCAGAGGGTTGCTGATGTTGGATACCAGTTGCTGAGCTCCCCTGTTGGCTTTGGCAGCATGAGCTTCATTTCTAACCCACGTGGACAAACGTTCCTCTTGGTCCTGATGCTGATTCCCTCTTTAGAGAAAGGGTTGGTCTTCCTTGCCACTGCCAGCCGCACGTCTGCTTCTAGCTGTGTTTTGGGCCAGGGTGGAGGCTGCTGGTACGGATGCGTGAGAGCCTGTGGCATAATGTGGTCTGTTGACAATTACACAGCGTCAGTTTCTAACTTAAGCACTTAATTTCCCAGAGAGTAATAGCCCACTGCATCCCTAAAAAATAATGAATGGTGGAAGATGTATTTGCGCAGCCTGTGCCAAGTCAAGCTGAGGTTGCAGCCTACGTTGCCTGTGTAACTCTAGTGACTCCCCGGAGCAGGACTTTAAGGGTTCCCCAGAACCTTTTCTTGCTGTCTTTAACCCAACCCCCCCCCCCTACATCTGAATATTCAATTACATTAACCCTTTGCTAATGGCTCAGCAAACACCTCTGAGAGTGGTGAGAAAGAGACCTGTAACTGTTAAACCTCTGCACAAACATGAAGGCAAGGAGCCGACGGAGGGAGATTGTGGGAGGTGACGGACTTGCTCCCAGCGATCCCCCAGCCCCAGGCAGGGCGTGAGCCTGCCCAGCGCTGCCCAGCACTGTTCACCCTGCGCGTCCCCACGGCTGGAGCTGCTGGAGGTGGGTCCCACGGGTGCTGCCTGCCGGCCTCCTCGGCTGCCCAGCCACGCTGGGAGCTCGAGTCTACCCTGGGTACCGGTGCTGCTAATTATCCCTTGGCTCCAGTTCCCACGGCTTGCGTGGCGAGTGGTCCCCCCCTGTTTGCACTGGGCCACTGGGCAGAAGAGGGCAATGCAGAGGCACTGCCATGGTGTCTGGGACGATTTAGTCATAATTATTACTAATACAGCAATAATATTCATCAACCTGCTACTTGTCTTGGGAGTAAGTAGTCCTGGGCTTGCAGTCTGAGCACAGACTGGTCTGTTTAGGTATTACCCACCTCAAGGTTATCATGAAGCTTTGTTAACTAATAAACAGAAAGTTTTGCCAGAGCCCTGAGCGGCAGGTGATGTATCAGTAAAACATGTCGTTGGAAACGTAGGTAATCACTGGGAAAGCAGCAATGCTATTTGTTACCCTATTGCAATGGCTTCCGTAGGTGGTCTCCAGTACATTGTGATGGTGGATCAGGAATATGACAGTTTCTTGTTAATGATCTAAATCAAAAACTAAGCACGCATAGAAAAACAAAGATGTCCTTATGTTTTAAGTGCCTGTAATCTGTTTCGAAGAGCTGGGTACCAAAATATCCCTTTGATTCTCAAAGGTAATTGTACCTCTTAATTAGCTGGAGAAAAAAAACCCCACAGCTCGAGATCTTGCTATATAAATTATAATTAACCCCTTGGCACTGGAAGTTGAGATTTCCTGCCCCCGAGCACAAATGCAAAACGCATTAGCAGCACTTAACGTCAGGCACTCACCCACCACAGCCGAGGGGTCAGCTCGCTACCCCATAAATACTGCTGCGCTCCCAAGTCCGGTAGGAGAATGGCAGGGAAGCCGCGGAAACCCGAGGGGAAGCACTAAATACACCATTTGAGGATGTTTGACCTGCTTTTTTTTCAGAGCTGCAAATGCCCCAGCAGGAAGGACAACACAGAAAAAAAAAACCCAAACCCCGGTGAGGAGATGGGAGCAAGGAGAGGGACGCTTCCCGGCGAGCGGTTTTGTTAGCCGACATGGCTGGTTGCTTCGCCGTGAGAATGGCTCTCGGCGCTCCCGCCTCACACACCTCCAGCGAAATAATTGTCTGGTGCCAGACACACTTGGCTGTGCCTGTTGTATGCAGAGCGCGCCAGCCAGGGGCCGACGGCCACCCACTGCTGTCATTCACCAGCATCCTGCTTTTTTGTCTCCTTTTCATTCGTGCCTGTTGGGGGATGAGCTTTAACTCTTCACACCGGAGGTGGACCTGCAGTGAAACACCAGGTCGGGGCAGCTGGAGGCAGGGAGGAGGGCAGCGTGGCAGTTGCTGTGGGGAGGCTGGAGGCTGGCCTGAACCTGCTTGCACCTGCGGCTCTTCCCTTCCCGCTCCCCTGATCTACAAAGGGTCTCTGCTCACTTCATGACCTCGGTGGGACATGGCCTGGTGGACACCTGGATTTAGGGAAAGCCATCTGCATTCCCCACCAGGAGCTTGCACAGAAGCTCCTTAGTTCAAGTTAGCCGGTTCCTTTGCTCCTTTGGGGTCCTGGTTGGAGAAATGACTCTCTTCTGCCATGGATCAGTCCCAGGGTGGCTGCAACTCTGCGCTGGGCTATAAAGCCCTTGCAGATAAGGTGTTGTTTGCCAAGTGCTGTCTCTTGCCCCACGGCTTGTGTGGTGTGTCCTCGGGCTCCTTCGTGCCGGCAGCTCTGGTGGTGAGGGGTGTCGTGGGCACTGGCAGCTCCTCTTGCAGCAACAGTGGTCGGCTGAGCTCAGGTGGTGGCAGCAGGTGTGGGTGACTTGGCCACCTTGGCAGGTTTCTAAGGTGGCTTCATCCTCCCACGGCAAAGGTGAGGGGCAGCCCTGCTCCTTGGGCTCGGTACGGAGATGTGGCTGTCAGGGCTGCCTTTAAATATTTCAAGTCTGCTGGGTATAAATAGCGGTGGGGAATTTTCTTCTCCTGTCTGCTCCAAAGATTGTAGAAGGAGATAAAATAAGAGAGCAGCGAGGTGTCCCGGCAGGGAGGAGGGACGTGCTCGCTGGCACGGGGTAGCGATTGCTGGAAGGAGGGTTTGTCCTTTGGGTTTTGTCCTTTGTCTGTATGTCTGAAGATTTTAGAAGTGAATTATGTGCTGATTAAAGAGCTGGCTGAAGAGCCCTCCAGGCTAAACGAGCTCTGTCTATCCATGTTAGGAGGGGTGCAGTCTGGACACCTACAGGAGCAGCGTCACCTACCAGCATGGCACCCACTGCCTCGAGGGACCGTCCCCTGCGTGGATCTATGGGGCCACCCCCTCCAGGGTGGGGAGAGGAGGGGAGGATGCTCTAGTGCAGGGAGGAGAGAAAGGGGCTGAGAAAATTTTGGATGGAAACATGGGACTGAGTCTGAGCTTTATAGGTGATGTGGGGCTCTAGATAAATTGAAACTGGCATAAGTAACAAATAATATAATTTGGATTTTACACTGTCAGTGCTGATCCTTTAAGCCCAGAATACCACAAAATAAGCCATTAGAGATACTGTCTCTTTTCTTTGCTGCTCTTGTTTATAATGCCACAGATGAGGACTGGCTTAGTTCTGTACTTGATTTACTTTTTATATAAAGATTTAACATGGGATCTCCTTTTCTTAATCCAAACACTTATGGTTTGAATGCAGAATTATATTTGAGATTTTCAAAGTACCTTTATTAAAAGGTAAAACTAATTTTACAGTTCTGACAGGTCTTATTTAAATACCCAGTGCCAGATGCCTTTTGTCCCAAATGACTCTAGAAATGAGAAACAAAAAAGGCTTTAAAAACTTCTCCTGCAATTAAAATGCAATAAAAGGCAAGTAAATAGTCTTCCCTATGCTGTGGACTGGGGGTAATAGTTTAAGAAAAGCCCCGTGATGAATGTGTTCCCAAAAATAAATATATGAAACCAAAGGTGCTAAAGGCAGAGTTAATGAGATACCTGAATTTTGTTGTTATTTCTGTTGCTGCTGCTCTGAGAATAGTTGAAACAATTGTGCTGTGTCTGTAAGCAGAGACCTTTTCAAAGGGACTGATGCGGAGGACCCTCCTCCAAGGTGCTTCACCCGAGGGACTCGCTTTGGCTGCAGTTGGTTCCAGAGGATGTGTCCCCCCAGGTGCTATAGAAGATCAGTTCTTGCCCACCTCTTTCAATCCTTACCCCAAAATAGTCACACTCTCATACTCTCATCTAAGAGTGGCGATTGTGTATACTTCATTTAATAGTATGTTATCTTTTATATGGCAAAAGTGAGCATCAGCAGCACAAGCGTTAAAGAGTCGGGTATCTTTGAAATTGCGTTTGCCTCCATTTGTAAGAGCAAACCCTGTTTAAAATCTTAAAACATAGAGGAATTTTCCCCATGTGCCAGAACGTTTTTTCTGGTAGGTTGTGCTGCTGCCTCTGCTCCTCTGGGTTCCAGAGCCACAAGAATCCCATTGAAAATACTGGAGCATCCTGCAACTTTTATTTTCAGCATATTTTTTTACTTGCTGGAAGAAGGGAAAGTTACAATGAGCCCCTTTGAGAAAATGCACGAGCGTGCTTATATTCCCATCCATAATATTAATTGTCATAATTTCAACTTTTACTGGAGGGCACAGAATACTAAAACCTGCATGGCAGAACATAGCATCTTTTTATATCAGGCACAGCTGATAATCTTAGTTCAACTAACACTGCAAATACTCTACATGTTTCTCCTGATTAGCCCCATTTTGGAGCACTCACAAGTACAACAGTGGAGCCTGGATGGACTAACTTTTGGAGTATGCGAAACCATCATGGTGTTGGCATACGGGAGAGATTTATGTGTTTGGGACTCCTCGGTAAGAAGATATGGTGATGCTAACATCACACCTCCTTCATTGCCGAGGATGGGCAGCCAACCACCAGGTTGCCCAAGAGAGGTGGGTGAGTGTGTCAGAGTAAATGTGGTCTGTCCTACGCTTCTGGCCACAAATAAAGCAGCTTTGGAGAAGCAAGAGTACATGGGGTTCCTATAGTTGTCATTCTCTGCTTATTGTTATTTTTGTGTACATCAGTATTTTTTGGGGGTTCAGCTGAGACTGGGAAGAAGAGAGTCAAAGTAACCTCAGCAGGGTTTGTTCTTGCGGTAATCCTAACCCTCTGTGGGACGGGAAAGGTTCACACTATTTCCAGACCCAAGAGACTCCAGTGCTTTGGATGCGTTTCAGCTAGGCGCTCCGGGCCAGGTTCTGAGGTCCTTGTCTGTTGGGCTTGACTATGTCAGTAGGAGTTTATTCAAATGAGAATGATCAAAGACATCAGGGTTTGGCCCTTTATTTTTCATTTTAGGTGCTTTTTCAAGCATTACAGAGCTTCTGAACTTTTTTGAGGCTCATCCTGCACTAATTCCAGACTCGGAGCCTGGCAGCTTGTCAAGCAGTTTTCCCGCCTCTGTAGCAATACTGTCCACTTGAGCTGTGTTTGGAGGCAGCAAGACACCCTGGTGAGATAGAGGAATTTCTGTGCTAACATTTTTAACGTTTCTCTTTCCAGGCCTACTTCTTAGTCATTGCGAGTGTGCAGGTGGCAAAGTTCAGTGCAGAATTTGTTCGCTGCCGCTCCCTGCCCGGGCGTTTTTAAAGCACGCAACCTATCGCCTCCAGTTTTACTGAATCTTGCCTAAATAAGCTTATTCACCATCATTGAAGCAGCTGCCAATTTTAGTGTCTCTTATGGTGAATTATGTATAAAACATCTGCAAGAGGCCAAGTCTGATTCCCCACTGCTTAATCCTGTTTTCTTAGATCTCCAAATGGGTGCAAATGGCTTGGTGTCAGAATGACAGTATTTTACATTCATTTTTCACATGGGTAAACGATGACCAGACTCTGGGTAGTGCAGGCTTGGGCCAGTAACATGGTACTTACAATTTTAATATTGTCCTCAGATATTTTTAATTTTTTTTGTTTTTGACAGAATCACAGGTTCTGTGACTTATTAACTTTTTATTTAAGTTGGGCAAAATCTGTAAGACTTACCTTCGTATTTGTTCTGGTTTTACGTCAGCTAAATTATCAAACAGTTTTTGTGTGCGTGGACTGATTAAAGACCTCAAATTAGCAAATTTTCATTTAAGCTTCTCCCAAGTTATTTTATAGGGACCACGTCTGGAAGCTTTGTCATCCTTCAGGAGCTGGAGTGGGCAATCCTGAAAAGAGTACTTTGTTTCAGAATATTCTTTTTCCCTTGATATTGCTATTCTGGCATAAGCAGCACATCTCCTACAGGGTGGGGAGGCAGACTCTTCCCGAGATGGTCCCTGAGATGCTCGGGGAACACCAGCAGCTCAGCATCGTTCCCTGGGCATGTTTCGTTAGCCACCGCTGAACTGGTAGTGGAATTTTTTGGGTGGGCATCCCTACAGGTGAGACCACTGTAATGGTGTGACAGGCTTAAATAGCGGAGGTTTCCCTAGTGTGCGAGTGATATTTTAGTACCTGAATATCTTGGTCTGTGCGCCCTGCGGGGTTAAGTGCCCGTGGCAGCACGTCACGCTCACACATCTGTCTTGGGCTGGGTACTCAGGCTGGCGGGGTTGGCACCAGCAGGGATATTTCCGCATGTCTTGGCCTCATGTCATGTAGACGTGCCCAGTGAGCGCTGAGGGGTTAGCTCAGCATCCTGGAAATGGGACAGGACGCCTTCTTGGTGTTAGGTTGTTGGTTGCAGATGAGAGTGCCTGAAAGCATCTCCTGGAGACTGAAGCTCCTGTCAGCTAGCGCAAGGTGAAACCCAGAGGAAGGTGTCCCAGAGTGCGCCAGAAAAAGGAACTTTAGCCCTTGTTTCTCTGTTGAAAGTGCTGCGATCCTGCACTTTTCTCTATCACGTCAAGCCCTTGGGGCTGTTGCAGGTAGGCAGGGTGAGGAGACAGCCCTGTGGAGGGCTGGGGAGGGGGGAAGCTCGCACCTCCGTGTCCAAAGCCGTGCTCTCGGCGTGTCCAGCCATGCGGCCGGTGGCAGAGGTGGGACCCTGAAGCCATGTAGGGGTCTTTATCAGCACTCGAGGGACTTCCGATGTGTGTGAAGTCCTTTGTGTGAAAGTATTTGCGGGATCAGGTTGCTGCAGTGTAAGTGCCTTTGAGGTCTTTGCTGCATTATAGATTTTCTTCTGATATCTCCCATGCAAATATTTAACCTGTCTGGTTCCTGAGAGCTACTAAGGCTGTTACGCAGGTGGCAGGTTGTCTCTGCAGTCTTTCCTTTGTTCACACAGAGCCCTGTGTCCTGCTCCCCTTCCCGCCCCAAAATCGGGCACGGAGAAGTGCCGCGGGGGACTTGGCACTTGGTGTATATTGATGTGCTGATGCTCTGAGGGGCTTATGCGATCCAAATCCTGTCTTTTTCCCTAACTGCATCAGCTGACCGAGTAAAGATATGATGTTTAAATGAGGTTTAAAAGAAAACCTCATTTAGAGAGGTGGCATTTTTAAAAGCCTGGGTTAAAACTGGGTGTGTGCTGCTCCCTGTGCAGTCCCCCTACTCTAATACCGGGTAATTCCCTTGCTTGTGCAAAGTGATGGCTTAAAAAAGAAAATACGTGGAGCCTGGACCTTGGAGCTGCTCTTACTCCTCCTCCCCACTACCATCCCTTTTAATAATTTGACATACATATCCTATGCTCGCTCAAGACAGACTCGATGAGCTAATTGCAGTGGTATGTGGGTCAGGGCTCTGCCCTCCTGAGCACCAGCCTTATTGATTTCGGTGGTTACTCCTGATTTGGACCTGAATAATTGAGAAGGAAGTTGGGTTGTATGGGTTATAACTATTTAAGATGATACAATTTGGAGGAATATACAAGTGTGCAAACAAAATGTGAGGATGCAGCCTAGATTCCCTCACTTGTTCATAGCCTGCGGGCTTTATTAAACCCTCCAGACTTTACCTAATTTTGGCGTTATTCCCTCGTCATTACGTCATGAATGTGAAGTGGAGACAGGGTCATTCTCTCCTATGTTGTGGTCCTGTAAGGGATTCACGTGGTTTTGGTAGGGGGTAGGCCGTTTTTGAACAGGTTTCAACTATTTTAAGCACCCTTGGCCATGCTGGGGTTCTCGCTGGAAGATTCAATCTTACCAGAGAGTAAATTTTACTCTCCCGTCAGATGCGGTATATGCTGTGAACTATGGAAATGCACTTTGTCTCGGTTCATAGCATCAGAGTTACTAAACTGGAAAGCTGCCCTCCATCACAGACGCTGTGGTCCCAGCCTCGGCGTATCCTTCCTCTTCATTAACTGGAAATGGTTTCAAGTGCCGAGAATAGTTTCCCCGACTTTGTAATTGCATGAGAAAAAAAGTGCAACAAAAGCAACAAAATCTCGGTCCCCTCTGAGGGCCTTTTCCCCAGGAAATCTGTTTTAGCTGGCCTGCTTCAAGATGCCCGCGGGCAGCGTAAGCGGCTTTTTCTCTGCAGTTCCTTTTGCAGGATTTATACCTGGGGAAAAAAAAAAAAGAAGGCAATGGAGGATAGACTCGAAGTATCCAGTCCTTCTGCACGTTCATTGTGTTTTCCTCTTTGTCCCTTTTTTTTATCTGAAACTGGCTAGCTGTTAGGCCTTTGTGGTAGGTACGTGTAAACCTCACACTTCTCAGGTGCCCTCTTTCTCCTTTCTTTCCCTGTGCTTTTCTGGCTCTCGTCCTCCCACTCCCAGGAAATATTTGAAAGATAATTTGGCATATTTTCTGCCACCTTCACATATCTCCCTGACTTCATGTTTTCTTAGCTGGAAGATAGCTTTTCAACATATATATGTAATCCTTTTCACCTAGACATGTGAGGAATTCCAATCTCTTCCAGTGGGAGTTTTCAGGAAGGTTTAGGTTAAATGGGCCAATAAGGCAAAAGCATGTAGCAGAAGATCTCACCCTCTAAAGACACCTTTTCTCTTCAGCTCTTTTTTTTTCCCCTCTGGAAAATATATCAGAATATCTAGCTGTCAAAGAATTTAAACAATAATACCTGATCTGAAGGCTAGAGTGCAGGGCTTTTGAAAATAAAGATTATAATCTCTCTATGGTGTATCCAGGGACTAACGGAGCTGGAAGGCAGGTGTCCTGAGCGGCAGACTGCCGTGGGGACACTGCTCCAGCTTGGTGGGACTTATTTTGCCTGAGCTCTCAATGGAAATTCTCTTGGATTTTCCCTGGCACTTTCGCTGTGGCCATAGCATCTTTATCATAGAAACAAGACAGCAAGCCAAGTCCAGTTTACATTAATTTAAATCCTGCTGGTGGTGACTGAGCTTTTCTCCTGCCACGTGTGAGTGGGGTGGGAGACCTCAGCAGCCCCTTCTGCTGGGCCAGCCTCCATCCCCCAGAAACTCCTGTTGCAGTGTTCAGGGCTGGGATTCATCCCAGCTGATTTTAGCTGACTAGATGTGTTGTCCAAGGTCCCTGTCTGGGCTCCTAAGAGAATTTAGGGAGAGAGGGGCAAATCCTCCCCCATTTAGATGCCTGTTGTAAAAAGGAGAATCACCTGAAAGGGATGCCTTAGGCTGGAAGCCAACTGGGTTATGAACCCAACCCTAAAGCCGCACTGATCTCTCACAGGAAAGGAGGTCAAGGATCCCTAGAAATCAGAACACGTTTCCAGCATCTTAAGACTCAGATTTTTCAGAAGTGGGTACCTATGGGTGGCCTTAGCCTGTACTTCAGCAGCTAGGGTCGCAGCAGGGAGCGGGCAGCATCTGCTGAACCTCCTTGCCTCTGCTCCCCACTCCTAGACATTGGGTGCAGGATGATCTCTGGGGCTCGCAAGCCTCCTTGGGGGGCTGGGGTATGTATGCTGGTGTATTTACTGGTGTGGGTGTCGCACTGGGTGCTTGCCCACCCGCTGCTGCTCAGTCCGTGCTGTGGCACTAGGCCAGGAGAGTTCTCAGCACTGGCGTAACCTTTGCAGCCTGCAGGAAAGGTGACTTCCATTTAGTTCTAAATTATGACATTATTTTATTAGATCTTTAAACTTTATTTAAATTCTTTATTTAAAAAGGGTGAGGAAGGTATCATATTTTAATTAGTAGCGGTGTCAAAGGAGACCTAGATTAATTATTTGAAATCACTCCATCCAGATGGTTTTAATTTTCACAGCAGGGAACCGGCATCTTTTTAAGGTGATATTTTTCAAATTAAAATCAGCTTGGATATTACTCATACTGGCTGCAGAGCGAGGCGGGGGGGAACGCAAGCCAGTGTGCCCTGTGTTTGTCCATCTGAGCACGGGCTGCCAGGGGCGACCTGCGTCGGAGAGGTGCGGGTTGCTGACTGTCCGGCGGGACCGCGGATCGAGGCTCTTGCGTTGGAGTGCTTTATCAATGTTAGCTCCTACTTTGGCTGGCCAAAACCCCTGTCTGATATTCGGCGTTATTCTTAGCAGCTTTAGTTGCAGTGCTGAGACTGGAACGGATGGGGAATGCCTTGCAGCTTAGATGGGAACTTGCCGTGTCCTGTTCTTGCCTGTGTGCAAGCTGTGGAGCCCTCACTTGACCCCTTTGGTGGGTGGCCCCGGGTCTGTCTGCGTGCCTGGGTGGGTTCAACACTGTAGACCTCTGGGTGACTCCTTGGCACTCTGAGTGTTGGCCGTGGTCCTTGGGACAATCTTTGGGACCTCTTGTGCTGGCTCCATAACCTTCCCTCGTGTGCGGGCTGCTGCTCTCCCCGTCTGAGTTGACCGTTAGTCCTCTCTAATGCTCTTGCTCATTTGAGGGGAAGACCTTTCACAGTCACCTCTTTAAAGATAGTCATACCTTTGGCTATTCCCTTGTCTATTAATGCTACTTTGCATCTGAGCAGCCTCCCTGAACTTCTTGAAGCAGTGGGCATTCACCAAGTTATATACCATGTTGCTCATCTTCCCCTCGAAGACCCATCTTTGACCCTGTGCCGTCCTCCCCCATCCTGGCTTTGCTCCTCTTTATATCCTTACTACAATGGGATATTTCTGGTTCATGTGGCCCTTCCTCACTTAAGTGGTCACTGGTTTCATACCACCTTGGCAGGTGTGGAGAGAAAGCCTGTAGCACCCGGCTGTTGCTGACAAGCTGCTCTCCATCACAGATACCCAAAAACGTGGTGCATTTCTGAAAGACTTAGGTAAATATCCATATTTATGCATGATTGCAGGTAATATTCTGCTGTAAGACAGGCATTATCCCACTTGCTGTCGGAAAGAAGCTATTCTTCAAATATCCCCTGTGATAAAGGTTTAACAAATATATCTAAATAAATGTAAGCAGCTAGTAACTGGAAAACCCTGAACTTGCATATGTGACTGAGCTGCAAAGGGAAAACTCCATTTAGGGCCCTTGTGAGTTAAAGGTTTGTGATATTTGCACTGCTGCAGAAGCCAAAAGCTGACTTTACAAGTGGGAAAAGTATTAATGTGTTTAAATGAAACAAACTCCTATTTCTATCCCCATGGTAAATCCTTACAGTGAACATATTTGCTCTTAGAGGGTTTTAAAGTTTGAAATATGAATGCCAAAAAGAATGTGACTTTTTGCAGCACAGATCAAACATTCTCCAGAGTTTGGCAAAAGCCGTGTTTCTACGGTGGGGCTCGGGTCTTACAAGCTTGAGTATTTCCAGAGCAGGACCGTGGATTTGCACTTGCTGACACTTACACATTCTTGCATTGTGTTTCGACCATGTCTCCTTTCTTCCCCTGCATATCGGAGATGGATCTGAACCAAAATGTCCAGTCTGTGTGTTCCTGCCTCTCCAGGGAAATTCCTGGAATCCGAACCTTGAGCATGACTGGAATTCGTGTTCAGATCAGAGACGGAATAAAACGCTGAATTCGGACGTGTCTAGGTTTTTGAGATGCTGATGGCACGCTACATGTCTGGGTGGCAGCTCGGCCACTTCTGCAAATACAATTGTGTCGGGGCAGGTGGTTTATGAAGATGCAGCAGAAATCTGTCCTCTACCATGGCTCCTGGCAATGCTGCAAACCCGCTCTGGCCTCAATAAACATGCGGGGCACTATGCGATTGCCCATATTTCTCCCAGCTAGAGCAGGAGTCACGGACCTGGACTGCCAGAAAGCAATTAGTGACCTCCTGGGAACATAGCTAGACACACAGAGGACATCTGCAGGGTGGGTGTTCATCAGACAGAACAAGCAGTGCCGAATTTCTGCCCTGCTAGCTGTTGCGGTGATCTTCAGGAGATCACTGCGATGTCTTGCACCACGAGCGTGTGGCTGGACCACTTCTGTGAAGCGTTTGAGGGCTGCTGGCTGTGGGGAAAGGATTTTCATTCTTGTCATGCTAATCTTTTATCTTCATGAGAATAAAATCCATGTTCTTACCTTCCAAGAACCCTCCTGCAGCATGAAGGAGAGCATTAGCATGGAGCTTTGTACTGCTGATGGGGTGGTGGGGTTGGTGTGGACTGATGGAGCACACACGTGTATATGCATGTTCTGTGCTAATCTGGCATCAAATCTGGAGCATCCGCACAGGATTCAGTGGAGACTTGTCAGACCTGCACCTGTGACCAAGCCTGGAGCTCAGCCCCTGGGTGGTTCCTTGGGTTGTTCCCTTGCAGAGCATCCCAGTGTGGTGTGGTTCAGGTAGAGGTAATGGGACAAGGCGCTGATGAGCTTTGCATGCTCTGACTTAATGGGACCACAATTAGTAAATGCTTTTTTTTCTTCTTCCTTTACAAGCCCAGCTTCTAGTGGAAACAGACACTTTTGGCAGTCAAGTCCGGATCAAAGGGAAGGAGACAGACTTCTACCTTTGCATGAACAGGAAAGGCAAGCTAGTGGGGAAGGTAAGTGTTTCCTATTAATTCATTTGTAACATGAGTGTTACCTTTAGCAGCCTCCTCAGGGCTGTAATGATGTGTTCGAGCTTCGCCTGTCAGCCTCAAATGAAAAGCAGGACAGAGGGGATGTGGGGTTTGCAAGGCAGCCTGCGCCCTTCCGAGCCCTCCCCCGCGTCCATAAAACCAAGCTCTGCAGCCAGCCCTGGGGTTTTCTGATGATGCTTTGGGTGCGGATGGGTTTGCGCTTTACAGTGGCGTTAAATTGACGTGAGATGTCACCTCGGCATCCCAGTGTCGCGGCCGCCTCCACAATAACTTCGTTACTTGATCTTTCTTTGGAGTGAAATTCAAAATAAAAGGGCAAGTGGAGCACCGTGCGGGGAGGTTAGTGCTGGGGAGGTAGGCAACATAAGGCTCCTCTCAGTGGCGAGCCAGGGGATGGTGTGGCAGAGCTAATACTGGAATCCGAACATCGTACTGGGGCTGGGCCTCACGGTTCTAGCGTTACAGGAATATTTTATTACTTTGGATCCCCGCACAATGGAAGCATGTAACAAATTACAGCGTGTTCACCCATCTAGCTTAACTTCTTTGCTGAAGTCAAATTTTTTGTGTATTAACTTGTTTTTGTAACTTAGGCAGTTCTTCTGTATTGTTGGCGAATCTAGAAGCTTGCTAACCAGGCAGGAGCTTGCTCAAAGCTAAAATATCACCAAAAAATAAATATAAAATAAAATATCTCAACCCTCAAAGGCCCCCTCCTCCACTGCCCGCACTTTGCTCCACCAGGAATTAAAATCTGGCATCCTTGTGGCTGTGAAAAAGGGAAGCTGAGTTTTGTTTTGAGTCAACGCAGCAAAAGCCACACTCCCAAACAGAAACCAGAAACTGAATTGCTCTGATGAAACATTATTTACTTTTGTCATCCCGAGAGTGACACTTGTGGGACAAGTGCCTTCCCCGGAGGATCCCTCCTGCCACTTTTGTTTTCCTCGTGAGCAGTGCAGATGCTTCTGTCGAGACTAAGCCCAGATCTTTTCGGAGGCAGCCGCTAGCCGTGGCAGCCTGCCTGACCCACTGCGTTGGCGAAGCAGGCAGCATCCAGGACGCTGCTCGAAGTCGGTGGGGACTTGGAAATCGGTGCTCTGGGAGGATTGGACCAAAGCAGCTGGTTCTCTCTGCTTCCTGCACTTCTGCGGTGCAATTACTGCTCTGAATGAGACACCGTTGTTTGATCCTGGACAAGGACATTGGTTTTTTAACCGGACTTAGACCTCTCAGGATACACATGGATGCTTTTGAATATTGCACTGAGCACAAACCTGGCCTTTGATTTTTTTTTTTGTGCCTTAATTTTCCGTCCTTTAAATGTGATAATAGCATTTTTCCCTGAAATGTTATAAGGATAATTTTGTTAATGTTTATGAGGTGCTGATACCACAGTAATGGAGACCTTAGAAGCATCCAAATTAGATGGGGGAAAATGAGCATGAAATCTTACCTTTTTCTTTAACAGACCTTACCGCAGGGTGGATCAGCAGTGGCACATGGTGCAACCCACATCCCTTCCTGGTCTGCGCTGGGTGTCCCTGAAATGTTATAAGGATAATTTTGTTAATGTTTATGAGGTGCTGATACCACAGTAATGGAGACCTTAGAAGCATCCAAATTAGATGGGGGAAAATGAGCATGAAATCTTACCTTTTTCTTTAACAGACCTTACCGCAGGGTGGATCAGCAGTGGCACACGGTGCAACCCACATCCCTTCCTGGTCTGTGCTGGGTGTCCAGGACCGTCCTGGCGAAGTCAGAGGCTGTTTTTCAAAACGCGTAGTGTATTTTGGTGAGGTTCATCCCTTGATTTGGCCCATTGGGCACCAAGGCAGGACAGTTCTTTAGCTTGTCACCTTTCATGCAGCGTAATGCTTTTGGTTTTTTTCTTGATGTCCTTTTCATAACGTTAAGATGGCAAATGGTTTGTTAGAAAAAAACCCCACAAATCTATTCTTGTAAATATGAGCCTTCCCACCCCAGACTGCTGACAAGTTCATAAACTAGCCGACCTGAGCAGGAGGGGGTACGGAGCATGGCGTTTGGAAGGAAAATGTTCCAGACGCGTCGCCCATATTAACAGCTTCTCATGAGCAAAAAAAAGAAAATAATAGCGTGTCTTCTTGATACCAAAGAGTGTGGTTTTAATTAGTATCATAGTTTCAGCTCTTTTTGTGGCAAGAGTTTGAGGGAATGCTTTTTAGCTTGAATGCTCTAAACAGCTAGTAAACCCCAAGGAAAACATTAGATAAAAGTTACGCCTGGGCTTATACAAATATTTAAGTTCAGTCTGGGGGTGCAGGGGAATGAAACCCATAAACTGATTGTTTCACAGTCACCCCGGTATGTTCCTTTGGCAAGAGAGGAGCCATGGGACCAAACCGGGTCTTTTTCTCTGCTCATTTCCTATTGCCTTACACTGCATAATCCCTAACAATACCAGCATATGCCATCTGGCTTTGTTCTCCTCCTCAGTCAGCAGTTTTGGATCCCCCCCCGAGTTGAAAACCTGCTTTGAATTTAGTCCTTTTTGTTTCCCATAATCACCTACAAAGGGTATTACAGACCGGAGCAGGTTGCTGTTGTTCTCAGCTGGAACTGGTGACGGATGCAAGAGCTCCAGAGCTGGGGCTTGCTCCCCACCTCGCAGCCGGTTGTGTTGCAGGCCAACAAACTAACCCACAGGGCTGAGAAGAGCAACCTTTGCGTCTTTTTATTTATTTATCAGAAATTGCACCTACGCCAGCTTTTCTGAGCGGAGGCCATCTGATGGAGCTTTCTCAGGAGCCCCAAACCTTGTTTTCCTCCTCGCTTGGTCATTACCCCGTGTGTGTTCACAGCCAACGTTGGCCAAAGGGCTCGGAGGTGTTTTGGGCAGGCTTCTAACTTTATTTATGTCACAGCATGCAACTGCTGAGGTCACTGACGCTCTACGTGCTGCTTATGAAAACTGGTGACAGGGCAGGTGTTGTACAGGGAGTGACTTTTCTGTTAAAGGTCTGGCACCGGGGGAAAACAAATTGGATTGTGTTTCATTGTTGATTCTTGGTGTTATGTTGAAGAAGGCCCAAGAAAGATTTCATTTTATTTTTTTCCTTCTGACCATATTTTTTTTGCCTGTGGGTTTTTGGTGCCTCTGTGTATACACATGTAGAAATTGTAGGTCCTGAGTTTTCTGATTTTGCTGAAGTTTTCCATGGACCACTGAACTTTATGGTTGAGTTATATTACAAGGAGAGAGACTGAAATGTGAAAACTCAGAACAGGAATACTAGGTGCTTTTCTTAAAAACTTTTTTGCCTTTTTTTATTATTACTGTTTATTTATCTCAGGCTTCTTACAAACACGGGGGAGAAGGGGACTCTGAAAGGTTCGGCTCTCCTTCCAAGGAGAGGCGCAATGTGACTTCTCCACTTGTGACAAGGCACAACATGACTGGTCACCTCGAACTCAAGAACTCTGAATATTTGCAATAATTCAGTGTTAGGGGTGAAGAGGAGCTAATGGTCTCTTTGGAGGAGCTTTGAGTTTGTAAATGTGGTTCTCCTGGGGAGTCCTTCTGTGGTTTTTCTCTCTGCCCCAGTTTCTCTTATCTTGTGCATTGAGATAAGGACGTCAGTAAAGTGGGGACTTCATGTTTGTAAAAGGCTGTCAAAGATAAGTCTTTTAAGTCTCCGGAGCAAGGAATAGCAGCCTGGGGTGTGAGCAGGTGGCTGTTAATTAGCTTGGCCACCTCTAACTGTTCTGGCAGCGCCTGTCCTTACAGCAAATTTGTGCTATCTAGAATTGCAGGACACTGCGGAGATTTCCTTTCCCTGCCCCGTCCCAGTCCCCTCATCAGGAGATCATTTGCCAAGAGGTCAGCGATCTCTGTGAAGCTTAAACTGGATCTGTCGGCACCATTACAAGATGACCAAAGCCTTGCCCCTTCCTTTAGGCACTGCTAAGGCTAGTGGCTGGTACGTGGCGATCAGAGCATCTCCTAATGCCCAGGCACTGTTGCCAGGGAATTTCCCATGGTTCTCCAGCAGCCACCCATGGGACCATGCAGTCTGGTCGGCACTAGTTATAGCAGGTTATAGCTCAGGTTATAGCAGGTATCCGTAACGGGAGTGTTCTGCACTCCCAACTATAAAGGGAGAGGAGAGAATAGGCCTGTTTTTCTGAGCTGACCAAGGGCAGAGGAGAATGGACCTTGGCTTCCTGCAAAGCTGCCGCGTGGGAGGAGAAGCTGCTTATTGCAGACCGTGGCAAGGGAGACATCAGTTTTCAGAGCAAGATATAGATGCAGGGAAGGTAAGTAATGACTGGAAGGAACCCAGAAGATTTTAGAAGAATGGGCAAAGAGCTAAGCACATCTTCGATTTGCTCCAGAAATTTCTTCAGAAGATGCTGCAAGCAATCCCACTGATGTTCTTCCATGGCATTAGGTGGATTATGTCTTTTCCAGCTCCAGCAGCAATATTGTCCCCTGTTGGTTCTCTCTATTGTTCTCTGTTGGTTTCATTTTGGGAACAGCTCCATCTCTCAGTGCGTTAAGTCACTCCTTGAGCTCTTCCAGGAAGGAGAAGCAGGTGGTGGGTGGGTGCTGAAGCCATCTCCTCAGGGTGGGATGGGACTCAGAGTGCAGGTGGAGTTGGGACAGCGTGGCGACTGTCAGTTGTGTGCTGCGCTCCCGTGTGATGCTGCTCCGCATAACGTGGCTGTAATCTTGACACTGCGAGTCTGCAGGAAACTCCTGCACCACTGTAAATGGGGGCGAGTCCTTCTGAGATAGGATGTGGGTACGGAGAAAACTCCAGAAATAGGGGCAGAGTTAGAAAAGCGATAGTCAGATTGGGGTCTATCACAGGTATCATCCCTGCCAGCTCTACAGAAAGTGAGAGCAGTAAAGTTGTACCCCAGGAAGTCCCTGCTCATTACATCAGTTCAGCTCCTTCTAAGAATTCAAGCCTGAGAGCGTGCGATGCTATAAAATAGGTGTTTTCCCACCAAATCCACATGCTGACTTGCACCATCTCTCCTTGGGTTTTCTTTCAAAAACCCTCAGTGACCTGGTATACACACGCTCTCAGAAAATCAGTATGGTATATATGCATTATTTTTGAAAAAGCATTGAAATGAGTTTAGTTTTATTTCTCCTTTCTCTATGCTTGATGTGAACAGTGGGAAAAAGCTGTTGATTGAAAGGTAGGACCCCCCTGGCTGGTCGGGATGGCTGAAGCATTGCTTCAGCTCGATGACAGGTAACTCGGGTGCTTTCTGGGGACAGCTTTGCTGACGCCGTGTCTGTAGCGCTGAAGCCCTCCCGGCGCTCACAAAGCACAGACGAGCAGTGCTGAGCTTGTGCCCTTGAGTATGGTCCAGCTCCTGAAGAAAAGCTCTGCCAGCCAAAGCGTGTCTGTGCCAGGAGCGCATCATCTGCGCCAGGGGCTGGAGGTGGCACGGCTCTGCTGGCCACCATCACCTCTCCCCCACCCCTGACCATCACCGCTGTGCTGATACCACTTACAGCATAGACCTACCTCTGAGACGTAAGATTTTTTTCTGGTGTGATAACTGCTTTCCAAGCCAATATATTTCTTAATGTTACCAGAAAGTTGCTAATACCATATGGCAAGGCTCTCTGTATTTTTGCAGGACAACAAACAAATTGTTGCTGGATGCCAGACTGCTCTGGCAGAGCTTTATCACTGATGCCTGCCAGCAGTAGCCTTTAGGGGATAGTAATAATTTGGGGTTGTTTACATTACAGCTTTAAAATAGGGGTTTTCTTGAAGCATGTGTGTGTTTAGTCAGGAAAGTTGGCTAAAAAAACTCTTGAGAGCATCAAAGAGTGAAGGCGCTCGCTACGGCCCATGCATGCGGTCTTGGCCCTTTATAATACCTCTGGCCTTACAGGAGAAGGAGCATGTTGTGTTACAGGAGCTCCAGGTGGTTCAGTGGGAGCCACCCTTTGTAGGACAAGGGGACTTACCTGGGTAGGAGACACCAGGTGGGTTCTCCAAAGCCTTATCAGTGTATCTGGACCAGCTTTGTCATCAGCTGACTTTGGTCAAGGCTGAGGTTGAGCTTTCTGGAAAAGCTACCCACCCTTGAAACACCGATGGTGGGAAATCAGTGCCTTGCTGTAAAGCCAGGGGTCTGTGTTAGCCTGAGGCAAGGAGAGTCAGGGGTGAGCTCCGAGCCCGATGCCCTTCGCGTGCCCAAATCCTGCATGGCATTTGGCCGTGAGTATTCCCCGGTGCCTGCCTGCGCCAGGGTCTGTCCCAACAGCCAAATGTGCTGCAAAGATGTCGGGAGGTGGCAAGGGCAGAGGGGCACTTAGGGGGTTGCAGTTTGAAACTTGGATGCAGTAGATGAGGTGTTTGCACTCCTCAGCTTGTATATTTAAAACCACGCCTAACTACATGTTGGATTTGGGGCAGAACTCTGAGTTTCACAAGGTTTTGATGCATATCCAGAATTTTTCCCAGAGTTGCACAGTATTCAGGTTGCTTGAAAGGGGCTTGTAAAACCTAACAATTTCTGGGGCTGAATGCTGAATTCGCAACAAAGACACGATCAGAACTAGTGGGGTGTCGGGTTTAATAGCGTGCGTTTTGCAGATCTCTCTGTGACATGTTCAGCCATAAACTATTCTGACTTGGCATCTCATGTGAAAGCAAACCTTGACATGGCTTTTGCTGGATCTCACTCAGATCTCATTTTGAACTGCAGTCTGGTTCTTCGTATAGGGTGGGATTGGTCCTTTTTTAAAGTGAACTGTTCCCAAGCTTTCGCTCCCCTGTGAGTTTGTTTTAGTTTAAGTCATCTAAATAAACGCCTTCAATGGAACCTGGAGCCGAGCAACCTTGGACCCTGTCATACTTCGAACATGGACCTGATCCGAAACCAGCCTCAAGTGTCCGAAAATCTTGAATCAGGGCCTGCAGGATTGCAAAGGTCTGAAAAGCAATGAGATGACAAAACCAGTTTTCTTTCGGTTGAGCCATTAGAATCTTCTGCATTCACCTAATCAGGCTTTTTCCTGCAACCAGTGGAAAAAAATTTGAATTATTGTTCTGAAAACTTAGAAGCTGAGATTCTCATGAAATTAAAAGCAGAAGTGGAAGCTAAAATCAGCAGTCACCCTCCTTCATTCTCAGCCCCCAAATACCGTGAGGTTTTTGGTAACACTGCAACCTTTCACAGCTGCTCCTTTCCCATTGCTGGGCGACCTGAAGCACCGCATTTAAACTTTTGTGGAAGCTGGTGGAATTTGTATCATCTGGTTCATTTGTTGCAGTTTCAAATCTTCACAGTGCTGGAAATGTGCCAGAAGCAATCCCCAAGGAGGGGTTGCTAGATAATACAGTAGGGATGTTGTTATCACGCAGTCTCAGGGTATGTGGACACAATAATTTGTCATGTTACTTCTCGGTAGGTGTGATGTGCTAAGAGCTGGCCAGACCCCATCGTGCACCTTCCCCGGGGGCTGCGATGGCTCTGCCCTGCGTTGTGAAGCTGTAGGCGGCACAGGGATGAGATGTCGCAGCCTGAGGTGGGTATGGTTGTGCTGGGTTTGCACACCCAGCGAGCAGGAGCCCTGCTGGAACAGCTCCTGCCCTTGAGCAGAGGCAGCCGTCAGATGCCGAGTGTTACCCGGCTTTTCCAGGAATCCTCGCTCTGGATGGCACAACCGTGTAATGATTCCCAAGAAGCCATTTATGGTTGAGCCCAATGAAACTACTTTCCAGTGTTTATTGCACTGAGGCTGCCTTGGCACAAAAATGGATAGGCTCCGATGCTGCAGTGGTTCCTTCAAAGTGACAGGAGTTTGTGCGAGCTCACTGGACCTTTGCAGCGTTAATATTTGCTGTGAGCAATGGGCCTTGTCCTGGTTCTGTATTTGTGATGATTTGTTTACAGCGGTGTGCCCAATGAAACTACTTTCCAGTGTTTATTGCACTGAGGCTGCCTTGGCACAAAAATGGATAGGCTCCGATGCTGCAGTGGTTCCTTCAAAGTGACAGGAGTTTGTGCGAGCTCACTGGACCTTTGCAGCGTTAATATTTGCTGTGAGCAATGGGCCTTGTCCTGGTTCTGTATTTGTGACGATTTGTTTACAGCGGTGCTTTGCACAGAGGTTTCTCTGGAGGTGGGAAGGAGAGGGGAAAATGACGTGAATGCAGGTAATGAATTTTGTGGAAGAAGCTTAGAAGTTTTGTGGTGGAGTGGGATAGCAGGCAGCTGATCTTGGTGTTGCAGGGAGAGTAGAGGTCATTTTGAAGCTCTGTGTGCTCAGAAGAGGGAGAGCAGTTTGGTGGCTACTGATAAACACTGAACGACTGCAAGACTTGGGAAGGAGAGGCGGGAGAGTTTGCAGAGAGAATGGGAAATGTTGGGGAACGCTGGCGGTGCTTGACCTCACGCATTGCACGAGAGGTTGAGGAGATGGAAGAAACATGTTTATATGGAGAAGATCCCTTTATTTCACAAATGGTTAAAGACTGCATCAATTCTTAACAGAGTCTGTGTGTGCACGTAAGCTTGGATGCCAAAGCCCTGAAGGCTATCTGAGCCAGAAGACTGTGGTATTCATGGCACTGAATGGAGAGAGAGGCTTATGCCACCATGTAGGCGTTTACCAATGTCTTCCCTTTGCCGATCAGTTGTTAGTGCTGTGTGTACATCTTACCTGCATGGTCTGATGGGTTTAGGTCACAGGTTTCACTAATGGAGCACATTACTAAGCACATTTAAGCCCACACAGTGCTGCTGGGGTTGGATTTGTGTGTAGCTGCTTTGCCAGGCAGAACATTCACAGTGTTGGTTGGACATCACCTAACGTCTTGTAAGAATAATGTGAATATTTAAGGTCTATGCTAAGTCCTTCTGTGCTACCTTCAGTTCTTGCAATCTTCTAAGCACCCTGGATGGATGCTGATCCTCTCAGGCTGAGCAAGGACAGGAGGCTTTGCTTTAAGCAAACTGTGGGTAAGAGGAGCTGTGCGTGACATGAGCTGTGAATCCTGCGAGCAGGGCTTCCCTCGAGCGGGAACATCTGGGATGGGACTGGTGCTTAATACATCATTTCACAGGCCAGGCCAGGTGGTCAAGAGGTCCTCATAGTCACGTTTTAGCCATATATGAACACCTCCAGTTACCTTAAGCTTCTCAGCACAGCCACAATGCTTTAAGTGTTTGCTCTAAAATAAAGCGAAAGGTCCCTTATCCTTTTATTTTAAAAAATAAATTTCTCCATGATATTGGTTTTATGCTAGGGAGTTGCAGTTGCTCAGCTGAGGATGTGAGCGTTGGCCTTTATCTCCAGGCTGTGTCTGGTCACCAGAGAGCTGTGTAACAGGTTTACAGATTTCTTGCGATTCCTCTTTAGCAAACTTCATATTTTCCTTTGGATATTCCTAAGAAGCACCAATTCTCTCTCAAATTGGAGTTTTGCAAAGTCAAGGTTCACATTGCAGACCAAGCTTATAAGCTTGACCTCTAAATCTTTTTCTTATCCCATGGCTGGAAGCTGTATATCCCCTTCCAGGGAAACACACCACCTTCTTGAAAGCTACATGATCATTTAGTTTAATTCTTTCTGTGTTCAAGGAGCAAGTGTCACCATAAAGCTGCTAACATCCTGTCCCCTGTGTTTCTTGGTGGCTGCAGCTGTGTGTCATGTTGGAATATTTCAGTTCCCTAAGGTTAAATGTTAATTAAAATTATTGAGAGGGGATCCCTGAGCCCTGGTCGTGCCTCACCCTGTTTGGGTGGCGAGGGTGTGCTGTATGCGTCTTGTGCTGACGCTTGTATCAGGTTGAATTTAACTGCTTTCCTCAGAGCATCTTATCTCCCAAGTGCAATTTTTGTTGGTCTTGAGCGTCTGTAAGATGAGGGTGATGTTTCCTCTAAATTTTACTTTGCAAATACACTGGTGTATTTAACTTGCAGCAAGCAACAAAGCAATGCAGCCTTGTCTTCCTCAACTGGATGCAGTTGAGATGCACATTCAGGTGGATCCTGCTCTTCAAGGACTGTTTCTACTTGCCTCTTAAATGGTTTTTGGAGAACAAGTGAGAACAGAGGCTAATTTTGAAGTGGAGAATAAAACCTATGCTCCAACAGCAGCAAAAGAGAGTCTATTTGATATGGCCATTACAATACATTTAAGGTCAAAGAAAAGTAGATCTTGCTTAAATAAATTTTTGTTCTTGACATTTTCTTACGTTGTCTTTTGGGTACTTAAAGATACTAGGTTTTCCTAAAGGAGGACAAGCCTCAAAAGCCTTGCATTTGTTGTATAAAGATGGAAGTTTGTCATTCACAGGCTGGAACAATTCTTGATGATCATTTTTATGGATGGCGCTTGATTTGATCATGGATTCCTCTTTTTTTCTTGGTAATATAATTTGATATGAAGAAAACTAATGCCATCTTGCAGACAATCAATGACCTTTCTTGGTCCTAAGTTCCACTGATTTAAACTTGCCCCAGGGAAACTGGTGTCACTACCAGGATGTCAGCTGAATGAGATTGCACTCATTTGAAATGATAACTTAAAAAGTCAGTGCGTATGTTTGTTTAATGTGTATAAACCTGGGCTTTCCAGACCTGTTATGGGGTCAGCAACTGTTACAGTCCCGTGTTCTTGCTCCACTCATTGTCTAGACCTGATGTTTTAAACAATTTTTTTTTAAATTTTCCTATCGTGGCGTAAGTCCCTATATAATGAATTTAAGCCGACACGAAATATGCTGCTGCTCGTAGTTGGCTTTGATAGACAGTTCAGGACTAGGCTGTGAGTCTTGGTGGAGCCTGAAAACGACTGCTCTAAAGGGAACCCCGGCAGTGCATTTAACCGAACAGGTTGTGCTTTGTACAACTGGGTAAAAACGCCTTCACAGCTCTTACCGTAGTTATCACTTAGAAGCATACATGCAACTGGATCAGGTAGGTGCGGGTAATGGTAGATGTCATAGATCTGCTCAGATGTCACGTCTGAAACCTGCCTGTGGTTTCAGATCTCCTGAAGCAGTAGCTTCCTATTGCAGGAAACCCGCAGTTTTGACTTAAATTAAATTTTCCGAAATTTTCTACTGGTTTCATAAATTTCATTTAAAAAGTGATTGACGTTCCTCATCATTAATAGTAAGTACGCATAGTTCTCTGCGATGCAGTTAGGAATTTCTACTAACCAAATGGACATCTTTCCAGATGAAGCCAGCCTAGTTTGCTCTAATTACGGATGTGTGCCGTCCTGCCGTACTGTTGGCAATAAATGTGCCTGTGGCAGAAGGAGCAGGTTAGGAGGCATGTCCTGGCGTAGCCACAGCCTTGCTGGGTTCATCCCTACAAACGCCCCTTTCATCTCTGTATCCTCCTGCTCATCCTGTGACAAAATGCTCTTCCAGGGCAGCGTGAGGGTTACTGAACAGATATTAGTTAGCAAAGTGGAATTTTTCAATGAAAGGTTAGAAGGAAAGAAAAATTTCAAACCCTACTCTTCCCTCCTTGGTTCTTGCAGCTTGTGCTGTGTCCGGCACAAACAGGGACAGGGCTCTGCGAAGCCTGTAGGTCCCATCCCACGCATGCACGACCGTGCCCGTTTTTGCGTGCTCTCAGGAGAGACGGGATGTTCCCCCAGTGCATATGGGCAGGTGGGTGCAAAAACGGGCAACGCTGCTTTGAAACCGGGCCTCTGAAGGGAGGTGCACCCTTTCTTCGGAGAATCTGCTCCGCGTGGGTTTTGTATTACTTCCCCTGCTTCATGAATGCACTTAGATGTTCTGTATACATAATTAACCTCTCCGCTGCGCTGGCAGACACTTTTATTGAACTGCCCATCATGACTCCTAAGTATTTTCCTCGGAGGATTGTGCAGGTTCAGAGGCCAGAGAGCTGGAGGAAACGCACATGAAGCTGAGTAACTCTTGGCAGTTATAGATGCAGCTTCCCTGATTTACAGCCCGGTCTAGGAGCAAGAATGTGCATTTGGGTCAAGAGGTGTCTCTGTGGTGAGGATGCCTTGCCATAAATCCGGGATGCTGAACCTCAGGATGCTTATGATGGATCTGTCCTGATAACGCCTATAAAGTGCACGAGGCTGGCTGGGCCCGGCTTACCAGCAGCCAGAGCACTCAGATTTGCCATGCCGTGAGGGGGTAATATTTCCCACAGCATTGCTGGATCTAGCAGCTGCCATACCCACCTCGTTGTCACACTTTCTGACCTACCTTTAAAAGGCGTATGTGTGAAGGGGGAGAGGTGGCAGTGCTAAAAGCTGTGTCGTTAACATAGCTCCTGCCTTACCTTCTTCCACTCGGGATTTTCCAAGCCATGCGGAGTGAGTCTGAGCTCTGACTTTGAGCTGAGCTTGTGCAAAACCACAGAGAAGTAATATGCTTCCTGAAAATCATATGTCAGTAGGTACATGCTGTGTAAACAGCTCTGGGGCTTTATAGGGGGTATCAGTGGTGGTGGGTGCACCAGCCCTTGGGCCTCAGCTGGGGATGCTTCAGGAGTGGCTTACTGGGACTGCTGAGCCACACATCTACCGAAACCCCAAGCCTTCCCCGCTGTCACCGCTCCAAAATTTAGGAAATACAGGGCAGGATTTCTTCCGTAGAATGCAGTGTGTGAATCTAGCAGTGCCAGCGTTCGAGGGAAGTTTTCAGCACGACTTTGAAATAATTGCTGAGCTCAGTGGGCGTGCCTCGCAGCTGGGGGTGGCGTGAGATCCAGCTCGGTGGGGGTACCACTGCTCGGGAACCCCCTGTGTCTGTCTGTCTGTTTGTCTGCGGAGCCGGGGGTGGGGATGCAGAAAGGGTCCATTTCAGAGTTTTTCCTTGCAAAAAAACCTAGGAGCGGTAGCGTTCCCTGCTCCAGGATTTTTGGGATGAAGGGGCTTGCGCAGAGGGAAGCGATCCTGCTTGTGTGGAGGGCTTCTATCTTCACAATTTGACTTTGAGCCTGGGGGGCTGAACTTGCAGAGAGGTGATAATTAGACAGGAGAGTCAACCCTGTCTCACTTGAAAGGATGAGTCTTGCTGCACCCTGTGCCAAGCCGGCATTCCTGGATCGTCACAGACGTGTTTCCTATGGTTTGGTGTTTGTTATTATTTGCAGCACATCACCAGCGCATTCAGTCGCCTTACCCAGAGAGCTTCTAATTGCGGCGGCGTTTGAGGCGGGGGGAAGTGTTTTAACATAAGCTTAGCTAACAACAGCTTAACACAGCATCACTCGTAGGGCTTAATTTGTGCCCTGATCTTTGCAAACAGAGAAACCTTTCAGTTTGGAGGCATCTCTCCCTGCACCGTGGTGTTACCCGAGCCGTTTGCACGACCTTATTGTTGCTGTAAAAGCTGAGTGAAGTTTGGATTTGCCGGTGCCCACTGAGCCAGATTTGTGAAGCATAAATGAGAAAACCTGCCCTGGCCTCCCTTTCCCATAAAAAGCTGCTCAGGTGGCTTAGTGTGGCAGGCTAATAGGGAGAAGGCGGAGGCGGCTGCTGCACCTGCTAATGCTTTGGCTCAGGCTGGTGGCACAGAGGCTGCCGCGAATTCCCCCTGAGCAGCAAGCTGTTAGTGGCAGTAATGCCTCGCTCGGAGGAGCGCTCCTGCTACGACAACAAAGAGCCCTTTGATCCTTTCCATTTGGAGAACTTAAAACGAGAAAGCCAAACTACAATAAGACCAAGTTGGGTCATAAAAAGGAGAGCAGGAGCACCAAAGCGCTCCAGAGTGTAATTGTAGAAGCAGCAAATGCTTTGGCACTTAATTCTGCTTTAGTGTCAGTTCAACATGTTTCACGTTTAATACCGGAGAGCCCATCGCCAAATGCTCTGCGCAAACATTCCGGCGCTGCTCCTTGGTAAACTCAGGGTACTCGGAGAGCCCCTGGCTCCAGGGCAGCTCCTTCAGCTCCGCTGCCTTCGGCTGCGCACCGGATGGAATTGACCGGTGGTGTATGAACAGTCCCACGCTCGAGAATCCCCTTCCGGGAGCGGGAGCCTTGAGCGGC